>NC_051310.1:194206396-194547925 GCF_015220235.1 Choloepus didactylus
TAGTGATTCTCTTTCCTGATCAATAACTTTATGATACCAATTTATTCTTGTGCCAACAAGAGAAATTAATTTTTATGCAAAATCATTAACATATTAAATTTTAATAATACAATTAATTTTAAAATGTGCAGGATCCTTATAGGGATATATATATATATATATATATATATATATATATATATATATATATGCATATATATATATAGTATATATGAACACATACCCACACATACCAGTTTTCATTATGGTAGGTTTTGGAGAACTTGTCTCTTGCCAACCCAGAAAATCCTCTACACAAATGTAGAAAAGAATGGCAAAAGTTTTATTATTGAATATGGATTAAACCAGAGGGCCATGCTTATCACAGGCCATCTACTAATGAGCTTCCAGACAGAAATATCCATCTTTCATATAACCAGGCAGATTCATAAGATGAAAGATAACTTTTTCTCAAGTAAAGGGACTTGACAGCAACATTTGCTATGTATAATTCACCTAAATTCACCTAATTGTGGCAACCAAATGTGTTAGTTAATTGCCTTCATTCAAATGAAAAATAAAACTTCATGTATCTTTTAAGACAAGCAGGTAGTCACAACTTGTAGCAAGGCACTAGGCTAAACTCTCACAGAGACAAGGAGATGGAGGTGCTCTAGCTTCCTTGATGTTTGCAATTCAAGGACATGATGCTGAGGCTATTAAGAAAGATATTTCCTCAATTGTAAAATTGGTAAGAGTCTTATTTACCTTTATAAAAGAGTTACATACCTGTCTGTGCCAGTTTGAATGTATTGTGTCCCCCAAATGCCATTATCTTTGTGGTCTTGTGTGGGGCAGATGTTTTTGGTGCTGGCTAGATTTGCTTGGAATGTGCCCTACTCAGCTGTGGGTAATGATCATTTTGATGAGATGTTCCCATGGAGGCATGGCCCCACCCATTCGGGGTGGGCCTTGATCAGTGGAGCTATATAAATGAGCTGACTCAGAGAGAGGAGACTAAGAGAGTGCAGCTGGGAGTGATGTTTTGAAGAGAAGCAAGCTTGCTAGAGAGGAACGTCCTGGGAGAAAGCCGTTTTGAGGCCGGAGCTTTGGAGCAGACGCCAGCTGCCTTCCCAGCTAACAATGGTTTTCCGGACGCCATTGGCCATCCTCCGGTGAAGGTACCCGATTGCTGAGGTGTTACCTTGGATGCTTTGTGGCCTTAAGACTGTAACTGTGTAGTGAAATAAACCCCCGTTTTATAAAAGCCTATCCATCTCTGGTGTTTTGCATTCTGCAGCATTAGCAAACTAAGACACTGTCATAGGGACAGGGAAGGGATTTACAATTACAAGTTTTCTAAAAAAAATTCTCTAAGGAAAGGGATGTGGAAAAAGGTTTCTTTCCCTTTTAGGCACCAAAGAAACTTCAATGTGGCTTCAGATTTGCATTTACCCTTACAAGGGACCCTATAAAACTTAACATGATTTCAATCAAAACCTTAATCAAATTCTTTATTGGAGAGCTTGGTTTGGAGGTTTCTTGTGGATTTTTTAAGTTGACAGAACAATTTCTAACTTCCTCAGGAAATATATAATCCCTTAGAAGAGGTAGGAGTTTTTATTTTGGAAAGGCAGATTATTATATACAATTGGAAAGGTTGGTGCTGACTTTGGAAAAGAACAGAAACATCCAAATATACATAAAAATTGAGCATATGTTAAAATTTCATTCAGCAAATGGTGTTGAAAAAGTCAGATTAGATCTCTATTTCACACATCATAATAAATAAAAGTTACATAAATTCAATATTTGAAAAGTAAACATCAATTAAAATATAAATAAAAGATTTTAAATAATACATAATTTTGGATAGCCTGAGACAAAAAAGAGAAACCATAAACAATGATTTTTACTATGAAATATTTAAAAGTCCAATTTTGAAAACATATATACACAAAGTTAAAACACAAATAAACCAAGAAAATGTACTTAAAAATTATGAGACTCAGATTTCACTGTCTTAATAAATTGCTATTACAAATCAATGGGAAAATATGAACATCCAAAATTCAATAAAAATAGAGGAAGAATATCCCATTGCTGCTTCTCATCTAATCTAGGAACCATGGATTGCCAGATGCATAATTATTTTATTTACTACAGCAAAAGAAAATATATGGCTAACTAAACTAACACATGCTATTGACTCTAAGATACATCATAAGATGCAATTTCACAGCTGTTAAATATTTTAAAAGAAACAAGTTTTGAAATGCAGTTATAGGAAAGAAATTAAGCCAATTAAGGCAATAAGTATATGAAAAATATGTACAATCACTAGAAATCAAGAAAAATAATGCTAAAAGAAACATGAAGCTATTTTATTCTATTTCAAAATTTCATTCCCTTTCAAACATACTGCCTTAGCTAAAAACAAATACAATTTTGCCCACCTTTATTTACTTCACACCATTTAGCACAGTAGTCCTAGGAAGTGGGTAGGAAGTGGCCCTATGAAATGATGTTGAAATAAATTTGCAGAAGGATACTATTCATGTGGCTCTTCCATTGTCAGGGATTTTTGGTATCTGTTCAGAGGAGTTGAGTCTGATGCAATTCTCTAGCTGCTAGAACCCTCTACTCTATCTTTTCTGTCTGTTCAGCAGACTGGTTCAGGTTCACTGAAGATCCAGCCTCCAAGAGATGTGGCAATTTGGAGCTATTGGTTAAAATTAAAGGTTAAAGTGAATTTTTACTTTGGGTTTAGGCAAAGTAAAATAAAAAGAGAGGAAAAGTATCCCATGGAAATAAAATTGTTATTTTGAAGTAAGGAGGACATTTCACCAGAGATTCAGGAAAGAAGTCCCAGAAAGAGAGATCCTGGAGTTGTTATACCTGAATCTATTTTTTCCTCCTTGTGAAAAAAAAGAAAACTTGTATTGAAGAATAAAAAGGAATTACAAAAATGCATGCATGATTTTACAGATAAGTGAATAAAAAAAGCAGTTAACACAACCGTTTACTCACCAAGACTTCAAATACTATCAGCACCTGAAGCCCCCTTTCTCTGTTAGTCCCTGCTCCAGCCAGTCTCAACCCCAAGACTAAAGAACACACCAGGCAAAAAGATACCCATGCATTTAATTAGGGACTTACAGGAGGATTTTTATCAATGACCCCTGGTTAGGAAATGAAAGTCAATGATCCAGGCAAATAAGAGGAAGAGGAGTGCCTTATATAGCTCAGCAGAGCCTTGCTAGATTTGGAAACCTCAGCTGAGTCTCATGAATGTTGATTTCAGCAGAACCTCATAAGATTTGGATACAAAGAAACCTCAGCTGAGTCTTGTGAAGATTGATTACCAACAGTGATTAGGCTCAATGACCTTCAATATCTGTGCTCTGGTCATGGGAGTTGCTGTGTGCTCAAGGCTCCACCCTTCTCCCTAAGGGAGGGGGTGGTTTCCAACCCCTGGGCTTCCTCCATCTCCTCAAAAGTAGGATATCCTGACTTCTAACACCAAATACAAGTTATCAATGAATTTGTTATCCCATTTATTTTGAAACAATTTTTAACTTAAAGAAAAGTTGCAAAAGTAGGACAAAGAGTTTTCATATATCCTTCACACAGAATCTTCGATCTTAATGTTTTGTCACATTTATTTCATCAGTCTCTATTTGTATGTTATATATTTGTATTTTGAATCATTTGAGAATAAGTTGTATACCTCTTTCCATTTACTTGTAAATAATCTATATATTTCCTATAAGCATCGATAAATCTTTTACAAAACCACAGTGCAATTCTCAGAAGCCAAAAATTTAATGTGAATAAAATATGTGCAATCTCCAATCCACGTTCACATTTTGCCAGTTGCCTCAATTAAGACATTTATCAACTTTATTCTGATTCAATAAAACCAGGGACTTCCATTTCTGACCATGGTGGAGGAACAGGAACAGGATTTACCCTCCTACCTGAAACAACCAAGAAATCAAACAAAAGATATGAAACAATTTTTGCAAGACATGATATCAGGTAATGTACAACAGTGATTTCTGAGAAACAAGATACAAGGTAAATGTGTTAGTTAATACCAGACAAAGGCTGTGGATTCTCTGTCTGATGCCCTCAAATGACCAGCTCCTGTTTCAAAGAGAGACAGTTTATTGCTAGGCAAAAAGCAGGAGATCAGATTGCCTATTGACCTAAAAAATTGTCTCCACAAGCTGCAGTAATTCTGGTGTTTTTATAAAATCAAAAGATGGGCAGGTTTTAGAATAATGAGTACAATGGCTCCAGATGATGTAATTAGATGTGATTTAATTATTGGGTGTGTGCAGATTGATTACATGCTTAGTCACAGAATGTTTCTAAGTAAATAGCCTTAAAATCATGATGGGTGTGATCTTTGTGTTATAATGAGGTATAGGCCACTTACAGATTAAAGGATAAGCTACTGCACATGTCAGCAGGCCCCCATTTTGTTTAGATACAGTTTCAGTTATCAAAGTAACTTTGGACTTGTGGTGGGTTAGTTCTGGGCTGACCCAAGACTTTTCATTAATAAACATTAGGGCTATCTTTAATGATCACAAGTCTCCAAAGTCATAAAACTATACAAAATGGGTACAAATGAGATTAAGTCACAAGCTTTCTGCAATCACAAGGGTACAAGATAAAGATAACAATTATCAAAGATCAAGGCAACTAGATAACACTTTCACAATTTCAGGTATTTCCTTCTGGCTATTAGAATACACTTACAAAGTAAAAAGAAATAGGAATATAGTGACTTAATAATCATAATCATTTGTTAATTCTTAACGTCTTTGTTACATAGTTCCTAGGCTACTCAAAGTAAATACCAGGAAATGGATTGGATTAAAAATGGGAATTTCTTCACTCATGGTTGAGACCAGGTGAATGACCAAATCAAGGCATCAACATGGTGATACTAGTGATCCTTGGCTCCTCTGCCACATGTCAAGGCACATGGTGTTGTGGTTTGGTCTCACCCTTCTCCTCCTTGTTTCATTGCTTTACTTTCTTTGATGGTTTTATCTCTTCTGTATCCATTCCATTTATAAAGGACTCCTGTAGAAGGATTAAGACCCATCCTGGTTGAGGTGGGACAAACCTTAACTAAAGTAACCTCATCAGAATGTTCTACTTACAATGGGTTCACAACCACAGGAAGGGATTAGATTTAAGCATGTATTTTTCTTGGGTACATACAGCTTCAAACCACTACACTAAGCCTGTACATGCCCCAGTGTACTGCCTTGAAAGAGTCTGCAGGCTGTGGCATAGAGAGGGGGAACCCAGGCTGAGCCCAGTGGGCTCCTTAAATTGAGGAGATGCAAATGCAAGTCCTGGGAGACCAAGGCAGCTAGAATTCAAAGGCAAACTACCAAAGAGGAGAAAGATGCACAATAAGAAAGCAGGAGATCTTTGGAGGGTCTTCCCTTGAACATTCAGCAGATTACTGATGGAAACATGTGATGAAACCACCTGAAAATGGGGAAGAAGCATCTGAAAAGATAAAGGGGAAAAGAGTCCAATAATCACACAGGGATGGGTCTAGTGCCTCTTCTCACCAACCAGAGTAAAAAAGTAACTCATGATTCATAGGCCTTGGGTAGAGTAATCAGAAGGAACTTGCCTTGCTAATGGGGGAATAATTGTACCTAAAATACACACTACAAATTTTAAAAGCAAGAACCAACAGATCAAATTTTTACCAAGTAAATTAACTGAATCACAGGAAAAAATAACTCTCAAGAATATTAATAAGAATACAAAACCATTCAGCATCCAATATGGTAAAAGTCACAATATCCAGCATTCCTTCATAGATTACAACTTTGCAATGAAGCCAGAAAATATGATACATAATGAAGAGAAAAATCAACAAAGCTGATTCAGAACTGATACAGATGTCAGATTTAAACAGATAAGGATGTAAAAAACATTATCATAACTCTATTCTTAATATTCAAACGGACAAGTAGAGATGTGGAAGAGAAGAAAAGACTCAAGTATCTAGAGATGAAAACTATAATTCTGAGATAAAAATTCACTGAATAGGATTATCAGCAGATTAGAAATTGCAGGAGAAAAGCTTAGTGAACTTGAAAACAGCAATAGAAACTATCCAAAATGAAATACTGAGAAAAAGACAAAAAAAATCAAGAAATATTAGTGAGCTGTAGCACAGCTTCAAGCTGCTTAATATGCATATAAGTAAAGTCCATGAGAAAAGGAGACAATAGAAAGCAAATATTTTCTAAATTTAATGAAAACCATAAGTTCACAGAACCAAGAAATGCAAACAACCCCAAACACAAGAAACATTAAAAAAACTGACTGCACAAAAGCATCATAATCAAATTGTTGAAAACCAGTGATAAAGAGAAAATCTTAAGAGCAACCAGAGGAAAAAAAAAAACAGTTTATGTCCAGAGGAATAAAAGCAAGGATGATGTCATAATGTTCAGAAATAATACAAGTGAGAAGAGAGTACAGTAACATATTTAAATACTGAGAGAAAAAATCCCATCAACCTGAGATACAATGCATAGCAAAAATATCTTTCAAAACTAAACATGAAACAAGACATTTTTCAGATGTACAAAAGTGGAACTAATTCATCACCAGCAGATGCACACTATAAAAAATGCTAAAAGAAGTCCTTCAGGCAGGAAAATTGCACCAGATGAAAACATGGATCTACACAAAGAAATGAACACCAGAAAATGTGAAAACATGGGTAAATATAAAAGATTTTTCTCATAAATTAAATCTCTTTAAAAGATAATTGAGTGTTTAAACAAAAATAATGTATTGTAGGGTTTAATTAAACACAAACATGTATAGTTATATATAAAATGAAATGTATGACAACATTAACATAAAGTCCATTAAGGCAGGAAAGAAAGCAAGCCTCTGGAACACTATTATATTACACATGAAATGGTAAAATATTACTTAAAGTTTAAAGGGAGAATTTGGTAAGTTAAAGATTATATTATGAATGTGAAAGCACCATACAATAAAAGTTATAGCTAATATGCAAAGGAAATAAAATAGAATTATAAAAGCTACTGAAGTCAAATGAAGACAGAGAAAGAGGAAAAGGGAAACAATATATATACAGACAAATATTATAGAATTAGTAAGATGATAGATGTAATCATAACCATATCTATTATCACATTAAATGCAAATGGTTAAACACCCAAATTAAAAGTTATAGATTATATATGTGTACATATATATATATATATTCCAACTATATGTTACTGACAAGAAATTTATTTTAAATACAAAGACAAAAATATGTTAAAAGTAAAATGATGAAAAAATATACCATGCTTACACAAGTCTAAAGAAAGCTGGAATAGATAAATTAATATCAAAGTGGATTTCAAGGCAAATAATATTACAAGGGATAAAGGAGTTCATTTCTATTATATAAAGGGATCAATTATTCAAGAGAAACTACAATCCTATATGTTTCTGCACCTAATAAGAGAGCTGTAAAATACATAGGAGAAATATGCAAATCCAAAATATATTTGGGGCTCTCAACATCCCCCTCAATATTTGACAGAACAAGCAGAAAATCAAGTTTATAGAAGACTTAACTCTATAAACCAACTGGACATAATTCACATTTATAAAATGCTTCTACTCTCCAAAATCAGAATACATTATTTTCAAGTATGTATGGAACATATACCAAAATAGAACATGTTTTGGGCCATGAAAGAAGTCTCATAAATTTAAAAGGATCAAAGTCACTCAAAATATGTTCTCTGACCATATTGAAGTTATGAAAACTAAATACAACACTCCTAAATAACCCAAGAGTCAAAGTAGACAACAGAGAAGAGATTAGATGTTATTTTCAAAGGACTAAAATGAAAACATCACACATGAAAATCTGTGGGTTGCCACTACAATTGTATTTAATGGAAATTTGTAACACTAAAACCATTTTATATTAAAGAAGAAAGGTCTCAAATTAATGGCCTGACTACTACCTTAAGAAACTAGAAAAATAAGAGCAAATGAAACCAAAAGTAAGTAGAAGAAATGAAATAATAAATACCAGACTACAAACCAATGAAGTAGAAAACAGAAAATAGAGAAAAATAATTCACTCAAAAACAGTTTCTTTGAGAAGCTAAATAAAATTTATAAACCTTTAGACAGGCTGATTAGGAAAAAGAGAGAAAAATAACCAATATCAGGAATGAGAGAGGTTACATTACTACATACACTAAACACATTTAAAGGAAATTAAGGGAATACTGTGAACAAAAATCTGTCAATAAATTTGAAAATGTAGGTGAAATTGATAGATTCCTTAAAAGGCACAAACTACCAAAGTTCATTAAAGAAAAAAATAGATGAAAAACCTCTATATTTATTAAAGAAATTGAATATATTTTTAAAAACTTCTCACAAAAACACTTCCATCTCAGATAGTTTCATTGAAAAATTAATATTGATTCTACACAAGACCTTAAGAAAATTGAAGAGGGAACACTTTCCAATTTATTTTATGAGGTCAACATTACTTTACTATGAAAACTAACAAAGAGATAACAGGAAAATAAAAATAAAAATATGGGCCAGTGGTCTTCAAGAACATACAGGAAAAATATCTAAATAAAATTTTGGCAAATATTTCATCCATTTCAGAAGATGTGACTAAATGGGGTTCATTCAAGGAATGCAAGGTTGGTTTAACATTTGAAAATCAACCTGTTGTAAATCATGTTAACAAGCCAAAATGGAAAACAGTGTAATCAATCATCTCAATAGACAAACAAAAAAGTGTTTGATGAAAATCCCAGAACAATTCATTATAAAACTTCTCAGCAAACTAGAAATAGAATGTAACCTTTTCAGACTTATAGAGGACACCTTTGAAAATCCCACAACTAACTTTATACATAATGGGGAAACACTGAATGCTTTCCCTCTAAAATCTATAACAAGGCAAGCATGTCCACTCACAGCACTTCTGATTCACATTGTTCTAGTAGTGCATTCACATAAGAAATAAAGCAGATATCTTCTGGAGTGGCAACCTGAGGAACACCTTGGACCCTCTTCCAAGTGAAAAACCTTAATTGGTGAAAATTATTTTTAACAACCATTTAGTTTCTGAAAATTGTCCTAAGGTCATAGAGAAAATGAAGAAATATTTATTCAAGAAAATCTACTAAGTCTCAGTAAGAATAGTGAGAGTTCATGGTATTTGATCCATGAACTGCTCCCTTTCTCCCCTCCATCAAGAACAAGGTGATGGTATATCCAATCCCAAGCATGTGCAGCCAAGGACACAAGGCTCCTTCTTCCCTCAGCTTCCTGGGTTTAGCCATGAGGGGCAGGGCCACCAGCATTTCTCATTCCTGCCTCCCAACCCAGCTCACAGAGCATATGTTCCAGGAAAGTGGAGTAAAGAGGTCAGAGACTTCTTTTCACTACACACTCATAGGCAGAGAGAGACTCTATTTTCAGGCATGAAAGGTCAAGAATACTGGGGTCCTGATTCCCCTGCCACAGTATGCTTGCATGTTGGAGAGTTCAAGCAAGAATGGAAATCCAAGAAGACCAAAGACCAAAGATCCCAAGTGAGTGCACTGCATGTAAAGCAGTAGTGACACACTGAAAGAAGTAGGCCACTGTCCCAGAACCCAGCACCAAATCAATGGAACAGAGGTTTTGCTCAGTGTGGGAGGCAGACCAAAGGAAGGTTCTCTGAAAATCTGCCCAAGGGAAAGCTCTTTATTTGGAACAGAGTGTAAGGGAAGTTCAAGCCTAAAAGAACTGTCAAAAACAATAGAGGCAGAGGCGGGGCAAGATGGCAGACTGGTGAGCTGTATGTTTTAGTTACTCCTCCAGGAAAGTAGGTAGAAAGCCAGGAACAGCATGGAATGGACACCACAGAGCAATCTGTCTTTGGGCATACTTCATACAACACTCATGAAAATGTTGAACTGCTGAGATCAGCGAAACCAATACAGAAAGCTTCAAAGACTTTCAATTTGGGCATGTCAAGTCAAGAGCAGAACTAAGAGAGCTCTGAGACAAAAGGCAATAATCCAGTGGCTGAGAAAATTCACTAAACACCACAACTTCCCAAGAAAAGGGGGGTGTCTGCTCACAGCCACCATCCTGGTGGACAGGAAACACTCCTGCCCATCACCAGCCCCCATAGCCCAGAGCTGCCCCAGACAACCCAGTGTGATGGAAGTGCTTCAAATAACAGGCACACACCACAAAACTGGGCGTGGACATTAGCCTTCCCTGCAACCTCAGCTGATTGTCCCAGAGTTGGGAAGGTAGAGCAGTGTGAATTAACAAAGGCCCCATTCAGCCATCATTTCAGCAGACTGGGAGCCTCCCTACACAGCCCAGCAGCCCAGAACTGCCCTGGGGGGACTGGCACTCACCTGTGACATAGCACAGTCATCCCTCAACAGAGGACCCGGGGTGCACTGGCCTGGAAGAGGGGCCCACTTGCAAGTCTCAGGAGCCATACGCCAATACCAAGGACTTGTGGGTCAGCTGGCAGAGACAAACTGTGGCAGGACTGAACTGAAGGATTAGACTATTGCAGCAGCGTTTAAAACTCTAGGATCACCAGGGAGATTTGATTGTTAGAGCCAACCCCCCCTCCCCTGACTGCCCAGAAACACGCCCCATATACAGGGCAGGCAACACCAACTACACACGCAAGCTTGATACACCAATGGGGACCCCACAAGACTCACTCCCCCACTCACCAAAAAGGCTAAGCAGGGGAGAACTGGCTTGTGGAGAACAGGTGGCTCGTGGACGCCACCTGCTGGTTAGTTAGAGAAAGTGTACTCCACGAAGCTGTAGATCTGATAAATTAGAGATAAGGATTTCAATTGATCTACAAATCCTAAAAGAACCCTATCAAGTTCAGCAAATGCCACGAGGCCAAAAACAACAGAAAATTATAAAGCATATGAAAAAACCAGACTGATATGGATAACCCAAGCCCAAGCACCCAAATCAAAAGACCAGAAGAGACACATGCACCTAGAGCAGCTACTCAAAGAACTAAAGATGAACAATGAGACCATAGTACGGGAGATAAAGGAAATCAAGAAGACCCTAGAAGAGCATAAAGAAGACATTGCAAGACTAAATAAAAAAATGGATGATCTTATGGAAATTAAAGAAACTGTTGACCAAATTAAAAAGATTCTGGACACTCATAGCTACAAGACTAGAGGAAGTTGAACAACGAATCAGTGACCTCGAAGGATGACAGAATGGAAAATGAAAGCATAAAAGAAAGAATGGGGAAAAAAATTGAAAAAATCGAAATGGACCTCAGGGATATGATAGATAATATGAAACGTCCAAATGTAAGACTCATTGGTGTCCCAGAAGGGGAAGAAAAGGGTAAAGGTCTAGGAAGAGTATTCAAAGAAATTGTTGGGGAAAACTTCCCAAATCTTCTAAACAACATAAATACACAAATCATAAATGCTCAGCGAACTCCAAATAGAATAAATCCAAATAAACCCACTCCGAGACATATACTGATCACACTGTCAAACACAGAAGAGAAGGAGCAAGTTCTGAAAGCAGCAAGAGAAAAGCAATTCACCACATACAAAGGAAACAGCATAAGACTAAGTAGTGACTACTCAGCAGCCACCATGGAGGCGAGAAGGCAGTGGCACGATATATTTAAAATTCTGAGTGAGAAAAATTTCCAGCCAAGAATACTTTATCCAGCAAAGCTCTCCTTCAAATTTGAGGGAGAGCTTAAATTTTTCACAGACAAACAAATGCTGAGAGAATTTGCTAACAAGAGACCTGCCCTACTGGAGATACTCAAGGGAGCCCTACAGACAGAGAAACACAGAAAGGACAGAGAGACTTGGAGAAAGGTTCAGTACTAAAGAGATTCGGTATGGGTACAATAAAGGATATTAATAGACAGAGGGGAAACATATGACAAACATAAACCAAAGGATAAGATGGCTGATTCAAGAAATGCCTTCACGGTTATAACGTTGAATGTAAATGGATTAAACTCCCCAGTTAAAAGATATAGATTCACAGAAAGGATAAAAAAAAATGAACCATCAATATGTTGCATACAAGAGACTCATCTTAGACACATGGACACAAAGAAACTGAAAGTGAAAGGATGGAAAAAAATATTTCATGCAAGCTACAGCCAAAAGAAAGCAGGTGTAGCAATATTAATCTCAGATAAAAGTAGACTTCAAATGCAGGGATGTTTTGAGAGACAAAGAAGGCCACTGCATACTAATAAAAGGGGCAATTCAGCAAGAAGAAATAACAATCGTAAATATCTATGCACCCAACCAAGGTGCCACAAAATACATGAGAGAAACACTGGCAAAACTAAAGGAAGCAATTGATGTTTCCACAATAATTGTGGGAGACTTCAACACATCACTCTCTCCTATAGATAGATCAACCAGACAGAAGACCAATAAGGAAATTGAAAACCTAAACAATCTGATAAATGAATTAGATTTAACAGACATATACAGGACATTACATCCCAAATCACCAGGATACACATACTTTTCTACTGTTCACGGAACTTTCTCCAGAATAGATCATATGCTGGGACATAAAACAAGCCTCAATAAATTTAAAAAGATTGAAATTATTCAAAGCACATTCTCTGACCACAATGGAATACAATTAGAAGTCAATAACCATCAGAGACTTAGAAAATTCACAAATACCTGGAGGTTAAACAACACACTCCTAAACAATCAGTGGGTTAAAGAAGAAATAGCAAGAGAAATTGCTAAATATATAGAGACGAATGAAAATGAGAACACAACATACCAAAACCTATAGGATGCAGCAAAAGCAGTGCTAAGGGGGAAATTTATAGCACTAAATGCATATATTAAAAAGGAAGAAAGAGCCAAAATCAAAGAACTAATGGATCAACTGAAGAAGCTAGAAAATAAACAGCAAACCAATCCTAAACCAAGTACAAGAAAAGAAATAACAAGGATTAAAGCAGAAATAAATGACATAGAGAACAAAAAAACAATAGAGAGGATCAATATCACCAAAAGTTGGTTCTTTGAGAAGATCAACAAGATTGACAAGCCCCTAGCTAGACTGACAAACTCAAAAAGAGAGAATACCCATATAAACAAAATAATGAATGAAAAAGGTGACATAACTGCAGATCCTGAAGAAATTAAAAAAATTATAAGACGATACTATGAACAACTGTATGGCAACAAAGTGCATAATGTAGAGGAAAAGGACAATTTCCTGGAAACATATGAACAACCTAGACTGACCAGAGAAGAAATAGAAGACCTCAACCAACCCATCACAAGCAAAGAGATCCAATCAGTCATCAAAAATTTTCCCATAAATAAATGCCCAGGGCCAGATGGCTTCACAGGGGATTACTACCAAACTTTCCAGAAAGAACTGACACCAATCTTACTCAAACTCTTTCAAAACATTGAATAAAATGGAACACTACCTAACTCATTTTATGAAGCTAACATCAATCTAATACCAAAACCAGGCAAAGATGCTACAAAAAAGGAAAACTACCGGCCAATCTCCCTAATGAATATAGATGCAAAAATCCTCAACAAAATACTTGCAAATCGAATCCAAAGACACATTAAAAAAATCATACACCATGACCAAGTGGGGTTTATTCCAGGCATGCAAGGATGGTTCAACATAAGAGAATCAATCAATGTATTACAACACATTAAGAAGTCAAAAGGGAAAAATCAATTGATCATCTCAATAGATGCTGAAAAAGCATTTGACAAAATCCAACATCCCTTTTTGATAAAAACACATCAAAAGGTAGGAATTGAAGGAAACTTCCTCAATGTGATAAAGAGCATATATGAAAAACCCACAGCCAGCATAGTACTCAATGGTGAGGGACTGAAAGCCTTCCCTCTAAGATCAGGAACAAGACATGCATGCCCACTATCACCACTGTTATTCAACATTGTGCTGGAAGTGCTAGCCAGGGCAATCCGGCAAGACAAAGAAATAAAAGGCATCCAAATTGGAAAAGAAGAAGTAAAACTGTCATTGTTTGCAGATGATATGATCTTATATCTAGAAAACCCTGAGAAATCGACGATACAGCTACTAGAGCTAATAAACAAATTTAACAAAGTAGCGGGATACAAGGTTAATGCACATAAGTCAGTAATGTTTCTATATGCTAGAAATGAACAAACTGAAGAGACACTCAAGAAAAAGATACCATTTTCAATAGCAACTAAAAAAATCAAGTACCTAGGAATAAACTTAACCAAAGATGTAAAACACCTATACAAAGAAAACTACATAACTCTACTAAAAGAAATAGAAGGGGACCTTAAAAGATGGAAAAATATTCCATGTTCATGGATAGGAAGGCTAAATGTCATTAAGATGTCAATTCTACCCAAACTCATCTACAGATTCAATGCAATCCCAATCAAAATTCCAACAACCTACTTTGCAGACTTGGAAAAGCTAGTTATCAAATTTATTTGGAAAGGGAAGATGCCTCAAATTGCTAAAGACACTCTAAAATAGAAAAACGAAGTGGGAGGACTTACACTCCCTGACTTTGAAGCTTATTATAAAGCCACAGTTGCCAAAACAGCATGGTACTGGCACAAAGATAGACATATAGATCAATGGAATCGAATTGAGAATTCAGAGATAGACCCTCAGATCTATGGCCGACTGATCTTTGTTAAAGCCCCCAAAGTCACTGAACTGAGTCATAATGGTCTTTTCAACAAATGGGGCTGGGAGAGTTGGATATCCATATCCAAAAGAATGAAAGAGGACCCCTACCTCACCCCCTACACAAAAATTAACTCAAAATGGATCAAAGATCTCAATATAAAAGAAAGTACCATAAAACTCCTAGAAGATAATGTAGGAAAACATCTTCAAGACCTTGTATTAGGCGGCCACTTCCTAGACTTTACACCCAAAGCACAAGCAACAAAAGAGAAAATAGATAAATGGGAACTCCTCAAGCTTAGAAGTTTCTGCACCTCAAAGGAATTTCTCAAAAAGGTAAAGAGGCAGCCAACTCAATGGGAAAAAATTTTTGGAAACCATGTATCTGACAAAAGACTGATCTCTTGCATATATAAAGAAATCCTACAACTCAATGACAATAGTACAGTCGGCCCAATTATAAAATGGGCAAAAGATATGAAAAGACAGTTCTCTGAAGAGGAAATACAAATGGCCAAGAAACACATGAAAAAATGTTCAGCTTCACTAGCTATTAGAGAGATGCAAATTAAGACCACAATGAGATACCATCTAACACCGGTTAGAATGGCTGCCATTAAACAAACAGGAAACTACAAATGCTGGAGGGGATGTGGAGAAATTGGAACTCTTATTCACTGTTGGTGAGACTGTATAATGGTTCAGCCACTCTGGAAGTCAGTCTGGCAGTTACTTAGAAAACTAGATATAGAGTTACCATTCGATCCAGCGATTGCACTTCTCGGTATATACCCGGAAGATCGGAAAGCAGTGACACGAACAGATATCTGCATGCCAATGTTCATAGCAGGATTATTCAGAATTGCCAAAAGATGGAAACAACCCAAATGTCCTTCAACAGATGAGTGGATAAATAAAATGTGGTATATACACACGATGGAATACTACGCGGCAGTAAGAAGGAACGATCTCGTGAAACATATGACAACATGGATGAACCTTGAAGACATAATGCTGAGCGAAGTAAGCCAGGCACAAAAAGAGAAATATTATATGCTACCACTAATGTGAACTTTGAAAAATGTAAAACAAATGGTTTATAATGTAGAATGTAGGGGAACTAGCAATAGAGAGCAATTAAGGAAGGGGGAACAATAATCCAAGAAGAACAGATAAGCTATTTAACGTTCTGGGGATGCCCAGGAATGACTATGGTCTGTTAATTTCTGATGGATATAGTAGGAGCAAGTTCACAGAAATGTTGCTATATTAGGTAACTTACTTGGGGTAAAGTAGGAACATGTTGGAATTTAAGCAGTTATCTTAGGTTAGTTGTCTTTTTCTTACTCCCTTGTTATGGTCTCTTTAAAATGTTCTTTTATTGTATGTTTGTTTTCTTTTTAACTTTTTTTTTCATACAGTTGATTTAAAAAAGAAGGGAAAGTTAAAAAAAAAAGAAAAGAAAAACAAGGGAAAAATAAAGATGTAGTGCTCCCTTGAGGAGCCTGTGGAGAATGCAGGGGTATTCGCCTACCCAACCTCCATGGTTGCTAACATGACCACAGACATAGGGGACTGGTGGTTTGATGGGTTGAGCCCTCTACCATAGGTTTTACCCTTGGGAAGATGGTTGCTGCAAAGGAGAGGCTAGGCCTCCCTATGGTTGTGCCTAAGAGCCTCCTCCCGAATGCCTCTTTGTTGCTCAGATGTGGCCCTGTCTCTCTAGCTAAGCCAACTTGAAAGGTGAAATCACTGCCCTCCCCACTACGTGGGATCAGACACCCAGGGGAGTGAATCTCCCTGGCAACGTGGAATATGACTCCCGGGGAGGAATGTAGACCTGGCATCGTGGGACGGAGAACATCTTCTTGACCAAAAGGGGGATGTGAAAGGAAATGAAATAAGCTTCAGTGGCAGAGAGAATCCAAAAGGAGCCGAGAGGTCACTCTGGTGGGCACTCTTACGCACACTTTAGACAACCCTTTTTAGGTTCTAAAGAATTGGGGTAGCTGGTGGTGGATACCTGAAACTATCAAACTACAACCCAGAACCCATGAATCTCGAAGACAGTTGTATAAAAATGTAGCTTATGAGGGGTGACAAGGGGATTGGGAAAGCCATAAGGACCACACTCCACTTTGTCTAGTTTATGGATGGATGAGTAGAAAAATAGGGGAAGGAAACAAACAGACAAAGGTACCCAGTGTTCTTTTTCACTTCAATTGCTCTTTTACACTCTAATTATTATTCTTGTTATTCTTCTGTGTGTGCTAATGAAGGTGTCAGGGATTGATTTGGGTGATGAATGTACAATTATGTAATGGTACTGTGAACAATCGAAAGTACAATTTGTTTTGTATGACTGCGTGGTATATGAATATATCTCAATAAAATGAAGATAAAAAAAAAAAAAAAAAAGACATAATGCTGAGCAAAATAAGCCAGGCACAAAAAGCGAGATATTGTATGTTACCACTAATGTGAATTCTGTGAAAAATGTACAATGTTTTATACTGTAGAATGTAGGGGACCTAGAGATACCAATTAGTGGAGGGGGAATGATAATCTAATAAGTACAGATAAAGTATGGAGGGTAATCTCAATGTTATGGGAATGCTCAGGAATGATTATGGTTTGTAAACTTTCTTGGATATAGTAAGATCATGTTGGAAGCAATAGAGTTATTTTAGGTTTTTTTTTTTTTGTCTTATTCCTTTGTTTTCTTAGGGGTTGTTAATTTTCTTGGGTTATGGTAGGAACATGTTGGAAGCAATGTAGTTATTTTAGATTATTTGTTTTTCTTACTCCTCTGTTTGGACATGGTTTATTAATTTTCTTGGGGTATGGTAGGAACATATTGGAAGCAAAGTAGTTATTTTAGGTTATTTGTTTTCCTTAATCCATTGCTTTGTTTGAAATGTTGTGGGGTTTTATTGGTTGTTGTTTGCCTGTTTGTTTTTAATTTTTTGATAAACAAAGTTAAAAAATTGAAAAAAAATCAGTAGAAAAATGGGAGTAAAAACTAAATGACAAATAGGGTGGTATGGGGGGATGGTTTGGGTATTCTCTTTTCACTTTTATTTTTTATTCTTATTCTGATTCTTTCTGATGTAAGGAAAATGTTCAGAAATAGATTGTGGTGATGAACGCATAACTATATGATCATACTGTGAACAGTTGATTGTATACCATGGATGACTGTATGGTTTGTGAATATATTTGAATAAAACTGAATTTAAAAAATAAAAAAATAAAAAAATAAAACATCAGAATATTTTCAGACATGCTGCTTTCATTCTCAATTGACAACTGCCAAGTTAATTGCAGCCATTTCAGCATAGCACTGAGAATACTGAATATGTATTATCCAGAACACCAAGGAGTATGTAAAATTTTTCCTTAAATTCTTATGCAAAATGAAGTTTGATTGACCACCACTAAGGAAACATGGAATCAAGCAAAGGCAAAAGGAAAGCATTTTACAGAACAACAGGGCTGTTGACTGTTTTTGAAGACACAGTCTGACGAGATACCAGTGTTGCAAAACCCTTTAAAAAGCACTGCTTTCAGGTCAATACTTCTAAGCCCATCCTCATTTGCACTATTATTTTCACAGTTTTCCCACACTTGTATGAGAGATGTTTTACCATTTTAATGACATAGTCACATTTATTATGTGAGGCAAATGGATATATTTGAGGGAATATTCCATATATGAAAAAGTGTTTTCTAAGCTGGAGGTGGAGCACGAAAATATGATTTTTGATGGATAACTATGGTGAGTTATTAAGCCTTTGATTTCATTATGTTTTTAAGTGCAGCTTGTTTTCCAGGCATGTTGGAGATTACTGCTAGCCTATAATACAATAACAGAGAGAGGGGTGGAGAAGGAGAGAGTTGTGTAGAGTTGAAGCACATAGTATGGGAAAGAGGATATTCCTAGATTTATAGCCTTCTGTCTCAGGTAAAATCATTTAGGATCAGAAAATCTATCAACTTTGTTGTTGTTTATATTTAACAAAATGGTGGGAGATTCCAAAATCCAATTCTGAGCTAGGAAGAGTAGTAGAGACCTTAATTAAATGTCTTATAATTCATTTTCTTGTGATGCAGCCTAGTGAGTTACATGATCTTAGATGTATTCAGTTATCCACACCCTAAAGTTCTGGTTTCATGTATAAGGAGTGCTTTAATATTGCCTGAACTACCTGAGTAAATTCAATATGATCTTTGAAAGCAGTATGTTAAATTTAAACATTTCATTTCAAAGTCCTCTGTATTAATCTTTCTCTTAATAACATTTCCTGACTAGACTACTCTTCCTCTCAGAATGACACAGTGTTCAAACTAGAGATATGGGCCAGCTGGTATTTCCCTCACACTCATTTATTATTTATGTGCAAATAAATCTTTATTGAACAGCTAATATTATTTCCTTACCTAAATTATTATTATGGCAAAAATATTGTCTGTGCAGTAAATATAATGAATTCTTAACAAAACTGGTAGGAAAAAATAAAAACCCTGTGAACTACAAACATTTCTTTTAGAAACACTTTTGAGTTCAAGATTTCTGAACAGATTCTGCAATGAGTACACATTTGGCATACATTCACTGTGATATTAGCAAAGCACAGTTTTACAAGAACATCATTTGCAAAATCAGACTGTCACAGCCCATGAGGGCTTTGCAAGTCCAGAGGCCAAAGAAGACACCAGGCATTGTCTGACACATGAACTTTTATTCAGGGCTTACTGACAGGATAAGAAGTCATGGAGAGATCATGATGGCTCTCTCAGGCCAGGAAGGCACAAATTCATGTGGGAGTCAACTGCATGATTAAAAAGGACAGCAAGCCAGTTATAAGGGTTTTAGACAAAGACATTCCTAAGGGTGCAAACACTGGAAAAGAGTTTTGACTGGAGGGCTGGTGGGGGTGGTGATTGATAGATAACCACAACATTTGGGAGCCAGAAAGCAGGTAGACTAGATTAACATTTGATGGTGGGAGGTCTGGGGTACATTTACATCTTACTTTCTAGTGAGAGCAAGAGTTCCTCACCTTCTGCTTACTTCCTGTTTCACGTTTTAAAGTTACAATTTACGGTTAATTTACACATTTATCTCTTTATCGGTTTACAGAGATAAGTTAAACATTAGCTTCGTAGGTCATGCAGACTGCTGTGCACCAAGATCTGCAGGCCTATTTTGCTCAGGCCATGGGCACAACATGCAAACTAAAGATATGGACCAGCTGGTATTTCCCTCCACTCATTTATTATATATGTGTGAATAAATCTTTATTGCACAACCCCTGCACAACAGTTTGCATTGACCATAGGACAGACTTTATGTCCATAATTCACAATACAATAAACAACATAGTATTAATATATTGGTACCCAGAGATAATAAGCCTATTAGCAAGTGGCAGTATGGCCAAGATAATGTGTTCCACGATTTAGAAACAGGATTAATAAATAAATGATCACACTTTGTATGTGATTTTGCATATGTTGGAAATAATGTGGTACCTGTAAGGGAATAAATGCTCACTCGGTTTTGGAGGAGAAAAGAATTTATTTACACTCTTGCAAGATAGGGCGTCCAGCCAAACATGTGGCAGGCTGGCGTGCCAGAGGAAGAGAATGGCGATCTTTAAATCTCCTACTTGTAATTCGCAAGTCCCTCCCCTGCTTCCCCATTGACTGGGTACTACAGAGGTTACAGCCTATCCAAGAAGACTAACTAATTTATCTTTTGAGATTTTCATTTGTACAGCCAATCCCAGAGAGCCAACTAGCTTATTATTGAGATTTTGAACTGATCAGCCTATCCCAGAGAGTTCATTTAGTTTAAATTTTTTTTTCTTTTTCTGTAAGTTCCCGCCTCTGATTTTACCTCACATTTCTTTACATTTCAGTAACCATGGTTACTTTTCCATATAAGGGGCTGGCAGATTCTCCTCTTTATCACGGGGCTTGTTTAAACTGGTTTTGCCTCCATTTCCCTTATTGCATGCTGTCTTTATGTGAAAACTAAACTTATTCCTTTCTTACAGATTCCCTCCTCTTTCTTTTTTAAACCCTTTTAGTTTTTACATTTTAGATTCTCAATTTTGTTAAGGGCTTTTTTACATTTCTCATTATAGGGATTTTTTTATTTTTAATTTGAGTGGTTTTGATGGGTTTTTGAACTAGCCTCTGGGCACATGGGATGATGTAGCACTCAGCTGTTTTGGCTGGAATGATAAGGAAAATTAAAATAGATGTTGCAATTTCTTTTTATTTCTTGAACCAATTTTCCAACCATTTTGTAAGTGGGTTGTTAATGCTAGAATTTTTTTGCTAGTTTCTGAAATGGCTATTAAGCCTTGTAGGGCTTTGGTGATAGTTTTATCAGGTGTAGTATTACTGGAGATGAATGTGCAACAATTTTCCCTAACTATAGCACTGACACCTCCTTTTTCAGCTAGCATCATGTCTAGGGTCATTCTGTTTTCCCATGCCATTCGGCTAGTGGCATCTAACTGTTTTGCTATTCCTTTAATGGCATTCCTGGTATAGTTGATAAATTTTGGCTGATGATTTACATTTTCATTGATGGTGACCCACCAGAATAAGGATGATTCAAATTCTGCAGCTACTTGATTTTTAGCTTTAAACTCATTAGGAACTTTCTGGAGGACACCTATACTATCTACAAACATTTTTTTATTGAAGGAACTGGGTACATTTTGTACATTTTTTTTTCTCCTTTGCCTTGGGTTGGTACTTTTTTATTACTTTCAAATGCCAGGGTACATGAGATAGCCAATTGAACCAGAGCACAGTTTCCTCCCCACATTTCAGGTAGTGTTGCCCAGAGGATGCCCTTCCCACAGTACCACCAGAGGTCTGCTCGGGGTATAGTTAGGCTGGAGAAGTTGCCAGTACTATCCTTGCTCACATTCCACACCTGTGTACACAAAGCCATGGTACCAAGATCCTGGAGCCCTTCTTCCCATCTGGAGAGACAGGCAGAGTGGTTTCTGGGACCAAGGTGAGACGCTGGTATGGCTTTGACACTTCCCTTCTGGACTGGAGGGAAAAGGGAGGACAATGTACTACAACTTTCACCAGGAGCAGCATTTTGAAAGAGGAGTGTTATACATTTAAACTCCTTTTCATGCTTTTTTATCCCCAAGGGGAAGGGCACAATCTGAACAGTGAGTTGTTTGGTTTCACAAGCATAACAGTCACTTCTGTTTAGACTCTGGATGGTATATTTGACCCATTTTACCCAGGCATTTGTATTTTCATAACCTGTCTCTATTTCTATGGTTTGCTTTAAGTCTTTGGCCTTAAGTATTCTAATGACCTTGGGGTCAATTTGAACTGGAGAGTTAAACTCCAGCCAAGTTCCCCTTAATGGTTTTTCCTTCAACCTGGGTAAGACCCATCCCTCATACTGTGTGGTTTACCAAACAGTGTTTTAAGAATAACAGGGGTTAGATGACTCATAAGTTATACTCTTAAATGTTCACCCTCTAATAATTTTGCTCTCTATTTGAACAGTCTGCTTATATAAATGCTTATATTCTCCCTCAGTTGTTGCTGATGTTTTAGATTTTTACAGCTCATTACTTGACAACCATTAAATTGTACAGTTTGAGACTTTAAGCCTTTGACTACACTTGTAACCAGCTTAGCAGAACCTGTTACTCCTTGAATATAGAACATTATGATCAGTACAATCAATTTCACTTTAAGCTATACACAGAGCACAATGCAAACACAGGATTTAATTCAGCCTTTCCTCCCTCCTGGTATGTTGTTTGAATGGCTGCCTATTTAGAGTGATTCTTAGGGGATCTGAGGTGGGAGTCACTTTCCAGGATTTAGGTTGAGTTGCTGGATACTTATCGTCTGGTTCAGGCACTGGTCCCTTTACTCGTGTGTAATGAGTCCAGCCTCTTTCTGCTGTTCGGACTGCCATCTCAGTTGTCAGCAAGATTTGACAGGGCCCCTTCCAGATTGGTTGAAGTTTGGATTCTCTCCATGACTGGATCAGAACCCAGCTGCCGGGCTGATGTCAATGGGCAGCAAATTTAAGAGGCAGGGTCTGAGTCAGCAGTCCACGGTGTCTGAGAGATGATAAAGTAGAAGACAAGGCCAGTATATAATTTTTAAGGGAAAAAAAATCCTTTGGGTCTAGGGAGGGGAGCTCTTCAGTCCTCCTGGGGAAAGGCAAACCAAAAACCAAAGGCCTACACCTTCTAATTGCCTAAGTACTACATTACACATGGCTTGCACCCCTCTAATGACTTTCCTAGTGTAAAACTGCTAATACCTGCTTTAGGTACAGACACTCCTGAAGTCATGTGCATGAAGAGCAGCAAGAACTTACCAACATTTTGGGCTGGAACAATTAGACTAAAGGACAACAATAATTTACAATAACCTAAGATTAATGAACATAAAAAGGCTTATTACTCTTAAATGCCAACTTAAGATTCAGTTTTTAGTACACATAGTTTAGTGATGCTTGAATATACTTGATTCACATATATGCATACCCTGAACATACACACAAGTTTTGCTGTTAGATGAGTAAAAACCCACTCTCCAGGGAGAGGAGGACAAGCCTTGGTGTGTAGTATTTGACAATATATGTGGTGTCTTCATTCCTATTAGACTCAATTTTAAGATAGCAACCTGGCATCACCAAATGGAGACCTGGGAAGAGATATGAAGCACTCACTGTCCTAAGTTTGTTTAATTCAGATTTAGTGAACCTTAACCCCTTTTATAGGAACATTTACTTGCACTTTGAGTATGGACCTTTTGCTTTTGCCCAAAATATATCAGAAAAATTATACTGCTTTTTACAAGAATACACAGTCCCATATATCTGGAACACAGACACATATAACTTACATACACACTCATAACCATACAGACATATGTTATGCCATTTACAACCATGTATAGCCAATACACTACTGTTACACATACATAGAAAACTTTTACACAGTTTTTCTCACTTTTTTTCATTCTTCATCCTATTGTGAAACTGCACACAATTGCCCAGCTTTAGAGTACACACAAACTAGTATACGCTATAAAGACACAGAAATAGCTTCAGTTTACTATAGACAAGTACACAGGAAATTTTTGCCAAGTTTTAAATTATACACTGACAAACTTCCACAGTTCTAAAGACTCCTACATAATTATATTACATGCTTTCGTTACATACAAATACAACTATTCCACATCCCTGTATAAACATACAACTTAAACTTCCATTAGATTCATGAAGTTTTAACTCTCAGAATGCATCCAAATAGTCCTAAAAAATGTGCATATAACTTCCTGTATACCCTGATACACACATTAAGGGACTTTAAATGTAGCTTCCACATGCCTTAGACTTAATTACACAACACACTAAAATATGTAAATGTATTTATTAATACCTGTTTAGCCCCACATAAGTATATGAATAGAGAATCACACAAACCCTATGCTACAAATTCCCTTCCTCTTTTTTTTTAAACTGCTCCAACTACTTCTCTGTCTCACTTTTTTCTGTTTCCTCCCTGCCTTGTAGACTCTCTGAATATCTCCTCCAATGGCTTATTTAGCCATTCATCAATTTTTGGATCTTCTCTGAATATTAGGCTAAAATTCCTTTATATAGCTGACCTTTTAAAGTCTGAGTTATTAACAGAATGACATTGTATTCTTGGGGCTTGAGGGAGTGGAAGTCCAACCCTTTTCAGAGGTTTTTGTGGCAGCCCTTTTCTCTTCAAAGTCTGGGATGATGTTGGGGAGATTACCTTTTTGGCCCCACCCTTCTTAAACTTCAGGGTGCCACCCAGACTCTGCCTCTTTGGGGTAAAGGCTCTACCTTCTCTGAACAGTGGGGTGGCAGCCAAGCTCTTCCCATTCCCCTGGGAATGTGCTCCACCCTTTGGGTCTTGCGGCGGCAAAACTTTTCTAGAGCATTGAGGTGGAAGGCCCACCCTCAACCCCCAGGGCAAACTCACCCTTTCCATGCATGTGGGCCACTCCACTCTTCCAGCCCGAGACCTCTTGATTTCAGACCTCAACTTTCATCGTTCTTTGGGGATGTGGGTACAGCCAATTTTATTTTAGGTGGATGCTGTCTGTCTCTTTCTCTCATAGCCACCCTCTTTCCCATTCCCCTTTCTTCTCCCAAGAAAGGGATATTTACATAAACCAGAGTTTAAGAATCGATTTAATTGTTATTCAGCTAGCCTTGCTAGGCTTTTTATTAATGATTCTTACCTTCCTTTCTTTAGGAGCCTTTAGAAACGGAAACTTTTGGAAATCTCTCCATTTTTTTTTTCTTTTCTTAACTTTTGGTGGGTTGTAATTACTGGAGCAGTCAGCATTAACTGGCTCTCCAATTGCCTGGGGGCATAGACTGGTTCCACCAAAACCCCAGTCTTTAATGGTTCCCGCCCCAGTGGGGGAGGGGAAACCATAAGGTGGGGGAATGCTTATCCCAGGTTTTAGTTTCTTTTTTCCCTGCAGCCAGCACATGGCACAGTTCAATTCTGCCTTGGAAAAAGGTTTATTTTTCTTAACATGACACAGGAGGTCAGCATAGAGCCAACCCTTATTTGCCTTACATTTTGGCCAGAATACATTTGGCAGCAAAATGCCTTTTTTTCTTTTTCTTTTTTTTGTCTAAACATAACAATAATATTTGATCATTTTCTTTTACCTTTTCCCTTGGTCCAATTACTTTTAGCCCAATGTTTTAACATGTTTCCCAATGGATTTTTTAGAGGAATATTCCCTGGGGACCCTAAAGGTACCCCCTTCCCTTTATTCCCAGCCGGCTGACTGCCTCAGTTCCCCATTCTGAGTCTTGCCTGGGCATCTTTCCCTTAGGATCAGCTCTAGGCTCATCAGAATGTCCCCATTCTGAGTCTTGTTTGGGCATCTTTCCCTCAGGATCAGCCCCAGACTCTTAGAATGCTTTAACCACCAAGGTAATATAATATTTCTTTCCTTACCTTGGTCCGTGCACGGAGTTGTCTGGTTAACCAGAGGCAGGCTTTTCCTTTCCCCCCTTTTCTCATCCACAACTGGCAGATCCAAGCGTCTGGTCTCGGGCCCTTTAGCTGCCGGAGATGGGCCCCCAATGGCGGAGTCTGAGACCACTCAATCAGCGGGGCCGCCTACCCTTTGTTCACCTCGGGGGTCCCCCTCCAAAGCTTTGGATCCCGGATGAGCCCCCATGTTGTCAGAAATAAAGTGGTACCTGTAAGGGAATAAATGCTCACTCGGTTTTGGAGGAGAAAAGAATTTATTTACAATCTTGCAAGATAGGGTGTCCAGCCAAACATGGCAGGCTGGCGTGCCAGAGGAAGAGAATGGCGATCTTTAAATCTCCTACTTGTAATTCGCAAGTCCCTCCCCTGTTTCCCCATTGACTGGGTACTACAGAGGTTACAGCCTATCCAAGAACAGTAACTAATTTATCTTTTGAGATTTTAATTTGTACAGCCAATCCCAGAGAGCCAACTAACTTATTATTGAGATTTTGAACTGATCAGCCTATCCCAGAGAGTTCATTTAGTTTAAAAAAAAAATTTTTTCTGCGAGTTCCCGCCTCTGATTTTACCTCATATCTCTTTACATTCCAGTAACCATGGTTACTTTTCCATATAAGGGGCTGGCAGATTTTTCTCATTATCACGGGGCTTGTTTAAACTGGTTTTGCCTCCATTTCCCTTATTCCATGCTGTCTTTATGTGAAAATAAACTTATTCCTTTTTTACAGCATATGATAAAGAGTATGGGTTACATTTTGTGAATTACCAAGCACATACATATGACATTGAATACGAGTTAGAGCTCAAGTACTTCCTGGGGCTAAAATAGCTAAAGGATGAAACTACCAGGCAGTCTGCTTTAATCCATATTTAGTTTTTACCATTTTTAAACCTTGACCATTGTGAGGTTTCATCATTAAGCAGTGATATTACCAGTTTTTTATCATTTTTTAACCTTGGCCACAGAAGTAAATTTCCCTTTCCACCAACTTTCTGCAACTCTCTATATTCATTCAGTTTTTGTTCCATATCCTTTCCTTTTCTTCATTCTGAAGCAGTGAGTCATTTAGGATAAAACTACTTTCTTTTTACTTCAACAAAAACATCCCTTATACCCTCTACATTCAAGTCATCTTAGGCATTTAAGGGTGTCAGTCTTCTGTTCTAGCTGCCCATTTTCTTTACATTGTTCATAGTAAAAGCCATGAAGTAACACAATCATGCTTCCCTTTTGGAATCAGCAGTTTCTTGACCTGCTCTATTTGAAAAGTTCATTTTACCAGTCCTCCATTTTCCCTGACTGGATTTACAGGCTTAAAATTGTCCTTTGCAAAACATTGTAAAAAGTGCTCCATTCTGATCACACTCCCTTTATCTAGTGTATGAATGAGTAGAAAAATGGGGATAAAAACTAAAGGACAAATGGGGTGGGATGGGGGATGATTTAGGGGTTCTTTTTTCACTTTTATTTTTTATTCTTGTTCTGGTTCTTTCTGATGTAAAGAAAATGTTCAGAGATAGATTGTGGTGATGAATGCATAACTATGTTATCATACTGTGGACAGTTGATTGTATACCATGGATGATTGTATGGTGTGTGAATATATCTCAATAAAGTTGAATTAAAAAAATAGAAAAAAATAGTGACAGAGAAAAAGAATAATGCTTGTTTGACCACCTTGGTTATGTGATTAGTAGTGAGATAAATTTGGTATAATCTGGGCACCAAAAATATATGATCTATCCCTTAAAAAAAAGTGCTCCATTATGAACATGGTTTAACAAGGTATGACAATCTTTGGAGGGTATATTTTGCTGATTGTTTTTTTGTATGAGATATACGCAAGGGAGACAAAGATAAAGAATGTCCATCACTGAGTTTAGGCCTCTTGGGATTAATGATATTTACTTCAGAAGTGGAAAATTATACAAGGATATTCATCAATACATCCTAAAGAAAGTGCTGCTCTTCCTGGATGCTGCAATGAACTCACAGGAGAAAATAGCTCTGAAGTTATTAGGCATGACTTTTGGTGAATTAATTTT
Organism: Choloepus didactylus; assembly: GCF_015220235.1. Lineage (NCBI taxonomy): Eukaryota > Metazoa > Chordata > Mammalia > Pilosa > Megalonychidae > Choloepus > Choloepus didactylus. Next base: position 194,234,290 of record NC_051310.1, read on the forward strand.
ATAATCAGCTTCAAAGCCTCAATAATAATGGGACTTCCTGTTGCTCTTGTTTCAGATTGAGAAACTGGCAAGATGGCCTCTCTTGATGTAAGAGTCACAGGACTTATAGCCTGCAATGCACGACAAGTACCTTGTCAGAGGTGACCATACTATTTTCTCCTTGAATTAGATCTGGGGTGACTCTTAAAAATGTTTGAAACAACTCGTTTTGAATTTGAAATCAGTCCACAAATATTAGCTCAGCATCTTCATTTACATGTTCCACCCCAACATAGATCATCTCAGGATCTTCACCATCCACTTGTTTGGTTTCTTTCACACTTTTCTGTGGTTCTGGCTCTTGTACACACATATCAGTGCTTCCATTACATAAAATGCAACCTCAAGTGTGCAATGATACTTCTAAATAAATTGAGATATTTCAGGCAGAAGGTCACATCTGTTCCACATCCATGGTGATCCTGGAGCTCCCAGTGGCACACCAGCATTATGGCACTACCCAGGCAAAGCTCTAATGTCTAATTTTTATGGTATTACTATAACTACCCTGGATCTCTTTTAGCTAATACTTACATTTTATATTTTTTTATCCCTTCACTTTCAGCCTACTTTTATCTTTAAATTTAAGGTGAGTCTCTTGCAGACAGCATATACTTGAGTCAATTTTTTATGGCCAACTGATTTTGTTTTGTTTTGTTTTGTTTTGTTTTTTTGCATTTTTTAATGTGAAATATAATACATATACTAGAAAATGATAAGTTTCAAAGTAAAATTAAACAGGAATCTAAAGAGCAAATTTCAAAGAATTGGATGGGTTACTCTTCTACAATTTCAGTTATTTCTTTCCAGCTGTTCTAATACACTAGAGACTAAAAAATATATTTATATGATCCAGTATTCATGGTCCTTTGTTAAATCTTATCTTGTCTTTTGCTACCTCTCCCTCTCATTGGACCACTATTTCAGTCTTCAGGGATATGTGGGCATTGACCACCCTAATGTTTTCATATTGTAAAGGGGTGTCAATAGTATGGGGAAGGGGGTGCATCAGGTTGATGTTTTTGAAGAGGCTGTTACCTCTGAGTGTGGGGACATATCTGGCATAGGAATACTCTGGAGGATTTAAATTCCTGAGAAATAAACCTAGTGAGTGAAATTTTAGAGTCTCAGATAGGGATCTGTGTATTCATTAGAATTTTGGGGACTAATGTTTATTTGTGCTTGGCATACTGTGGCCATTTGAAATATTTAGCTGATGCTTGCACCATACTAACATCCAGGAACAAACTCTTGACTCTATTTTAAATATCTTAGCCACTGAATCCTTATTCTGTAAACTGTCTTTCCCCCCATTTGGGCAAGAAGGCACTCTCAGTCTCTTGATGTCTGCATCAGACTCCTTCCTGGGAGTCATATCCCACATTGCCAGGAAGATTCACTCCCCTGTGAGTCATGTCCCATGTAGCAGGGTGGGTAATGAATTTCTTTGCAGAGTTGGGCTAGAAATAGAAAGACCACAAATAAGCAACAAAAGAAGCTCTCTGTAAGTGACTGTTAGAAATAATTATAAGTAGAATTAGTCTTTACAGCCATAAGTTTCACAACAGCAAGCTTCAAGATCAAAGGTTTGACATTAAATAGGGGGTTCCTAATTTCACACAGAATATATTCTGTCCAAGATAAGCAATGTTTCACATTATCTTCACTTTGTTGTTCAATCATCACTCTCACTTTTAAAAAATTATCATAACCCAAAACACCCCAAAGCTATTATTATGTCCTAATTAATTATTCCTAGTATTAATGTGGTTCTACTAAGGCTTTCCTATTAAATATAGTGTATGGTATGCCATGACTAGTTTTCCCCATATACCACTATGTTGTTAACTCTGTACCAGTGTCATACCTTATAAGCACATCATACAATCACTTATTTATATTTGTGGTGCTTATCTGTGGGATACATGGCATTAAACAACCCTTTCAATCATGTTCAGCTTCAATATAGCACTGATACTTTTAATCCCATTAATGAGATTTTGTCACTCCTGTCCTTTCCCATTCTTTTAAGTTCAACCTCATTAACAGGAGCTATCATTCCCCTTCTCTAGCTTCTGTCTATTTCTGGGTCTTCTATATTCTACATTTTAAGACACTGATTTTACATTATACAAAAGTTTCATATTAGTGATAATATGCAATGTCTTTCCCTTCATGTCAGCATTATGTTATCAGGCTTCATCCATTTTGTCACATATTTCAGGACTTAATTCCTTCTCACTTCTGCATAATATTCCGTCATATGTATACACCTTTTATTTATCCACTCACCTGTTGAAGGAACTTGGATTGTTTCCATCTTTTGTCAGCTGTGAAAAGGCCACTAAAACATCAGTGTGAAAATGTCTGTTTGTGTCACTCCTTTCAGATCTTCTAGATATATACAGAGTAGTGGGATTGAAGGATCATGGGGTAGCTTAACATATAGTTTTCTGAGCAACTGCCAAACTGTCTTCCACAGCATCTGTAAAATTGTACATTCCCACCAGAAGTGGATAAGGGTTCCAACTTCTTCACATCCTTTCCATCATTTGTAGTTCCTTGTTTGTTTAATGGCAGCCATTCTTATTCATGTGAGATGATACCTCATTGTGGTTTTGATTTGCATTTCCCTAATTGCTATTAAGATGATTATTTTTTCATGTGAATTTTAACCATTTGTGTTTCCTCTTTGGAGAAATGTATTTTCATATCACTTTTCCTTTCATAATTGGGATGTTTATACATTTGTTGTTGAGTTGTAGGATTTCTTTATGTATGCTGGATATCAGATATATATATCTTATCAGATATATGGTTACCAAAACTTTTCTCCCATTGAGTTGTCTGCCTCATTGCCTTTTTGACAAAATCCTTTGAGCACACAAGCTTTTGATTTTGAGGAGTTCCTATTTATCTACTTGTTTTTCTTTTGTTTCTTGTGCTTTGGGTTTAAGGTCTAATTAGCTACCTCTTATAATACTTGTATTGAGGATGTTTCCCTACATTATCTTCTAGGGGTTTTATCATACTGGCTCTTATATTTAGGTCTTTGATCCAACTTGAATTAATTGTTGTATAGGGTGTGACATAGGGGTGATCTTTCATTCTTTTGGATATATATATCCAGTTCTCCCAGGCTCAATTGGGGAAGAGACTATTCTGTCCCAGTTCAATGGATTTGGGCGACTTGTCAAAAATCAGTTGAACAAAAACATGGGTGTCTATTTCTTATTTCAACATTTTATTCCATTATCAATGTGTCTATCTTTCTGCCAATTCCATGCTCTTTTGTCTACTGTGGCTTTCACTTCAGGAAAAACAAGTCCTTCCACTTCATATTTCTTTTTTAGATTTTTTTTTTTTTTTTTGCAAGTCAAGATCCCTCTCTCTTCCAAATAAATTTGATAACTAGTTTTCCAAGTCTGCAAAGTAGGTGGTTTGAATTGTTATTGGATTGCATTGAATCGGTAAATCAATTTGCATAGAATTGACATCTTAATGAGTTTTAGCCTTCCTATCCATGAACATGGGATATCTTCCCACCTATATAAGGCCTCTTTGATCTCTTTTAATAAAGTTTTGTAATTTTCTGTGTAGAGGTTCTTTACATCATTGGTTAAGTTTCTTCCTATGTACTTGATTCTTCTGTGGATGGAATTTTTTGTTGATTATCTATTCAGTTAGATCATTACTAGAATAAAGGAGCATTACTGATTTTTGCACATTAATCTTGTATCCCTCACATATTGCTGAATTTATTAGCTCAAGCATCTATGTTGTCAATTTCTCAGAATTCTCCAAATATACATTCATGTCATATGAAATTAATGAGAGTTTCACTTCCTTCTCTCCAGTTTGGATGCATTTACTTCTTTTACTTGCTGGGTTGTTCTGGCTGGAAATTCTAGCACAATGGTGAATAGTAGTGGCGACATTGTGCTTCCTTATCTCATTTTCAATCTTAAGGGAAGGATTTCATTTGCTCACCATTGAGGACCATGTTGTCTGGGTTTTTCACAAATGCCCTTTATCATGTTGAAGAAGTTTCCTTCAATTCTGACATTTTGAATAGTTTTTTTTTTTTTTTAATCAAAAAGCAATGCTGAATTTTGTCAAATGCTTTTGCAGCATCTATCAACTTATTTGTTTTTTCTATTTCAGTTTGTTTATGCATTGTATTTCTTTGACTTATTTTCTTATGTTGAACCACCTTTGTGTACCTGGAATGAGCCCCACTTGGTTGTGTTGTATAATTCCTTTAATGTGCCTTTGGATTCATCTTGCAATATTTTGTTGAGAATTTTTACATCTATATTCATTAGGGAGCTTGGCCAATAGTTTTCTTTTCTTGTAGTACTTTGTCTGGTTTTGGTGATAGAGTGATGTTAGCTTCATAAAATTAATTAGGTACCAATCTTTCTTCAATATTTTGAAAGAATTTGAACATGAATGGTGCCTGTTCCTTTTTGTGTGTTTTCTAAAGTTCCCCTGTAAACACATCTGACCCTTTGTTTATATTTGTAAGAAGATGCTTGATACCTGACTGGATCTTTTGTGATTTGTTTATTGAGGTCTCCTATTTCTTCTCAGGTCAGTCTAGGTTTGTTTCAAGGAAATTGTCCATTTCTTCTAAGTTGTCTAGATTGTGGGCATACAGCTGTTCATAGTATCCCCTTATGATTTTTAAAAATTTCTTTGAGATCCATAATAATGACTGCTCTCTCATTTCTGATTTTGTTTATTTGGATCTTCTTTCTTTTGTCTCTGACAGTCTAGTAAGTGTTTGTCAACCTTATTGATCTCAAAGAACCATCATTTGGTTTTATTTATTCCCTCTATTGTTTTTTGTTCTCCAGATCATTTATTCCTGCATACATCTTTGTTATTTCTTTTCTTCTCCTTGCATTAGTGTTAAATTGCTCTTCATTACCTAGTTTATTATTTTGTTTAGTTAGGCTTTTGGTTTTAACCCCAACTTCTTTTTTTATGTATGCATTTGGAGTTATAAATATCCCACTCAGAACCTCCTTCACTGCATCCCATAGGTGTCATATGTTGTGTTCTCATTTGCATTTGCCAGTTATTTACTGATTTCTCTGGCAATTTCTTTTTTTACACACTGATTGTTTAAGAGTGTGTTGTTTAACCTCCAATATCTATTTTTACTTGCAATTTTATTGAGGTATAATCACATACCATACTATCATCCAAAGTGTACAATCCATTGCTCAGAGTATCATCATATAGTTGAGTATTCATCACCAGCATTAATTTTTGAATATTTTCATTACTCCAAAAAATAATAAACATTAAAATTAGAATAAGAATAAAAATAAAAGTAAAAGTAAAAAGAACATCCATAACAACCTATGTCCTCCCATACTCCCCTATTATTCATTTACTTTTTGTTCCCATTTTTCTACTCATCTGTCCATACAGTGTATAAAGGGAGTGTGAGACACAAGGATTTCTGCAATCACACAATCACATTATATAAGCTATAAAGTTATACAATTTTCTTCAAGAAACAACGCTACTGGGTTTTAGTTCAACAGTTTCAGGTATTTCCTTCTAGTTATTCTAATACACTAAAAACTATAAAGGCATATCTCTATAATGCATAAAAATATTCCCCAGTATGACCTCTTGATACCATTTGATGTCTTTCAGCCCTGGAAACTTTACTTTGTTTCATTTATCTTCCTTTTTTGGGTCAAGAAAGCTTTTTCAATCCCATGATCTCTCATATGTTAAGGACAGTTTTGCCACATATACAATTCTTGCTTGGTAGATTTTCTCTTTCAGTATCTTAAATATATCACCTCACTTCCTTCTTGCCTCCATGGTTTCTATTGAGAAATCCACACATAGTCTTATCAATCTTCCTTTGTATGTGATGTATCACTTTTCTTTTAGTGTTTTCAGGATACTCTATCTTTGTCATTTCATAATCTGATTATTAAGTGTCTTGACCTAGGCCTATTCAGATCTATTCTGTTTGGGGTATGATGTGATCCTTGGATCCATAATTTTATGTCTTTCATAAAAGATGGGAAATTTTCATTATTTCCCCTATTATTGCTTCTGCCCCTGTTCCCTTCTCTTCTTCTTATGGGACACCCATGACATGTATATTCCTGCATTTCATCTTGTCATTCAATTCCCAGAAATGATGCTCATATTTTTTCATTCTTTTCTCTATCTCTTTTTTTGGTGTGGCTTTCAGGTCTCTGGTTCTCCTGTTCCTGAATGCTTTCTTCTGCCTCTTGAGATCTGCTTTCATATGTCTCCATTGTATCTTTCATCTCTTGTGCCATGCCTGTCATTTCCATGGATTCCGCTTGTTGTTTTTTCTTTGAACTTTCAATTTCTACCTTATGTATATCCAATGTTTTCATTATATGCTTCATCTCTTTTGTCAGATTCAGTCTTGTCCCTAGGAGTCATGTCACATGTTACATGGGAGATTTACACCTTAACTCTATATATTTTTGAAAGTTCTTGTTCTTTGGTGGTTATTGATTTCAAGCTTCATTCCATTATGGTAAGAGAATGTGATTTGGATGACTTCAGTCATTTTAAATTGAGACTTGTTTTGTGCCCCAACATTTGATCTTTCCTGAAAAACATTCCATAAGCACTAGAGAAAATGTATATACTGTTATTTTGAATGCAATCATATATTTCTTTGTATATATACACATATATATTAAGTGTAATTCATTTATCATATTGATTTTGCATTTAAAACCTATTTCATCTCATATTTCTATGGCTACCCCTGTTTTCTTTGGTTATAGTGTCTGTGGAATATGTTTTCCATCCTTTCACTTTCAATCTCTTTGTGCCACTAGGTCTAAGATGAGTCTCTTGTAAACAGCACATCAGTGGATCATACTTTTTAATCCATTTACTCAGTCTATATCTTTTAATTAGAGAGTTTAATCCATTCCCATTCAAATACATTACTGTGAAGGCAGTTCTTGAACTAACCACCTTATCCTTTTTTTATTTCTGTTTTTCCATCCTCTCTTTTTTTCCTGTAAATTATGCTTTCTAATACACTTATGTTGTGTACCTTTCTCCAGATCTCTCTCTTCTGACTTTTTTCTCAGTGGGCAGAACTCCATTTAGTATTTTTTGCAGGGCAGGTCTCTTGTCAACAAATTCTCTGAGCATGTGTTTGTGAAAATTTTAAACTCTCCCTCACTTTTAAAGTATAGCTTTGCTGTACAATGTATTCTTTGCTTGTAATTTTTGCTGTTTCAGAATTTTAAAAATGTCATACCTCTGCCTTCTCACCTCCATGTTGCTGGTTCAGTAGCATTAGTTAGTTTTACATGGTTTCCCTTTTATGTGGTGAATAGTTTCTGTCTTGCTTTCAGGACTTTCTCCTTCTCTTCAACATTTGACAATCTGATTGGTTCTATTTGGATTTGTTCTATTTGGAGTTTGTTGGGCTTCTTCTTTGAACATTTATGTCTTTTGTAAGGTAGGAAGAGTTACCCAATTTTATCCTCAAATACTCCTCCTCACACTATACTTTTCTCTTCTCCTTCTGAGACATGAATTATTGTATTTGTGGACTTTGTTTCTGTCCAAGCATATTTTTCTGGGGTGAATCATCTGTTACTGGGGTCATGGGGGCTTCTAAGAGTAGAGAGCCTGGAGGAAGGGTGCCAGGAATCCTAGGAAATGAGGTGACTGGGGTACTTAGCAAAGTCCCAGGGTCTCTACCATAGTGGTTGGAGTCAAGTCCCCAGGTGGATAATCACCTCCTGGGAGGCAGAATCAACAGGAGAGTGAACCATCACAGTTGGTAACCTCCAAGGGGGTGTTTTTACTGCTTGAAGAGACTGATATGCAGCATCTGTAGTCTTCCTCTTTACTTCAGCCTCCTCTTCCTCCAATTTCTTTTTCATTAAATGTCATTGCAAAGCTCATCTAGTCTGCTATCCATGTGCACAGCTTGAATTAGTTCTGCATCTCTTTTCAGTCACCTATGTTTTTCCTGGGCTTCCTTTATTATGTTCTTTAACTCCTTAACTGGTTCAGCCATCAGTTTCTGAACAATGACATCTTCAACAGTTTCCACAGCTCCCCCTTTTTCACTACATTTCCATTTTGGGTTCTCAGTGGTCTCTTGAAGTTATGAGTGTTGAAGAGAACAATGTTTTTAACAGAACCAGTCTGAAGGGTGGCCAGGTTATGCAAAAGGCTTGATTGCTGTTAACTGATACCCAATTTTGATCTCCACTCCTCATGACAGAAGATGCCAAACACAGGTTCTCCTGGATAGACCATGGCTCTGTGGGGCCAGTACTCAGCAGTTCATTTGCCCATTCCTGTTGCCACCTTGGCCCTGAAGTCTCTCTCCCTCATTTTTGAAAGAAAGTTTCAGCTGATATATAATTCTTGGTTGGCAACTGTTTTCTTAAAGCACAATATGTATTTCAACCCACTGTCTTCTTTCCTTCATTATTTCTGATGAGAAATCACACTCAACCTTATTGGGACTTGCTTGTACATAACTCATTGCTTTTTTCTCAGAGCTTTCAGAAGTCTCTCCTTGTACTTTGTGTTCAGTAATGTGATCAATAAATGAAATGATTTATCTTTCTTAATGCTTCTGATGTTTGGTGTTTCTGAGCTCATTGGGTGTGTATATTCATATTTTTTATTAAGCTTGGGAAGTTTTCATCATTATTTATTTGACTATCCCTTCTTCCCCTTTCTTTTCTCTCCTTTTGGAACCCCTGTAATGCATACATTGGCACATTTGAAGATCTCTTAAGTTATTTTCACTTTTCATAATTCTTATATTTGTTGCTCAACCCTATTCATTTCAATTGTCTTGTCATTGTGTTCAGATTCTTTCTTTGGCCATAGCAATCTGCCCTTGAAACCTTTCTGGACACTTTTTATTTTTGTTATTATGGTCCCCAACTCCAGTAGTTCTGTTGATTCCTTGTAAAATTTCTGTATCTTTACTAAGGTTCTCATTTGCTCATTCATTGTTTCCTTTATATCCTTTAGTTCTTTGTCTATATTTTCCTTCATCTTGAGTATTTTAATAACATTTTTAAACGATTTATTTGGCATGTTCACATTCTGGCATTCTTCATTGTTGGTTGCTGAATTTTTATCCTTTTCCTTTGGATGGATCCTGTTTCTGGGTTTGTCTTGCACTCATTGCACACTGTGCATTTTAATATCTTAATTCTGGGTATTTATTCCCTGAAGATGTATTTTTCTTGGTTTTGTAACCAGCTGGTGATGAGAGAGATTTTATTGAGCATAATCCCCCCTATCAGGGATGCCTACAGAAAATGAATGCAGTGTACATGTTTCCCCTTGTCATTCTGTGCCTGGGTCTGGTCCTGTGCTTTTTCCCTACTTGTTTTTGAATTTCCCTATTTTCAGGAGTTTTTTCCCCTGTTTTCCAGGGACAGACATCATGCTTATGAGAGTTTGAAGCCCACAAGCCATTGCTCCCATATCACTGCCTTTATAATTCTTACATGTCTTTTATTGCCTCAAGCTGCTATTGTTTGAAGGGCAACTTCTGAGTTGAGGAATGTGATGAAGAGGACTTTCCCAAGTCTGTCTCTTCTGCTGAATCAGGGCCAGTCAACCATATCAACTGTACAGACTGGCTCCAAAATGTCCTGGGTAGAGGACCAAGTAAGTCACCAAGATGTTTCTTCACAGCTTTTCAAGCTGAGCTCTGTTGGCTTGCCCCAAAAATGCACTCCTTCATCTAACTGTCTCATGCAGACCTGTAGAAGGCTAGTGTCTTCAGTTCACCTTTGCCACTCAGGATGGTTTGAAAAAATGGCTGCCACCACTGCCTCTGTGGGGTGGGTTGAATCAATGGCCACATGTAGAGTAGGGCCCCAGCAATCAAAAGCCATTAATCAAAAGCTGTGATCAGTGCATAGATGTGCCCTCACTTGGTCTTGGAAAAGATTTTCACATCCCTTTATGTCACCAGCAAGCTTCTCAAGGGTTGGAAACTTTGTGGAGTGCAGCAAGAGTGGGATATGTGTGACAATAACCACCTTGAGGTGAGAGCAATTTTCTGTTCTTTGCTTTAATTTATCAGACTCTTACTCCTGCTCATCTCTGGATGCTGTACAGTATTCCACTCATTTGTGGAGCTTCAAAATAGCTGTTTCAGACAGGTTCTACCTGTAAAATAGTTGCTATGCTGGGAGGACTGAGTCTTGGGCTTGCTCTTCTGCTTCTCACTATCCACTTGTCACATGCATCTATTTTTGATCCAGCAATTTATCTCCTACATGCTCAAGAAAAATGAGTGTCTAGGCCCACCAACTCAAGTATAGCAATTTTAAAGAAAATTTATTTTTCACAATAGCTAAAACATGTTAATAAAGGCAATGTCAAATATTAGGAGAATGAATATCTACAATACGGGCAATAAATCTGGTGGAACACTCCTAGTAAAACAAATCACCCCTAGCCAAAAATTACACATATATGTGTATATATATATATAGATATAGATATAGATATAGATATATAGATATATATCAAGTCAACTACAAGAGAATACATACTATATGATTCTATTTATAAGAACATTGATTATTCATAATAGTGTCTGACATAAAATATGGAAGTATTAAACAAAGAGCAAAGAAATATCTATTCACACAAACTAAAGCAGATAAAGTTCAAGGCCATTAACTGGATGGTACAAAAAATGTTAACAGATGGTTTTCAGGCTGAGGGAAATCATTCCAGTTGGATACACTGGATGCAGCAAGGGATGAAGGACAATGAAAGGGTAAACATATGGGTTCAGGAAGTCAAGAAAATATAACTTGCTAAAGTGCACACAACCCTTAAGTTTTAGATCTTGCCTAGAAACATGCTGTTTGGCTCTAGAGGAAGCCAGATTAACCACAATTATTTGCCATTCTCTGTATGGGGGTGTTCAGGGAGGAGAAGCCCTCTGTGGGAAAGTTTGAATAGAATGAAACAAAATTACTCTTAAGTACTCAAAACTGTGACAGTGACATAGCAATCATGAAATTGATTTTTATATAAGTCATCTAAATGCATATTTAAAAACAATCAGCTTTAAAATAAATCCAGGGCCATGTGGAACAATATCCAGATATTTACTTGGATAATTGTTCATATGAGTGATCTGTCAACTAATGATGGAAACAAGATAGAATGTAATAAGTTAAAGATCAATTTTGAAATCTCTAGGGTAATATCTAAAATCATTGAGATAAGATTTTATAACCAAAAATCTACTAGATGGTAAGAAAGGAAAAATACACTTTATCAACTCAATAGGAGAAATATTGGACACAGAAAAGATGCGACAAATAGCAAACCAAAAGCATGAGAGTAGACAGAAATTCAACATGTGCTACTAATGACACTAAATTTAAATGAACTGAATGACCCAATTATAGCACAAAATTTGTCAATTGGAATGAAAAACTAAAATACCCAACAATAAGCTCTTCATAAGTAATAACACCTAAAATAAGCAGAAAAGTATACATTAAAAATAAAGTTTTAAACAAGATGGCAAAATATATAATGTAAAACAAGCCCCCCCACACACACACACACAAAACAGTCATTAAAGCTATATGGCTGAATTCTAGTAAAAACGTGTAGACCAGATGTAGGAAGCATGGCTCCATATAAAGAGAAATTTTTATTCACAATAAGGAAGTTGATTTAATAGGAAGATTTAGCAATTACAAATTTTTATGCACTTATGGTATAATTGCAAACATACTGCAAGAAATTACATATCACAAAGGAAAATATTTAAAATTCCTATATCATAGTTGGAGATATGAATATAATGTAATTATTATACACAACACTTGAATAGCACAATGGGCTAACTTGCCCTAAATAGGACATACAGATTATTGCTCTCTGGATACATAATTTTTTCAAGTACATTTTTTGCATATATCAAAATAGTCATTTAAGAAGCCAAAAATCAACATGCTGCAGTTGTTAAAATCATAATGACTATGTTGTCTGAGCATAACTGAATTAAACTAGAAATGAATGACAGAAATGTACCTGGAATTTCTAAGAATCATGGAGATATTTTGCTTTCCTAGAGCCATCTTAATGCAATTAGCTATTTGAAATTACAACATTGCTCTATTTTTATGCCATGGTTTACATATCTCTAGTACTATTGCTTCCTTACATTTTAAACTAAAACTGAACAAATATGGCCTGGTTATAAAACAGAATGATTACTGCCATGTTCTTAATCATCTCAGGTTCTCACTCACCCTTGCCTGCACCCAAAAGATGACCAGATCCTTACCAGAAAACCTGCCTTTCCTGTCCAGTGTAAGAGAAGACAGTATTAACTTGTGTTTGTTATGGTTTTCTTTTTTCCCTCCTCTTTACCCCCTCCATGAATCACTCCAACTCTCTCCTGCTCTGCTATTTTTTAATAAAATTGGAATAGAAAATACTGATAGGGATGTTACTTACAAAATGAGATGAAGCCAATATATTATTTATTACTCATTGAATTGAAAAACTCAGTCCCAGCAGTTTTAAGCAGAATTGAAAATTGTTAATGAAAGTTCAGTGATTGGATTACAGTGCCTAGTGGAACTGATGCCAGCAAAACTGGGGGGCTCCTCTTGCTGCCCAAAGTTTCAATATGAAGAATACTAATTTAAATGCTTAAGTACATTTAATTTTGTTTCACTCCATTTATCTTGCAAATTGCATATTTTATGGTCATTGCTATTTAATAATACCACAAATATTTGGCTATTATCTGCTCTGTGCTAACCTCTGTGCTGCATATTCAGGTGGTATGAAGTAAATAAGTGAATCCGTGTCATGAAAATAAGATATATACATGAGCCCTTATACTTCAGGTGTAATTCTAGGGATTTCTCATAGCATGTTTTGAAAGAAAATACAAGCATTTTCCTGCAACTCATACACACAGCTTCTAGCCTTTTCTGTGCATAATTCACCCCTAAATATTTTGAAATATTGACCTAACTTGAAGTATATTAAGTTTTATATGGATGTGTGGATTAAAAATATAAGGGGAAAATTATACCAATAAACTTTATGTTGAAAATGCATTCTTTACTTATACATTAAAATAAATATTTTCTTTTATATTTGTGGGATGGGAGCACATATGCAGTATTCTAGTTACTCCTGGAAAACTTTGCTGAGCAGAGATCCTCCTGCCACTTGGCAATCTGCAAGTAAAGAAATGATCTAAGTTTTAAAATCTGTATACACATCATTTCAGAACACTTTATAATGTCATAATCTTTTTAAAAGAAAATACCATTATCAAATGCAGAGCACTGGATTTTCCTCTTATATCATTTTTTTGTGTTTAAAACAATAGTACTATGGATTTAGGATGGAAGAAATGTAAGTGCTGAAGGTATAACATAATTGCTTTTGTCTGTGATTGCTTTTCCATACTGATTTATTTTTCTTCAGCATAGACACCTTTGCCAGTTTGAATGTATTGTGTCCTCCCAAACATCATTATCTTTGATGTAATCTTGTGTAGGCAGACTTATCAGTGTTAATTAGATTATAATTCTTGGAGTGTTTCCATGGAGATGTACCCCACCCAACTGTGGGTGATGACTCTTGATACTTTCCATGGAGGTGTTGGCCCTCCCATTCAGGGTGTGTCTGAATTAAATTACTGGAAAACTATGTAAGATCAGACAGAAGGAGCAAGCTAGTACAGCCAATAGGGACACTTTGAAGAATGCACAGAAGGTGAGAGAATAGCTGCAGATGAGAGACTGTTTGAAGACAGCTGCTGAAAGTAGACTCTTGCTCTTGAGAAGCTAAGAGAGGACAAACACCCCAAGAGCGACTGAAAGTGACATTTTTGAGAAAATACAGCCTAGAGAGGGATGTCCTGGGAGAAAGTCATTTTGAAACCAGAACTTTGGAGCAGATGCCAGCCACATGCCTTCCCAGCTAACAGAGGCTTTCTGGACACCATTGGCCTTCCTCCAGTGATGGGACCTGATTGTTGATGACTTACCTTGGACACTTTATGGCTTTAAGACTGTAACTTTGTAACCAGATAAACCCCCATTATAGAAGCCAATCCATCTCTGGTGTTTTGCATTCCAGCAGCATTAGCAAACTAGGAAAGATTTTGGTACCAGGAGTGGGGTGCTTGCACTGCTGTGTTTGCAAATACCAAACATGTTGTAATGGGTTTTTAAATGGATGAGGGAAAGATTCTGGAAGAATTGTGCAAAGCTTGATAGAAAAGGCTGAAACTGCTTTGAAGAGACTGTGAAAACATGGGTACTTCAGAAGATACTTCTGTGGAGGACTTGAATAGAAATGATAAATGTATTGTTGCAAAGTGGAAGAAAGGTTATCCTTGTTTTATTTATTTTTTTATTTTTTTATCATCATTTTATTGAGATATATTCACATACCATGCAGTCATACAAAACAAATTGTACTTTCGATTGTTTACAGTACCATTACATTGTTGTACATTCATCACCTAAATCAATCCCTGACACCTTCATTAGCACACACACAAAAATAACAAGAATAATAATTAGAGTGAAAAAGAGCAATTGAAGTAAAAAAGAACACTGGGTACCTTTGTCTGTTTGTTTCCTTCCCCTACTTTTCTACACATCCATCCATAAACTAGACAAAGTGGAGTTTGGTCCTTATGGCATTCCCAATCCCACTGTCACCCCTCATAAGCTACATTTTTATACAACTGTCTTCGAGAATCATGGGTTCTGGGTTGTAGTTTAATAGTTTCAGGTATCCACCACCAGCTACCCCAATTCTTTAGAACCTAAAAAGCGTTGTCTAAAGTGTGCGTAAGAGTGCCCACCAGAGTGATCTCTCGGCTCGTTTTGGAATCTCTCTGCCACTGAAGCTTATTTCATTTCCTTTCACATCCCGCTTTTGGTCAAGAAGATGTTCTCCATCCCACGATGCCGGGTCTACATTCCTCCCCGGGAGTCATATTCCATGTTGCCAGGGAGATTCACTTCCTTGGGTGTCTGATCCCACGTAGGGGGGAGGGCAGTGATTTCACCTTTCAAGTTGGCTTAGCCAGAGAGAGAGGGCCACATCTGAGCAACAAAGAGGCATTCAGGAGGAGACTCTTAGGCACAAATACAGGGAGGCCTAGCCTCTCCTTTGCAGCAACCGTCTTCCCAAGGGTAAAACTTATGGTAGAGGGCTCAACCCATCAAACCACCAGTCCCCTATGTCTGTGGTCATGTTAGCAACCATGGAGGTTGGGTAGGCGAATACCCCTGCATTCTCCACAGGCTCCTCAAGGGGGCACTACATCTTTTTTTTTTTTCCTTGTTTGTCTTTTTTCTTTTTTTCTTTTTTTTTTAACTTTCCCTTCTTTTTTAAATCAACTGTATGAAAAAAAAGTTAAAAAGAAAACAAACATACAATAAAAGAACATTTTATCCTTGTTTTAAAGTGACAAAGAATTGGGCAAAGTTAGGATCCTGGTGTCAGATGGAAGGAATAATTTGAAAGCATCAACCTGGAATACTTAGCTGAGGAATTCTCCAGACTACATGTGGAGGATGTACCCTGGCTTCTCCTTGCAGCTTATAGTAAAATGCAAGCAGAGAGAGATAAACTTAGAAATGAATCCTTGGGTTCAAAGAAACCAGAAGCTGATGACTTGGAAAATTGTGGGCTTCCAGGGGGTGGAATCCCAGAAGCTGCAGCCCAATGTGAGGATGTAACCAAACATGGAACCCAACCACCATTTCAGTACAAGCCAAGATTGGAAAAGGAGTTAAGCAGAAAGAATTTGTGGAAAATCCTATTGTCTGATGGCTTTGTTCTCTTTGTTCTTCATGTGAAGCCAACAGAATTTTTGTCAGATCTTTATAGACTGAGCCACTGCTGGTCTGGACTGGAGGAGACAGACAAGAAACAAATTGAAAAAAGAATTTCTTCAAAGACAGAGCCATGGAGGTTGAGGTCTGGAGTCAAGAGGCCTTGGGCTGGGAGAGTGGAGTGGTCCACATGCATGGAAAGGGTGAGTTTGCCCTGGAGGTTGAGGGTGAGCATTCTACCTCAATGCTCTGGAAGAGTTGCCACCCCAGGTCCCAAAGAGTAGAGCACATTCCCAGGGAATTGTAGAGAGACTGGCTGCCACCCCACTGTTCTGAAGGGGTTAAGCATGTGCCCTGGAGATGGAAGGGAATCTGGGTGCCCCCCTGTTTGGGGAGGGTGGGACCAAGAAAGTGATATCCTCAATATGTGAATATGTTGGAGAACTCACCACAGCATTTGGAGAGGAAAGGACTGCCAAAAAGCCCTTAGAAAGTGTTAGACTCCCACTCTCTCAAGCCCCAAGCATGCAATGTCATTCTGTTAATGATTCTAAGACTTTGAAATCCAACGGAGTTTGTCCTGTGGGCTTTGGAAACTGTTTTGGTCCCTTAAATCCTGTTTTCCTTACTGTTTCTCCTTCTGGTAATGGTAATGTTTATCCTATGAATGTCCCTCCTTTGTATATTGGAAGCACATAACTTGTTCTAACTTCACAGATCCATAGCTAAAGGAGAATTATGCCTTAGGACTGACCATGCCTGTAATTGATTTTGATGGGATCTTATTGTTACTGAAATGATTTAAGTTTTTGTGGTGCTGTGAGATGAATGTATTTTGTGTATGAAAGATAATGTCATTTTGGGATCCAGGGGGTGGAATGTGCCAGTTTGAATGTATTATGTCCCCCAAAATGCCATTATCTTTGATGTAGTCTTGTGTGGGCAGACCTATCAGTGTTAATTAGGTTGTAATTCTTTGAGTGTTTCCATGGAGATGTGCCCCACCCAACTGTGGGTAATGACTCCTATTGGATAATTTCCATGGGTGTTGGCCTGCCCATTAAGGGTGTGTGTGAATTAAATTACTGGAACACTATATAAGATCAGACAGAAGGAGCAAGCTGCTACAGCCAAGAGGGACACTTTGAAGTGTAAGAAAGGAATAAGTTTAGCTTTCACATAGAGACAGCATGGAATAAGAGAAATGGAGGCAAAACTAGTTCAAACAAGCCCGAGACAAAGAGAAGAGAGAATCTGCCTGCTCCTTATATGGAAAAGTAACCATAGTTACTGGAATGTAAAGAGATATGAGGTAAACTCAGAGGCAGGAACTCACAGCAAAAAAAAAAGAAAAATTGGGGGGGGGATAGGCTGATCAGTTCAAAATCTCAATAATGAGCTAGTCGGCTCTCTGGGATTGGCTGTACAAATTAAAATCTCAAAAGATGAATTAGTTAGTGTTCTCAGATAGGCTGTAACCTCTGTAGTATCCAGTCAATGGGGAAACAGGGGAGGGACTTGCGAATTAGGAGTAGGAGATTTAAAGATCGCCATTCTCTTCCTCTGGCGCACCAGCCTTCCACGTGTTTGGCTGGACACCCTATCTTGCAAGATCATAAATAAATTCTTTTCTCCTCCAGAACTGAGTGAGCATTTATTCCCTTACAGGTACCACTTTACTTCCAACAGAACTATGCACAGAAACTGAGAGAGTAGCTGCAGATGAAAGACTGTGTGAAGGCAGCCACTGAAAGCAGACTCTTGCTCCAGAGAAGCTAAGAGAGGACAAACACACCAAGAGCAACTGAGAGTGACATTTTTGAGGAACTGCAACCTAGAGAGGAATGTCCTGGGAGAAAGTCATTTTGAAACCAGAACTTTGGAGCAGATGCCAGCCACATGCCTTCCCAGCTAACAGAGGCTTTCCATTGGCCTTCCTCCTGTGATGCTACCCAATTGTTGATGACTTATCCTGGACACTTTATGGCCTTAAGACTGCAACTTTGTAACCAAATAAACCCCCATTAGAAAGGCTGATCCGTTTCTGCTGTTCTGTATTCCAGCAGCGTTTACAAACTAGAACAGCACCATTTTGAGAACTGGCCTATTTGGAGTATTTTCTAAATTTTTAATTCA
Organism: Choloepus didactylus; assembly: GCF_015220235.1. Taxonomy (NCBI): domain Eukaryota; kingdom Metazoa; phylum Chordata; class Mammalia; order Pilosa; family Megalonychidae; genus Choloepus; species Choloepus didactylus. The sequence goes on from NC_051310.1 coordinate 194,252,346, forward strand.
TAAGCAGTTTATTTTTACAAATTTTCTATGTAAGGAAGTCATATATCAAAGATGTTCAAAACTTTCTCAGGGCTATGAAGCAAGTAAATGGCAGAGCAAAGGCATGAAATATATCTTCCTATGATGGAATGACATTTTAACTGCTCTACTGTCACACACAAATTAAAGCTAGGCTTAACATTGATTCATGAGTGCAACATAAGAAAAGTTTTTATTCTGTGTTCAAACAATCAAAGCCTGTTGTATTTCTATAATATGGCAGTAGTAGTTTGATAATAGGCTTGAAAGGATAGTCTGATATGTAGAAAATGTTGAGAAAATCTTCCTGAGATGACTATCTTCAGCATGAAACCAGTTTTACTAAGTTAGATCTATTTTAGCTATTGAAGTGGCCATTTTTAACCAACTTAATAATAAAATGCTATCATTAAACTTTCAGTAAACAGATTGGCATAAAACAGAAACAACAAGAAAAACAAAACTCCTTAGTAAACTCTTTCAAATGGTCCTGAAATGAAGACCCTCAAGGCATCAAAAATGGGAGAATTTATAGTCTTGGAAGAAGGAGGTCAGTCTGAAAGTAACTGCTTTCTGGCAGTTGCCAAATGTTCTCTGTGTTATAAATGGTCATATGGATCACAAGAAAAATGGAACAATAAACTCAAAATGTGAAGTGTGGGGCCTCATTAATGTTCCTTTAGAGAAGTTGAGGATGGAAGGATAAGCAGATCTGGAAAGTTCTATTCCACATTTTCAAGTCATCAAGGAAAATAGTTTAAGCAAGTCCAGCAGAATATGTGCTGTTCATGACGGTTTATTAAGAATTTAGCCTAGGGGCCCATAAGTGAAGAGGCTTCAAATACAGGTTAAAATTTCACAACTTATAGTTTTACTCATGAAGGGGAACATTAATGAAGAATTTGCTGTGAATCAACATCCATTATTCACAGATTTGCCACCAATGCATATGTTTACAAATATGCATAAAACAATCTTTTTATGACTAAGCTTATTCACATTCTGAATTATGTTCAGCTTCTATGGTAAAACATAATATTTTACACAACACAGAAGACTCAATACATTTCATCTTTTTCAACTTCACAATGTTATTAAATAATTACCAATTCCCACAACTAATATCAAATTTCATAAGTAGGAAAGATGTCAGCAGCTGTTATTCTTCTTTTATAGGCCTGTGAATGTATATTGTGGGGAAATTAAGGAATGCATGAATCACCTAATCAATAGATCAGTCCATCACATTCTCAGATAAGGTCATCAAATGTAGCTACTTTTTACTTCCAAATATAGAAAAGTATGTTGTTAATAATCAAATGAGTAAAAATTAAAAATATATGTAATGCAAATAATGCAGAAATAAATCAATCAAGTAAATTTCCACAAAGCATCCAATTTTTAGAATTTTATAATATGTACAGAGACCTTAATTTTGAAATATTTTTAAAATGTTAAATTAATGGGTTGGAGATGTTTCCAGAAGTCTTTTTCTCAGAATTTTAAATATGCCATATATTGCATCTAGGTTGGTCTTAGTTCACTAACACATTGAGTGAACTTAAAGCATTTTACAGTAAAATGGTGGACATATAAGAGATACACAAGTTCAATCAATTTAAAGTAATAAAAACTCTTTCATAAAAGACATTGTGACTGAAGTGTTAAGAGAAGCCAGAAAAGTATTCTTTATATATGAGATCATCAAGGGCAGTTTTATTTTTAAAATATATTGTGAGATTCATCTTACTTGTTGTTCTGGCTTGCTAATGCTGCTATTATGCAAAGTACCAAAAATGGATTATCTTTTATAAGGTGGTTTTCTTTTGTTACAAAGCTACAGTCCTAAAGACATAAGTGTCCAAATTAAGACACTAACAGTTGATGCAAAATGGTTGATGGCTCCAGAAAACCTCCATTAGGTGGGAAGGCAGGTGGCTAGCAACTTTTGATCCCAGGTTCTGTTCTAGCTTCTCTCTCAGCTCCTGTGCATCCTTGGTTCTTTCTGCCAGGACATTTCCCTTTAAGCACTTGGGGGTTTTGTGTTAGCATATCCAGGGAGAGCTCTGGGCTTCATCTGGTAGCTAAACATCCATCTGTCTGCATCTCCAAATATCTCTAAGTGTCAGTGTGAGCTCTTAATTCTTAGCTCCCCTCCAAAATGTTCCTCTCTGCTGCTCTGAGCTCATTCTATTTGTGAGTAATTTTCTAAGATGCCAGTGATTAAATCTAAACCAGCCATGAATGACTAGGTCTATATATCCATGAAAAAAAATTAATCAGTTGGTGAGTCATATCTCCATGGAAACACAATCAAAAGTTTCCAACCTAACCAACACTAATACATCTGCCCCCAGAAGGTTGCATTAAAGGATATGGCTTTTGAGGGGACAAAATATATCCCAATATATTCCACTCCTGATCCCCAAAAGACATTCTTTCCAAATACAAAATACATTCATCCCATCACAATATCACAAAAGCTGAAATCCATTCAGTAACAATAGTAAGTACAAGACCCCATCAAAATCAGTCACAAATGTGGTCTTGTCCTAAAACAAATTTCCTGAAACAAAATCAATCACAGATGTGGTCATGTTCTAAAACAAATTTCCTAAAACAAAATTTTTCCTCTCTGGATGTGGACCTTTGAAACCTATAACAAGTTATCTGCTTCCAATATATAAAGGAGGGACTGTCATAGGATAAACATTCCCATTGCCATAAGGAGAAACTGAAAGGAAAACAGGGTTCACAGTACCAAAACAGTTCTTAAACACACAGGGCATGCTTCATCAGGTCTCAAAGTCTGACAGTCATTTATCAAATGTTTTATCCTTGGGGCTTGTGAGAGCAGGAATCCAACAATTTCCAAAGTCTTATATGGCAGCCCTTTTTCTCCAAATGCTAGGATGAGAGCTCCAACATATCCATGCACTGGGGAAACTACATCCTTCTCAGCCCCACTCTTCACAAGCACCAGGGTGGCACCCAACTCTCTTCCATCTCCAGGGAATATGCCCAACCCAATCTAAACAGGCTCCCTACAATCACCAGGAAGTGTGGTCCAATCTCCCTGAGGCCTCAGGCAGCAGCACTCTTCCTGAACATTGAGGCAGAAGGTCCACACTCTGACTCCAGGTAAAACTCACCCTTTCCACATGCTTCAGTTGCTCTTCTCTCCTTCCCAGAGATTTCTTGATTCTAGATCTCAATTTCCATGGTTCTGTTTTGAAGAAATTTTTCCTCCAATTTTTATCTCCTCCATTCCCTCCAGCCCAAACTGGCAGTGGTTCCATTTATACAGATATTGCAAACAACTGTTGGCTTGGTGCAAGCATACAGGGATCAAAACCATCAGAAAATCAGACTTTCCACAAATCCTTTCTTGATAACACCATCTACAATAATGGCTTGTATTGAAATGGCAGTCAGTTTCCATGTATGGTTAAATCCTCACATGGTGCACTATCCTCTGGGGTATCACTTCCTGGTAGCCCAGAGTTTTTCAGTCCATTGATTTCTTGTTTCTTTGTACCCAAGACTTCAATTCTTAGCATATCCCTTTCCTCTCATATTTTACTGTAAGTTGCAAGGGGAAGTCAGGCTGCATTTTCAACTCTTGGTTTTGAAATCTCTTCAGCTAAGTATCCAAGCCCATCATTTTCAAATTCTGCTTTCCATCCAAAAGTAAGACTCATTTTACAAAACATTCTGCCACTTTAAGTCAAGGATAGCCTTCCTTCCATTCAACATTTCTGTTCAAGGCCACATCAGAGCTATATTTGGAGTCCATATTTCTAGCCACAGTCTCTTCAAAGCCCTACTGGTGAACAGGTGACCAGACTTCAAGCAGAAGGCAGGTGGAAATGCTGGCTTCACTCTGGGTGGCTGTTGTGCACAGCTCCTTCTGTTTTCCAGACACAGGAAGAGAAAGAAGCACTCCCTGCAGGAGCATTGCAGGCAGCTGAGGGTATTGCAGGGACTGCCCAGGTGGCAGCCACAGCAGCCACTGAATATTTGTAACATGCTCAGGTTGGTGCTCCTCAAACCCCAGTTGGCTACATCATGGGTACAGCTCTTGGTGTCTGGTGCAGCCCTGTGTATCTCTGGAGTTCAGAGATATGGAGTTATTCTTGGAGCCTGTGCTGGTTTCAGTGTATTATGTCACCAAAAATGACATGTCTTTGATGCAGTCTTCTGGGGGTGGATATATTAGTGTTGATGAGGTTGGAGGCTATGGATTATATTGTTTCCAAGGATATGTGACCCACCCAACTGTGGATGATAACTAATTAGACAATTTCAATGGAGGTGTGGCTATGCTCATGCAGTATGGGCCTTGATTATTTTGCTAGAGCCCTTTATAGGAGCTCACACAGGAGCTTTCTGCTGCAGCTTACAGAAATTTTAAAGACAGCTGTTGAAAGATGATCCTGATATTTGGAGAACACCACTTTGAAACACAACCTGGAAGCAACAGATGCCAGCCACATGCCTTAGCAGCTAACAGAGACTTTTGGGATGCCATTGGCCATACTTCAGTGAAGGTACTCTATTGTTGATGCCTTAGCTTGGACATGATTATGGTCTTAAGACAGTAGCTTTGTAACCAAATGAACCCACTTTATAAGAGCCAATCCATTTCTGGTATTTTGCATTCTGGCAGCATTGACAAACTAGAACAGAGACCATGGCTGGGAAATGTCATGGGGCAACTCCTGCCCAGAACTGCCCAAATGCCCATTACCCCAGCCCCTTTAGAAAGTGTCACATCATTGCCACTACCTGAGACACTCTCCTGAAGATAGATAATGACAACATATTTTTAATGCATGGCATGAGCAAATGCCTGATCAAGATTCTGGGGATTTTCTATTCCCATGTCCCCAAGTACCCCAGGAATTACAATATTATTATTCTAAGATTTAATTTTACTTCCAATTTAAGTTGAAAGACCAATAAAAACATTTAAAAGGGAAAATGTCTGTATCACCAGAAATAACTCCCAAGTTATCTGTTTATTTATCTATTTTCTGTTCATTACTGCTCTGTACATACTTGTTAAAAATATAGAAGAATTATGATACATCATCTTTGGTTGTACACTTGTCAGGTAACATTTAAAGATATTATCTGATTTAACCTAGATATCATAATTATGTTTAGAGTTCTATGAAAAAATAGAAGTTGAAAATTAGAATTTTCAGCCAGTTTTTACCTCATAAATATGTGCATGTGCTAACGAACTGACTTCACTGCCTACAACTCATTACAAAAGTCTGCATTCAGCAGTTCCAGATAACCTCACAATCCTACATTTTAATTTATTTTTCATTAATATGTCTAAAGGAAAAACTCTGAATTCATGTCTGAATTTTGTTGTAAAGCATTCTTGATAGTTATTTTTCCCAGTCGGATATTCCTGGTGTGAACTCCAGCTGAACACTTTTTCACCTTGATTTTAGTGTTGACATTTCCTCAGTATGAGAAACTTAACATTGATGGGGAAATTGAAAACACCAAAGACTTTTCTTCATTCCATATATACATAGAATGTATTATACAATGTGAAACTTCACATTTATTCTACACATTGCTTTATAAGTAAAGAATTTCTCACATTTTTTCATTGTGTATCCACTCCATCAAATATTATATCTTGTTCTCCTAGAATATTCTCCTCCTAGTAAGGATATTTCTGTCCATTTTTATACTTTAGGAGTTATTCCTACTCTGAGCTATACTTGTATACTGAAGGATGGAGCTAAGCTGAAATTTATTATACGTAATTACAGACTTTGAGTTCATCCTAAAATAGTAAAATCATGTTATTTAAAGAGATTGTAAATAAAAGCATTTACCCATTTATTACATTGAGAGGTATTTATTACACTTCTGTGTGAATTCTTTTATTTTGAATGTTAGAGGTGTGGCTGAAGACTCTTCCATACACAAAAGATATTTAATGAGTTCTCTGATGTCCAATAGCAGAATAATGTCTAAAGGTTTTCCTACTTAGATGGGAGAAATGTTTTCTCCCCAGTGTTAATTGCCTTATGTCATCTGAGACTATCAGTGAAGCATTTCCCACATACATGGCAGGTGTATAGTTTCTTCTCACTGTGAGTTCTTTCATGTAACCTAAGTTTACCAAATAAATGGAAGGATTTTCCACACAGATGACAGATTTAAAGTTTCTCCTCAGTGTGTTCTCTCATGTTGCCTAAGTTTTCCATGTAGATGGAAGGATTTCCCACATGGTTGGCCAACTTATGGTTTCTCCCCAGTGTGAGTTTTCTCATGTCTCCTAAGTTTATCATGTGTGAAGGATTTCCTGCATAGATGACAGACATGTGGTTGCCCTGCAGTGTGAATTCTTTCATGTCGCCTAAGGTTACCACAAAAACTGAAGGATTTCCCACATATATTGCAGACATTGGGTTTCTCCCCACCGTGACTTCTTTCATGTTGCCTAAGGGTACCACAATGACTGAAGGATTTCCCACAAAAATTGCACACATATGGTTTCTCCCTAGTGTGAATTCTTTCATGTCGCCTAACGTTACCACAATGACTGAAGGATTTCCCACATTTATTGCAGATATTGGGTTTCTCTCCAGTGTGAATTCTTTCATGTTGCCTAAGGTTATCATGACGACTGAAGGATTTCCCACACATATGTCAAATATTTGGATTCTCTCCAGTGTGAATTCTTTCATGTTGCCTAAGGGCATCACAACGACTGAAGGATTTCCCACATATATTGCAGACATATGGTTTCTCCCCAGTGTGAGTTCTTTCATGTCGTCTTAGGTTACCAAAATGTCTGAAGGATTTCCCACATATACTGCAGATATTGGGTTTCTCTCCAGTGTGAATTCTTTCATGTTGCTTAAGGGTACCATAATGACTGAAGTATTTCCCACATATATTGCAGACATATGGTTTCTCCCCAGTGTGAGTTCTTTCATGTCGTCTTAGGTTACCAAAATGTCTGAAGGATTTCCCACATATATTGCAGATGTATGGTTTCTCCCCAGTGTGAATTCTTTCATGTCGCCTAAGGTTACCACAATCACTGAAGGATTTCCCACATATACTGCAGATATTGGGTTTCTCTCCAGTGTGAATTCTTTCATGTTGCTTAAGGGTACTACAATGACTGAAGGATTTCCCACATATATTGCAGACATATGGTTTCTCCCCAGTGTGAGTTCTTTCATGTCGTCTAAGGCTACCAAAATGTCTGAAGGATTTCCCACATATATTGCAGATATTGGGTTTCTCTCCAGTGTGAATTCTTTCATGTTTCCTAAGGGCACCACAATGACTGAAGGACTTCCCACACATACTGCAGACATATGGTTTCTCCCCAGTGTGAATTATTTCATATTGCTTAAGGGCATCACAATGACTGAAGGATATCCCACACATACTGCAAACATATGGTTTTTCCCCAGTGTGAGTTCTTTCATGTCGCCTAAGGTTACCAAAATGTCTGAAGGATTTCCCACACATATTGCAGATACATGGTTTCTCCCCAGTGTGAGTTCTTTCATGCTGTCTGACTGTAGAAATATCAGTGAAGTGTTTCCCACATACATGGCAGACATATGCTTTTACTTCAGTGTGAGTTGTCTCACATTGTCTGAGGGTGGTACTACCTGTGAAATCTTTCCCACATCTGTGGCAGACATATAGTTTCCCCACATTGTGAATTCTTTCATGTTGCCTAAGGTTAAAACTTTGACTGAAGGAATTCCCACATAGATGACAGACATATAGATCCTCCACAGTGTGAATTCTTTCATGTTCTCTGAGGGTAGAACTACCAGTGACATCTTCTCCACATAGATGGTAGCCATATGGCTTTTCTCCAGCATGTATTTTTTCAAATTGTCTAAGGCCAGAACTACTTCTGAAGACTTTTCCACATAGATGACAGTTATATGACTTATGTCCACTTTGAGTTTTCTTATTTTTACCAATGAATGAATGATAATTAAGAACACTTTGAAATTGTTTGTTTACATTGGGTTTCTTTCCCATGTCAGTCATTGTGGAGTGAGAGAAATATTCTCCCAAATCATTACTTTCAAGGGGATCCTCTTCAGTGTGAGAAATCTGCTGGTATAAATGAGAAGAGAGACTGTTAATGAACTGTCCACATATATACATTAATGTAATTCATTCAGAGAGTCTCCAGTCATCATTCATTATAATAGTTCCATGTACATGGGGTACTACATTCTTGTATGCACAGAATTTTTCTTTTGTATCATCTCAACTGCAGATCTAATTTATTTTGAAAACTTCTTTATGTTTCAAAGAATATGCATATGAACCATGTTTATGCAATTGTCTTTTTATAAGACTTCAGGTTATGGTTTTGAGCTCAGGTTAATTTTTTGTTTGATTGAAACTATCCACAACTTTTTGATGGGAGAGTGAATAATACCATCTATAATTACTCAGGTGATTGTGATGATCTCCTAAATTATTAAATCCTATCTCTCTAATTTGGAGACAAATTCTCACAATCATGAAAATTACCTTTGTCTGGTTGGTAGATGTTTCCTTCTTAGAGATATGTTGCATGGTTATAATTTCTTCTTTTTTATGGTAATTTTCCCTGCCTGGAACAATTTTAAAAGCATTGTAGAGTGGCATAAGCTGAATGAAATATTTAAAAACCCTCAATTAGCATGTGATTATTTTTCAAATATTGTCATTTAGATTGGATAACAATGTAAAATTAAGGTGTACTTTAGGAGGTAGAAACACTTTTCTGGAAATTGACAAAATATTGTCAGCATTAAAGTAAGGGAAAATAAGAAGATAAGAAGATGGGATATTCAGTGGTAAAGAAAGGGAAAATCCTCAAACACAAGGACCAGAACACAGACCATTATATGAAAGTTTAACTCCTGTAAGTACACAAATATCTTTCCCTAAGTGAAAGACAATCACAGATGGATTCTTGAATAAAAATTGATACATGTATGGAAAAATTACACATTTGAGATTTTCCCCCAAATTCATAGACTACATTTTGGAGAAAATCATTCAGTTCAGGAAATCTTCTGTTGATACTTCTAAGGACCTGCTCATTCAGTGACAATGCCCCTCCTCATACTGAAGCACAGAGTCTTAGAACTCACCTGGACTCTGAACTTGGAGAAAACTTAATCGTTCTCTCCATGGTTCTCCTTGTTCTGACTGTGAAAGCACTTCTGATATGCAGACCTGAAACCCTATTTATGAGAAACAGAAGCATAGATTTTGAGATCTATAGTGATATATGTTCATGATCATCAAGTCCAGGACAGACTATGAGGAACAGAAGGTAAGCTCTTATGAACAGCCCAAGGAAGTGTAAATTAAATACAGTATACTGAAAATCCTTTTCCTGCAAATGATGATTCTTGACCTTCAGTCAAAATGCTAAGGATATCTTGATGTCTATGTCTAAATTCATGAACTACAGTATCCTCAATATTTTCATTCACGAGAAATTATGATTCCAAAATGGTTGATGTATATTTTATAAAAGCATCCAATAAACATAAGCTCAATCAAAACAATCTATGTTCTATGTGGAAAATAGTATGCCTTCTGTGTGCTAAAATTTCACTATAGTCCCTAGCGGATAATAATTATCTAGAGAATATTTATTTTGTTGATAGAAATAAAATTTATTGCATTCTCACACTGTTATTAATGTTGGAGATTGAGCAGCAAGAAAGACTTGAAATTTTAGAGCAGGAAATCACATGCCACTGGTGAGACACATAAGACATGAGGAATAAACAAAAACACAGTTTCTTTTAAGTACCCATAAGAGTTATGAAAGAATCAGAGTAGAGTTCAGTGTGACACATGGGGCCATTTTCTAGATACTTGAACAACTTGATGCTAGATTATATAGATGGATGGGTGGATGAATAGATAGCTGTATATAGATAGAATATTTTGAGAAACTCACCCATGAACACCAGATGATTGATATTCTCCAGCGTAACATCTCTGAACATCTTTCTCTGGTTTGTGTCCAGCATGGCCCACTCTTCCTTGGTAAAGTTGATAGTTACATCATTCAAGGTCACTGATTCCTAAAGTGACATAGGCATTTTGGTTCAGTCAATGCCATCCCTACCAATATCCAGAGTACATTGGAAGAATTGAGAGCCCTGAGGAAGGGTAGTGATTGTGTACAAAATGCTCAAACTGTGTTTGGGATTCCAGTTAGATCATTCTTACTGCTTACCCAGCATCTATCAGATACACTCACAGAGACATATACACTCTGAATACATAAAACTTCACCATAAGGCAATATTGAAAAACATGTAGAATGATAAAATCTGAAAATTTGTCAAAAAATCTAATAATAACTCCCAGATGGTGATCATAAAATTTTCTCTTGAGAATTCATAACTAAATGTCTGTCATCAAATCCAATTAAATCCACAGACTCATCATAAGGGATATTTTGTGTTATACCTCAGAATCCATCTTATTTTGGCCAAGACACTTGCCTCAACATGGACTTTTGGGCAAGCTAAGAATTTTCCATCCCTGCAGACATAACTCCCCAGGTTTTAAACCTAAATCTTTGGTCATCTGCCTCATCACCGACATGCTTCACCCAGAACACAAAAGTGGTCCCAAATTGTAAGGTAACCATCCCCACAAACCTGGGTCCCTTTGTACCCTTCCCTCTTCACAGGTTTTTGCTTTAAACTAATCACTGACTCCTGTGGAAAATGTACTAACTTATACTTTTAGTCCATATTAAAAGCAAAATACCAAGGGTCCCTTTTGCTCAGCTATGTGCTGCCCACACAGAACCAGGGCTGTTCATGTTTCTCACTGGCTCCACAAGACAACCCTCTCTCCCTAGGGTCTTGGAGAAATTAACTACTTTTTCACATATTATTCTTGCAATCTCTGATTATGTAGTACCTGATGTGCATTCAGATATAAATTTAAAATCCAACTTCACCAATTTGAGGCATCTGCAATGACCTCAGTTTCCTTGTTTAGGAAATGGTTTAACAAAATGCAACAAGTTTTGAAAAATCCAATGAGATGATGATTCCTATGTAACTAACACTTGTTAAGTAAAAGTGATAAATCTATTATTCATTAAAATGGAAGATCTAACTGAAACAAAGTACATAACTCTGCAGAGGTGTACAGTTTTATACAGAACTTCAGAAGAGTATTATTTCTCTTTTACCTCTAAAAAATGCAGGTTTTTATTATGAGACATGAGGGTAAGCTGTTTAGTAGGAAAAACCAGGGCCCCCTGAGACTACTATACTAAAGGACATTCCTAGGGTGACTCTTCCTAGGGTAGAATACTCAATAATCACCTGGACCTCCAAACTGGAGCTTACATTGTGTCTCTTGTATACTCATCTTGATTCTGTTCAGTGACAAATAGACTTATTTGTACTGTTCTCTTGATAGATCTTCAAATATTTTCACTGGCCCTAAAATTTTACTATATATACAATACCCCTCCTGTGGGCACAGCTTAAAATAAGGAAACAATATTACCTGTTCATTTCTTCCACTTACAAAGTTGTACACGTTTTTTTTTTAAAGAGAGAAAATGGTTAACTGGGGACAAGATGGTAATGAGAATGTCAAACATCTTTTCAAAATGTGAAAATATTCTCTCAAAACTATAAGAAGTATTGGACAAAATAAATACATTCTTTTTAATTGCATTTACTGTCCTCTTTCTTGTGCTCTCCTGAACATGACATAGTCCTGACCCCAGCATTCATTAACATTTGACTCATTGAGCTCACCTTATGAACTATCTGCCTCCCTATTGGGCTAAGTTGTACAATTTCTCATCTCTATCCCTTATGTTCACCACAATCCTAAGCACAGCACTACCACTAAAATAGTGAATGAGTGAATTACTTTCACACTGAGGCCATAGGATGCATGAAGAAAATAAATCTTCTCATATCTTTTCTGTGAATACACAGCTTTAACAGAGGCTGGACAAATTACTGTAAATGGGGGAGAGAAGATTATTTCTTACCCACTCCCTTGCCCACCATAATTATAGCAGAGTCCTGTGTATACACATTGGATCTCAAATATATGAGTATCCCATGAATGTACTTAGAATGTGTCAGACCAGTATGGGAAATCTGCATATCTTGGAAAGGGTTAAATTTCAGTAGAAATAGCAATTACCTACTCACCACTGGTTTCATTGTCAGTAGTTCTGCCACCAACTGTCTTCCTCTGGGTTTTCACTCTCAGTCCAAACACTAAGCATCCAAGCTAAGGATGGAGCAAGAAGCCATGAGAATCAAAACTTGTCCTATCCCATATACCCATCCTTCACCTGGAAATACCCCCCCCCCAGTTCACCACTAGAAACATGTAGTCTACTCTAAGAGAAACAGGGGAAAGCCCTCATCTCCTAAACTCATATATAAGAAGGCTATGGCTTATGTTGCTAGTAATGAAAATGTGACTACAGATATCCTATAAATAATAATATAAAAACCATTGTGTTTCATGTGTTAATTATTCCATGCTGCTCAAAGTCTTTCAATCTCTCCATGATTCAAAAATAGGTATCTCATTTGAAGAGTTAGTTTGCTTTGCATCTACCCAGCATCTAGAACTAATTACAACTTCTTAACTCAGCTGTGAATGAACTCCCTTAGGCATTTGGTAGCCATGTAGCCAGTAGTTCAAGACTAGGAATCCCTGAACTGGGTAAAAGTATAGACTGTTATCTGGAGGTGTAAGTGTATGTTTTGGAGGGAGAGTGCATCTCCTTCTGGGCACTGGGAGGCACATATAAGAAATCCTGAATCAAAATAGTGTCATCATGGGAACTGCTGATGATGTGAAACTCATCAAACTGAAGCTGAAACACATGACCAAAAAGTGCTTGCTGGTGTGCAGTGGTCAAGAGCAGCTTGCAATTTCCAAACTTTAATTTTCCCATCATAGGCCCTGATGACAATCCTCTTGTTATCAAAGTGGATGCAGTGGACCAGCTCTAAATGTCCCTCTAGGACTCTTAAACAGCTGCCACTTTTGATATCCCATAGCCTAATGGTATTATCTGATGATCCATTAACAACTATTTGATCCCCGTACAGGAGGTAGGCAATGCCTCACTTGTGCCCATTCACAGCACAAACAAATTCACAGGTACTCATGTCTCACACTTTGATGGTTCTGTCACCAGAGGCACATATGTACTTATCATCAAAGTCTACCACATTGACAGTAGTGTGGTGGCCAACCAGGACATTGCATAAAGTGATATCAGTGGCAGAAACCATGTTCACATGGTGATAGAGTGGTCCTTGGAACAGGTCACCATGAGTTCATTGCTAAAGTGTAAGTGCAATACAGCCTCATTGTGGTGGATCAGTGTATTCAGAACTTCACCTGTGTTCACATCCTAGACTCTTACTGTAGAGACTAAAAAGCCAGTTATAATGACATGTTTATCATACTGGAGACAAAGGACAGAGCCTGTATGTCCCATTAACACTTTCAAACATTCCAAGCTGGTTTTATCCCAAATCTTCATAGAATTATCTCATAGGCCACTGATAATTTTTTCATCACCATACTGTAAACAGTAGACACCTTTATTATTTTCAGAGTGGCACTGAATCCTCTGCAAGTTGTGTCATCCACACCACCAGTTACATTCTATAGTCTCTATATCCTGGATAATCTTTGGGTATAATGACCTACAAAATGAATTGGGAGGGCCTTCTGTGAGTCTGTTTCTAAACAGGTACTGATCCCATCCTCCTTTTTCCAAAAGTCCCTTCCATAGAGGATCTGTGTGTAAAATTCATTCAATCATCTTCTTCCAAAGCATTCCTTCTGAGATCACTCATTGCCATTCCTTACAAACCAGCTTTGCTGCACACAGAGACCTGTAATCCAGGTAGGAATGAATGTTTTCTGCTATGTGATCTAAGCCTTGCTCTGGTAAGACAGTAATAAAGTCTTGCTGCAACATGGGCTTCAGGTAAGAGTTAATATGTCCATGCTGATAGTGACACAATCATGAAATAAAATGTTCCACAAATTCTAACTGATCTGATTCAGAGCACTGGTCAAAATATTTAATACACAAGTCTTTTTTCTTTTTGATAGTTTCCATCTGATGGCCTCTTTCTGGAGATGATCACAGATGATGTTCCATTAATTATCTGTAAAATATTTTGTACTTCAGATCCACAAATCCATAATGAATGGGTGTATTCTCTTTCAGACTAGTCTGAGAAAAGACAGCAGTCAAGCATCTTCCAAGATTCTTTCTGTTTATGGTATCCAGTTTTCTTCAACAAAATGCCAAAAATACACTCTGACAACATGAGCTCAATTGTCTTGACCTCATTCACTGAGTCAGGCCCCATGGTGGCCCGAGCAGCCCTGCCTCACTCTCCCCACACAGCAGTGAATTGCTCTGGTGGAGGAGGTGACAGCAGAGACAGCAGAGGACTAAAGTGTTCTTTTAAATCAATGAGGGAAAAATGATAATCTGCAATAGAAAAATGGGATAATGATATAAAGAAAGGATTAATAGAAGAAAAAATACAAATGGGAAATGGAAAAAGAAAAAATTGGGGTTTACTAATGAAATAAATTCAAATTAGATTAGTAAAAAATAGGTATCTAACACATACTGCAGGTGGATTTTGGTCTTCTCATGCACATAAATATTGTGCAAATTCTCAGATTTATGTATTTTTCATTTATGCTCTAGCATAGGTCCTCCAAGACCTATCCATGTTCTCTGGACCCTCACTCCATCCTTGCTCTATCCTTCCCTGGCCTTTTGTATGTCCTTGCTGTAAATCATCTTGGATCATCTCCTTGGGGTTCTGGAAAGACCACTCTTTCAACCCCCTTGACACTGATTTTCAGAACTTTCCCTGGTGGATCTGTGCAGGACTGAAACTGTTTTAGACCCCAGAAGAGCCACAATCTTTAATCCAGTCCTGTTGGGTGAGATTTTTTATTTTTTTCCCTGGAGGTGTGACCACATCCATTCAGGGTAGGTCTTAATTAGATCACTACAGTCCTTTAGATAGCTCAGACCCAGGAACTTGAGTTGATGGAGATGCAAATACACTGAGAGATGAAGCACAGAGTTTGTACCAAAGATGCTAAGAGAGCACTCCCAGATGCTTAGAGAGAAATGCCCTGGAAGAGCAAGCAAGGATGCACAGGAGTTTAGAGAAAGAAACTACAAGAGACAGAAGCCCAGAGACATTTTGGAAAAAGATATTCTGGAACCAGAACCAAGGAGCAAAGGAAGAGCAGACTCCAACCATGTGCCTTTCCAGCTGACAGGTGTTCTGGATACCATGCACCTTTCCTTGGTGCAGGTATCCTCTTTTTGATGCTTTAGTTTGGATACTTTGGTGGCCTTAGAGCTGTAAATTTGGAACCTAATGAATCCCATTTATAAAAGCCAATCCAGGGAGGCTTCTGGAAGATGGCAGTTAGGAGAGACATGGCAAAAGCATCTCCATGAAAAATCCTAGATAAAAGAAAGTGACCCAGAACACCAGTTTCAGTGATGCACCAGCTGGACAAGGTTTTCTAAATCCACAGAGACCATGCACTTTGTAAAATTGGGAATCTGCATTCTGAAAAATGTGAGTGAGCCTGTTGAATACCCAGCAGTCATGGTGCAGTCTCAAGAAACTGGGGTTGTCATTTGGAGTTGTACTAGTTTTAGAAACCCAAAAGTAGCTGCAGATATGGCAGCAAGAACTGAACAGTGAAGTGTGGAAGGAACTACATCCCCACAACCTGTGGGCATGCATCAATATCTGGGGTGGACAATATCTTTTCAGGCACTCACTATTAATTGTCTCAGAGCTAGGAAGACAGAGGTTAGCAAAAAGGGGAAAATAAACACACTCCATACAGCCATCTGGACAGCTGGCTGGGAACACTCCTGTCTGGTGCCAACAGTACAGCCCAGAGCTGTGCCAAAAATCCTGGCACAATGGGCAGTGTTTCAAGCAACACATGTGCATGCCACAATATCTGGCATGGGTGATAGACTTTTGCACACCTGCAGCTAAGTATCCTAGAGCTAGGAAGGCAGAGGTGTGCAAAAAGGAGGAAATTAACATGCCACATACAGCCATCCTTTCAGGAGGTTGGGAAAACACTTACATGGCCCTGTGGCCCAGGACTTCCCTTGGGGGTTGGTGTTCACTTGTGATATAGCACAATCTTCCTTCAGCAGAGGCCCTGGGAGGGCATGGCTTGGAAGAGGGACCCACTCAGAAGTCCCAGGGACCATACACCAATACAAAGGACTTCTAGGTCAGTGGTGGAGCCAAACTGTGGTGAGACTCAATTGCAGGTTTAAACTCTTACAACAGCTTTAAATCTCAAGGAACGCTTGGGAGGTTTAATTATTAAAGCTGCCCTCCCTCCCTAACAACTCAGACCCATGCCCCACATTCAGGGTGGGTAGCACCAACTACACATGCAAAGTTGGTACACCAATTGGACTCCCATAAAATTCAGACCCCCACTCACCACAAAGACAAATTTGGAGAAAACTGGCTTGAGGGGAATAAGTGGCTCATGGATGCCATGTGCTGGTTAGTTAGAGAAAGGGTTTGCCACCGAGCTTTAGATCTGGCAAATTAGGAATAAGTGTTTGCATAAGCCTACATATCCTAAAATAACCCTATCAAGTTCAGCAAATGCCAAGAGGCCAAAAAAAAAAAAAAAAAATAGAAAATTTTAAATCATGTAAAGCATATGATACAGATAACCCAAACCCACACACTCAACTCAAAAGATCTGGGGAGACACAGTACTTGGAGCAATTAACAAAGAACTAAACACAAACAATAAGAGCATGGCACAGGATATAAAGGACAAGAAGAAGATCCTAGAAGAGCATAAAGAAGAGATTGCAAGAGTAAATAAATAAAAAGATAATTGAATGGAAATAAAAGAAACTGTTGACCAAATTAAAAAGATTCTGGATACTCACAGAAAAAGACTAGAGGAAGCTGAACAGCAAATCAGTGACTTCAAAGAAGACAGAATGGAAAGTGAAAGAACAAAAGAAAGAATGGGGAAAAATTGAAAAAATTGAAATGGACCTAAGAGATGTGAAAGATAATATAAAAAATCTAAATATAATAGTCATTGGTTTCCCAGAAGGGGAAGAGAAGGGTAAAGGTCTGGAAAGTTTATTCAAAGAAATTTTGGGGGTAAACATCCCAAAGCTTCTAAGCAACATAAATACACAAATCACAGATGCCCAGCAAATTCCAAACGGAATAAATCCAAATAAACCCACTCCCAGACATTCTGATCAGATTGTTAATTACTGAAGAGAAGGAACAAGTTCTGAAAGCAGTAAGAGAAAAGCAATTCACCATTTACAAAGGAAACAGCATAAGACTAAGTAGTGATCCACTTAGTGAGCACCATGGAGGTGAGAAGGCAGTGGCATGACATATTTAAAACTCCGAGAGAGAAAAATTGCCAACCAAAAATTCTTTACCCAGAAGAGCCCTCTTTCAAATTTGAGGGAGAGCTTAAACTTTTGACAGACAAAAAATGCTGAGGGAATTTGCTAACAAGAGACCTGCCCTACCTGATATACTACTGACAGAGAAACAAAGAAAGGAGAGAGAGATAATGGAGAAAGTTTCAGTATAAAGAGATTCATTATGGGTACATTAAGTGTGAGAGGAAAAAATATATCTGACAACATAAGCCAAAGGAGAGGATGGCTGATTCAAGAAGTGCCTTCACAGTAATAATGTTGAATGTAAATGGATTAAACTCCCCAATTAAAAAAATATAGATTGGCAAAATTGATCAAAAATATGAATCACCAATATGTTACATACAAAAGACTCACCTTAGACATGAGAACACAAAGAATTTGAAAGTGATAGGGTGGATAAAAAGAAACACATGAAAAAATGTTCAGGTTCACTAGCTATCAGAAAGATGCAAATTAAGACCACAATGAGATACCATCTCACACACAATTAGAAAGTCTGCCATTAAACAAACAGGTAACTACAAATGCTGGAGAGGATGTGGAGAAATTGGAATTCTTATTCATTGTTTGTGGGACAGTATAATGGATCAGCTACTCTGGAAAACAATCTGGCAGTTCCTCAGAAAACTCAATATAGAGTTACCCTTCAATCAAACAATTACACTTCTCAGTATATACCTGCAAGATCTGAAATTAGTAACATGAACCAATATCTGCATGCCAATGTTCATAGCAGCATTATTCACAATTGTCAAGAGATGAAAACAACCCAAATGTCCTTCAATAGATGAGTGGGTAAATAAAATATGGTATATACACATGATGGAATACCCCATAGCAGTAAGAAAGAACAATGTCATGAATCATATGACAACATGGATGAACCTTGAAGACATGATTGAGAGTGAAATAAGCCAGAGACAAAAAAGACAAATATTATATGCTACCACTAATGTGAACATTGAGAAATATAAAACAAATGGTTTATAATGTAGAATGTAGAGGACCTAATGATAGACAACAATTAGTAAATGGGTAATGATAACCTAATAAGAACAGATAAGTTATTTTGGGTAAATTTACCATTCTGGGAATGCCCAGGAATGATAAATGTTTGTCAGTTTCTGTGGGTATTGTAGGAACAAGTTTATGGAAATATTGCCATCTTAGATTATATGTCTTATTCCTTTACTAGGTTATAGTCAGTATATTTTCTTGGGGTAGAATATTAACATGTTGGAAGTAAAGTAGTTATATTAGGTTAGTTGTTTTTTTCTGATTCCCTTGTTTTGGTTGGTTTTAAATGTTTTTTATTGTATGTTTTAAAAAATTTTTGATACAGTTAATAGTTAATTTAAAAAAAAAAACAATGAAAAAAATATGCAGAGCCCCCTGAGGAGCTGGGGGAGAATGCAGGGGTGTTGGGCTTCCCCACCTTGAAGATTGCTGATGTGCTCATAGACATTGGGGACTGGCAGTTTGATGTGCCAAGACCTCTATCACAGGACTTGCCCTTGGGAAGACTGTGACTGAAAAGGAGAGGATAGACCTGCTTATAGCTGTGCCTAAGGGTGTCCTGAATTCCTCTTTGTTGCTCAGATGTGGCTCTCTCTCTCTAGCTAAGCCAACTTGGCAGGTTAAATCACTGCCCTCCTTCCTATGTGGGATCTGACATACAGGGGTATACATCTCCCTGGCAACATGGAAATTGACTCCTGGGGAGGAAACTATACCCAGCATTGTGGGATGGAGAACATCTTCTTGACCAAAAGGGGATGTGAAATGAAATGAAATAAGTTTCAGTTACTGAGAGATACCAAAAGTAGCTGAGGTCACTCTGGTGGGGACTCATGCACAACGTAGATAACCCTTTTTAGTTTTAATGAATTCAAATAGCTAGCAGTAAATACCTGAAACTATCAAATTACAACCTGAAACTCTTCAATCCTGAAGATGTTTGTATAACAATGTAGCTTATGAGGGGTGACAATGTGATTGGGAAAGCCTTGTGGATCACACTCCTCTCTGTCCAGTGTATGGATGGATGAGTAGGAAAATGGGGGCAAAAAAAAATAAAGAATGGGAGAGAAAATTGGAGTGTTCTGCTTTTACTCTTGTTTTATTTATTCTTGTTTTCACTTTTTCTGGTACAAGAAAAATGTTAAAAAAATTGATCAGGGTGATAAATAAACAACTATATTATGGTAGTGTGATCAATTGATTATATACTTTCTATTATTGTATGGTATGTGAATAAATCTTAGTAAGTTTTTTTAAAAAAAAAATATCATTCAACTTCAAAATGATTTCAGGATGAGGTTAATAAATTCAAATACTACCTTTGTTTGAAGGTATCATTGATGTCCATATAGCAAATCAATTCTTCAAATCCCCTTTATAAGGAAGTAAGAGGAACACATGGTCATAATATTAATGTCATCACCCACAGTCCTCAGAAGTGAGGAGGCTCAGGAAATATAGAATGAATGGGTTTGGCAAGATCTCATTGCTCCATTTTATAATTTCATAAAATGATTGATGCAGTACTGCCCCATATTAATCTCCATTTGTGGAAACATCTCTGCATTTGTCTTTCTCTCTTTATATGTGGTATGTGTGTTTACATGTGTATGTGTTTGTGTGTGTGTGTGAAAGCATTAAACTTTATAACCAGTAAATTTTTCCCTAAAACACCATTATGAATGTATTTCATGGACAAATGGTGATAATTTGTCATAAACAATGGTAGCCTTAATTTACCAATTTGTATCCAAGGCCCAGAAAAAAAGAGAAAAAATATGTATTATGTGTGATTCTATTGATGGTTAACTGTTATTTCTTTATTTAATCTTCATAACAATTCTATTTACAGTTTATTTACAAAGTTAACAAATGGCATGATCACAGATTCAGAAATTTCAGAAAATTTTAATATTATGACAAAATTACATGGTAGAAAATTACACAGCTAGAATTAGAATTTTTCTCTGCTTTTCCCCAAGCATAAATTCCTGGAGTTTTGCACATCACTCACAAGTTTTTACATGAAATGTCCCTCTCACATCAAACATCAGTGTTCCCACTCTGGGGCTACAATCTGCTCTCCTAGTTTCTCCACAGAAATACTCCCTATACCCAGATTCTTATACTACATGGAAATGGATACTGCACTGGCCCCTCTCAACAAACATCACTTGCTAACTCTCATTTTTACTTCTAAGTTTACTCCAGAGTTTGTAATTTCAACACATGCTACCAAGGCAAACATTGTGTCCCTCTGACTGTTTACAACATTTTCCAACCAAAACCTCAAAATTCAATGACTTCAAATACCTGTAATTATCCATGACTACATCTTACACAACACATGAGTAAGATATTGATCCAAGAATAAGCACAGATTCACAAGTTCTAGAGGTTTTCAAATATACCTGGGAACTGTACTATGTCTTGCTAATTAGATCATTCCTGCATACTCCGTAACTACTCCAAACCTTCTCCATGCCTTTTGACTCTCATGTACTCTACCATTTACTCTCATTTTTAACAGATGAAATTACCTCCTCCTAAGCAGATGGAAAATGTAATTTGCCAACTTACACTATAATACCATAATATTTTCAAATATCCCTGAATGCATGCACATTATTAGTTACACCATCTCTCGTATTAAATAGAAAAGTCATGGTACCTCTGGCCAAGTCCAATGTCTCCAAATGATCTCAATCTCATGTTCTGTTTTGCACTATATTATTGATTATAAATTAAATTGCCTTTATCAAAAAACTCTTGCTCTCTTCACAATCTCATTTAAGCTCATTTTGGACTCTTCCATTTTGAAAAAAAATAAAAATAAGGCAAATCTGTGTATGAATTTTCTTTCAAGTTCTAAGTCTCCAGATCTTCCCTTGACAAACTGAAAGTGCACCTATCATGGCCTCACATTCACCTCACTCTTGGACACACAAAAATCAAGGCTGGTGTCCTCACTAATCACTAATGATATACCCATAAATAAATACTTACTTGGAACAAAATTACTGGACCAAAATATCTTTTTTAGAACTTCCTTTTTCCTTTCTTTCTCTGATATCACACTCCTGATTGTATTCAAACTACTCTACAAACTTCCCCATGTCTGCTGCAAAGAACTCCTCAAAGAACACTAAATCCCATCTTGAAACTAAATCCTAATCCCCTTCTCTCCTCATTTGATGTGCTGTACTGATCTGTTCTCACATTTATTCAATTTTGTTAATTTCTTCCATTGATATTTCTAAACTGAAAGTCAGAAAACACTTTTCTGGATTCCATTTCAGAGGTATCAAGGCTACTTGCTTAATTGTGTGTACCTAAAATGAAATATATCACAAGATATAATTTTCTTAATGGCCAAAATATAAATATTACTCCTTCCTCTGTCTCTAATCTTTGTTAAATTCTCCAACAGGCTTTCAGTGATTCATCTTTTACATGTCCTCTTGAAATCACCAAGCCAAATTAAATATTGCTATAATCTCTACTGAGAACTATTTTCACCTTACATTTCCCCTTCAATCCACAAGCATACCTTCTCATACTACACTGATCTCTATTCAATTTTAGTTTAAATGAAAATTCCTCAGAAATTCCTTAAATGAACAACAACCAAAGTTAGCTTTGCCCTCCATCTTCCACTTAATTACTATCCTATTACTCCTTCAGGCAACTTACCAATTTGCCAGTATGAAAACAATCTATCAATGTATATCTCCATCCAACTACCTATCTATGGTCTCTTTCCCCTATTGGCCTAAATGCAGAAAAATTAAAATGTTGAATGTTAAGATCTGGCAAGATTCATTTAGACTACTAGGGATACATTGCAAATACAGAGAAATATCAAGTTACAACCTCCTAACTTACCCTCAGAATGTCTGCCAAAAACACCCAAGTCAGATTAAATGATGATCTTCTGCCTAAATTTTAATTTATGAAAAAAGGGAGGGCTGATCATCTGGGCAAAAATTCTCCCCAATAGTCACCAGAATTCAAATTAAATTGGGAAAGAAAAGCAATCAAATTCTTTTCTTCTGTTTGCTAATGCTGCCATTATGCCAAATACCAGAAATGGATTGGCTTTTATAAATGAGGTTAATTTGGTGACAAATTTCTAGTTCAAAAGTTAAAAATGTACCCATGCAAGGACATCAACAAGGGGGTACCTTCACTGAAAAAAGGCTGCTATCATTGGGAAAACTCTTTTACCTCTGAAGGCATGTGGATGGCACCTGCTTACTCCCAGGTTGCATTTCAAAATGGCATTCTCCAAAATGTCTCTTGGCTTAGCTTCACATGGCAAACTCTGGGCTAACATCTCTGAAGCATCAGAAAAATCTGTTTTCAGTGGTTGTCTTGAAAATGACTCTCTCAACTATAGCACTGAGATCCTTCTTTCTTAGTTCTTATAGAGCTCCAGTAAGCTATTCAAGACCTGTGCTATATGGGTTGGGACATACCTCTATGGAAATAATCTGAACAGGGTTATCACCTAGATTTTGCTGAGTCACATTTCCATGGAAACAACCAAATCCAAAATTTCCCACTAAACCAACACTAATACATCAGCCCCCACAAAATTGCATTAAACGTAGCTTTTTTGGGGAACATATTATATCCACACTGGCACATTCCACACCCTGGAACCAAGAAAAGCATGAACTTTCCATACATAAAGTACATTCATCCCATCACATCACAGAAACTTAAATCCTTTCAGTAACAATAGGTAAGTACAAGATCTCATCAAAATCAGTCACAGATGTCATGTCCTAAAGCAAAATTCCCCTTTAGCTATGGACCTGTGAAACTTAGAACAAGTTATCTGCTGCCAATATAAAAAGGAGGAACACCCATAGCATAAAGGTTCCTATTACCATATGGAGAAACTGAAAGGAAAACAGGGTCCACAAGACCAAAACAATTTCTAAAACCCTCAGGGAAATCTTCATTGGATTGCAAAGCCTGAGAATAATTTAAGTAATGATGTGTCCATAGGGCTTGAAAGAACAGGAGTCCAACCTATTCCAAGGACTTATGCAAAAGTCTTATTTCTCTAAACACAAGGAAGAGTGCTCAAACATACCCATACACTGGAAAGACCACCTTCTAGATGACCCCACCTTCCAAAAACATCAGGGTGCAACATGGAATCTGCCTCTCTAGGACAAATATTCTGCCCTCTCCAAATAGTGGGGTGGTGGCCAATTTCTCCCAAATCTCTGTGGAATATGCTCCCCCTCTCTGAGATCTTAGGTGGCAGTGCATTTCCTGAGCACTGAGGTAGAAAACCTACACTAATTCTTGGGCACATTTACCCTTTCCATATGAATTGGTTACCCTCCTCACCACCTTGCATGAGATTTCTTGACTCCAGAACTCAACCTCCATGAAGTTCCTTAAAGAATATTTTCCTTCAATTTGTCCCAACTATATTCTTTCCAGGGCAGACTGACAGTGATTGCAGTAACACAGTTCTCACAAAAAAAGTGTAGACTGGGCATGAAGCATACAAGGGTAAAAAACAATTACACAATAGGATTTTCCAAATGCTTATCTGGATAGCAACATCTCCAATCCTGGATTGCACTGAAATGGTGGTTGGGTCCCATGTTTGGTTAAATCCTTATGTAGGGCTGCAGCTTCTGTGATCTAACTTTCTGAAGCCAGAATATTTCAGGCTCTCAGTTTCTGCTCTCTATGTAGCAAAAAGTTCACTTTTTCAGTGTATTGCTCTCCTCCTGCATTTTACTATAATCTGCAAGAGGAAACCAGTCTACATTTACAAAAGCAGTTTAAGATCTCTTGTGGTATGTATCCCAGGTTGCCACTTTTAAATTCTGCTTTCTATCTGACACCAGACCTCAGTCTTGTTAAATTGTTTGCCACTTTTGAAACAAGGTTCACTTTTCTGCTGGAATGCAACATCACATTCAAGATTTCTGTTCAAAGTCTCATCAGAGTTATCTTCAGAGTCTATATTCCTACCATCATTTTCTTTGAAGCCATCTAGGCCTTTTCTATCAAATGCCTCACAATTCTTTCAGAACCTTCCACTTATCTATGTAAAAAGCCATTCCAAAATGTTTGGTATTTGCAAAGTCAGGAAAACCCCTCTTTTCTGGTAACAAAGTCTATTCAAGTTTGCTAATACTGCTGTTATGCAAAATACCAGAAGTGGATTGGTTTTTATAAAGGGGGTTTATTTAACTGTAGATTACCAGTTCTAAGGCCATAACAGTGTCCATGCAAATGTATTCACAAGGGTGTACCTTCCCTACCTTCCCTGAAGAAAGGCTGCTGACATCTGTAAAACCTCTGTTTGCTTAGAAGACACGTGGTTGGCATGTGTTTGATCCCATTTTCCACTTAAAGTGGGGTTCTCCAAAATGTCCCTGGTCTTAGTTTCTTGGTACAAACTCTGGGCTGCTATCCTCTAAGCATCAGCAAAGTCTGCTGTCAGCAGCTGTCTCTAAAATGTCTCTCTCAACTGTAGACAGAGCTCCTTCTCTCTGAGCTCTTATATGGCTCCAGGAAACTAATCAAGACTGGTGCTATATGGGTGGGATCACACATTCATGGAATTAATCTAATTAAAGTTATCACCTAGAGTAGGGTAGGTTACACCTCCATGGAAACAACCAAATCCATATTTTCCCACTTAGTCAACATTAATAGATCAACCCCCACAAGATTGCATTAAACATGGCTTCTCAGGGGACATAATGTATCTAAACTGTGACATTCCAAACCATGGGCCCCAGAAAAACATGATCTTTCCATACACCAACTGCATTCATCCCATCACATCACATAAACTTCCATCTTTCAGTAAAGATATGCAAGTACAGGAGGGGCAAGATGGCAGAGTGATGAGGTGTGTTTTAGTTATTCCCCTGGGACAGTTGGTAGAAAGCCAGGAACTACCTGGAACAGACACCACAGAGGAATTTGAGCTTGGGCATAATTCATACAACACTCACAGATGTGCAGAGCAGCTGAGATCAGCAAAATCTGAGTTCTTGTGGCCAGGATGCCTGCACCTCTCCTGGCCAGGCATAGTCCCAAGGGAGGAGGGCCTTCAATGCTGGGAACCAGGATGGGGAACTGTAGTTTCAGCTGTGATTGAAAAGCTCAGTCTCCTGAAAATAACTCTAGCCATAGAGAGACTGAGACCAGACACTGGAGCAGTCAGCCTGGTGGAGAATC
Source organism: Choloepus didactylus (assembly GCF_015220235.1). Classification (NCBI taxonomy): domain Eukaryota; kingdom Metazoa; phylum Chordata; class Mammalia; order Pilosa; family Megalonychidae; genus Choloepus; species Choloepus didactylus. The sequence continues at coordinate 194,278,189 of NC_051310.1, forward strand.
AAGTATTTAAGAATAAAGTTACCCAAGGACACAAAAGACCTGTTTAATGAAAACTACAAGAAGCTGCTAAAAGAAATTGAACAGGACCTAAGGAAATGGAAGAAAATACCATGTTCATGGATCAGAAGACTAAATATAATTGAGATGTCAACTCTACCTAAACTAATTTATAGATTCAATGCAATACCAATTAAAATCTCAAGAACTTACCTTGCAGAAATAGAGAAACTAATAACCAAATTTATTTGGAAGGACAAGGTGCCCTGAATAGCCAAAAATATCTTGAGAAAGAGGAATGAAGTGGGAGGTGTCACACTACCTGACTTTCAAGCATATTACAAAGCTACAGTGCTCAAAACAGCCTGATACTGGCATAAGGACAGAGACATCAACCAATAAACTCAAATTGAGTGTTCAGAAATAGACCCTCACATCTACAGACAATTGATCTTAGATTAGACAGTCAAGCCAAAGTAAATGGGACAGAGCAGTCTCTTCAATAAATGGTATTTGGAGAACTGGATATCCATATCCAAAAGAATGCAAAATATATGGAAATTAACTCCAATTGGATCAAAGACCTAAACATAAGTGCTAAGACCATAAGACTCTTAGAAGAAGATGTAGGGCAATATCTTAAAGATCTTGTGTAAGTAAGTGTTTACCTATACCTTACACCTACAGGGCAAGCAACCAAAGAACAAATAGACAAATGGGATCTCCCACAAATCAAACACTTTTGTACATCAAAGGACTTTGTTAGAAAAGTAAAAAGGCAGCCTACACAATAGTAGATAATATTTGGAAACCATATATCAGATAAGGGTTTAATATCCAGAATATATAAAGCAGTCCTAGAACTCAACAACAGAAAGGCTAACAACCCAATTTAAAAATGGGCAAAAGACATGGACAGACACTTTTCCAAAGGGAAAATACAAATGGCTCAAAAACATATGAAAAAATGCTCAACTTCAATTATAGGAAAAAATAAAAATATGGGTAAAAGTGCTGGAGAAAACATGGAGGGAGGGATGTGCCTATTTACTGTTGATGGGGAGGCAGAATGGTGCAGCCTTTCTGAGGTTAGTGTATGGTTCCACAGGAATCTGGGTGTGTGGGAGCCATGAGGTCCTGCAGCCTCATTATGGAGTGTGTACTTGGAGGAGCTGAGAGTGCAGATGGAGGGACATTTGCACACTGGTATTTTAACATTCTTTCATCAATAGTAACAAATGTTCTCTACCAATACTATAAGTCGGTAATGGAGGGGAATGTTTAGGGGTATGGGAGGATTTGTGTTTTCTTTTTTGTGTCTTTATTTCTTTTCTGGAGAAATGAAAATGTACTAAAAATTGAAAAAAAAAATATAATTGTGGTGATGAATGCACAGCTTTATGATGGCAACATGGGCAACTGATTGTGCACTTTGGCTCTTTGGATAATTGTAAGGTATGTAAACAATCACAATAAAATTAAATTAAAAAGGGGCAAGAAGAGTGACATAGGCTGTGCTGCTAGTTGCATCTGAGAGACACAGTTTGAAGATGGCCACTGGGATCTTACACTGACATTTTGGGGAATGCCATTCTGAAATGCAACCTGGGAGCAAGCAGATGCCAGCCACATGCCTTCCCAGCTAACAGAGGTTTTCAGACACCATGGTCAACCTTCAGTGAAGGTACCCTGTTGTTGATGCCTTACTCTGGGTAATTTATGGACTTCAGGCTGTAACTTTGTAACCAAATACCTTCTTTATAAAATCCCGGCCAAAAAGGATGACATTATGAAATGTTCTGAATTGTTTTAAATGGATATTGTAAAACTTAGACCATTTCTTTATTTGCAGATTGGCAGGTAGCAGAAGGATCACTGCACAGTAAAGTTTTCCTGGGGTAACTAGAATATTGCATATGTGTTCTCACCCCACACAATATAAAATCAAATTTTATTCACTTTAATGCATAAACTTGAAGGAGGCAGTTTTCAAACTGAAGAAACATTATGATAATTTTTTTGTTTTTTATCCATACTTCCACATAATATTTAAAATAAAATTAATCAATGTTTCAAAATATTGAAATGTGAAGTATATGGTGTGTGAATGACTCATGAACAAATGCTTATTATATACTCTTTCATTAATGCTATGAAAAATCACTGGAAATACACCCAAAGTATAAGGAGATCAAGTACATATTTTATTTTTGTGACAAGGATTCATTTACTCACTTTGTGTCACTTGAATATATAGCACCAAATTTAGCAAAGAGAAGATAATAGGTATATATTTGTTCTAATTATTAATGAAATATCAATAGATAATAAAATATCCAATTCTTAAGATAAACAGAATCCATCATAATTAAATTGTTTAAATCATTTAAATTAGTATTCTGTATATTGAAACTTCTGTTGCAAGGAGAGCCCTCTTGTCCCTCCCTTTTTTGGCTGGCACCAGTTTCACTAAGTGCTGTCATCCAACAAGTCTGCACTTTCATCAACAATTATCCCTTCTGCTTAAAACTTCTGGGAGTGAGTTATTCAATTCAATGAATAATAAAGGATACATTGGTCTCATTTTTTGAATACCATCCCATTAGTGTTTTTTATTCCAATTTCATTAAAAAAATACAGCAGGAGAAAAGTGGGGTGATTCATGGAGGGGGATGAAGAGTAGGAAAAGAAGAAAAGAATGACATAAAACACAATACTGTTTTTTGTTACACTGGAGAGGAAATGCAGGACCTTTGTTAAAGATCCAGTCATGTTTTACGTGCAGACAAGGATGAGTGGGCACCTGGGATGATGAAGACCATGGAAGGTATTGTTCTGTTTTATACCAGGCCATCTTTGTTCAGTTTTAGTTTAAAATGATTGGAAGCAATGACACTAGACAAAACCCCTGAGTATGTAACCCTTGGCATAAAAAAGAGAGCACATGTGAAATTTCAGATAGAAAATTGACTCCAGATGGCTCCAGGAAATCAAAAGCTCTTCCATAGTCCTTAGAAATGCCACTTAAATTTCTGTCATTGATTTGTAGTTTTATTCAACTGTGCTAAGACAACACAGTCATTATGAGTTTAAGGGAGACCAAAAATCATTATCCCAGAAAAGGAAATGGAGCCTGTTAATGCTCAAGGTAATGATACTGCCTCAACCCCTTGGCCTGAAACAGTCTATTAAACAAGACTTCAAATAACTAACAGCCACTGTTTTTTTAAACATTCACTATGCTCATGTGAATGCATTATGTCCCCCAGAAAAAGCTATATTCTTTAATGCAAGCTTGTGGGGCAGTTTTAGTGCTGATTAGATTGGATTCCTTTGAGTGTTTCCATGGAAATGTGACCCACCCAAGTGTAGGTGATAACTCTGATGAGATAATTTCCATGGAGGTGTGGCCCCAAACATTCAGTGTGGGCCTTGATTACTGGAGTAGTATATAAGCTCAGACAGAAGGAGTGAGCTTGCTACAGCCAAGAGGGACACTTTGAAGAACACACTGGATCTGAGAGAGGAGCTTCAGCTTACAGAGACATTTTGGAGCTAGCCTTTGAAAGTGACTTTTGCTCCAGAGAAGCTAAGAGAAGACAAAAGCCCCAAGAGAAACCAAAAGTGACATTTTGGAGAGAAGCTGAAGCCTAGAGAAGAACATCCTGGAAGAAAACCATTTTGAAACTAGAACTCTGGAGCAGACAAAGCCATGTGCCTTTCCAGCTAACAGGCTTTCTGGACACTATTGGCCATATTCCAGTGAAGTTACCCAACTGTTCATGTGTTACCTTGCACACTTTATGGCCTTAAGACTGTAACTGTGTAACCAAATAAATTCCCTTTTATAAAAGCCAATCCATTTCTGGGGTTTTGCATTCCAGCAGCATTAGTAAACTAGAACACTCACCTAAGTAATTCCTTTGTAAAAAAGTTTCCTTTTATTTGATTCTTTTGTTTAAAAACATTCTCCAGTGTCATACTAAGTGCTGCACTGCCTGAATTTGCTGAGGTCCCCTTCAACACTTATGCTAGTGTATGGATGAGCCCAATGTCTCAGCCTTGTTTTAAACATCAGAGCAACTTAAAATTCAGAAGTTATTAGTTAAATCAAAAAGCTAATGACAGGGGAGAAACTAAGATGGCAGCTAGGTGAGACAGGGCAGAGGAACATCTCCATGAAAAACACTAGATAAGAACAACAGAGTGACCCAGAATACTGGTTACAGTGATGCACCAGCTAGACAAGGTCTGCTAGTTCCCAGAGCTGTATATTTGGTGAAACTGGGAGTCTGCATTCTGAAATGAATGAGTAAGCTGGCTGGAAGACCTGCATCTGTGCAGTGATCTGAGGAAGCCAGGCTTTGGTGTTTGGAGACCAATGGGCTCTTTTAAAAAAAGGGAAAAAACCAGGAGTGGCTGCAGCTGTGATTGTGGGAACCACACAGTAAAACACAGTAAGAGGGGGCTGGGCCGGCCTCTTGGTGTCTGGTCTGGAAGATAGCTCACTGCAGATACCCTTGGGATGAGGGGAATGGAGGGGAGATCCGGAAGCAGAAAGAAACCCCATGGCTCACAGCTGGCTCTCTGGAGGGCTGGATAAACTGCCCAGGGCCATGCCTACAGCCCAGAGCCCCACCAGTTGTACCAGAGCTGGGAACGAGGAACTGTGTGAGGAGGGGGGTGTGGAGACACCCCATTTGGTCATTTTTGCATCAAGCTGAAAGTACTCCAGCATGGCCTGGCAGCCTGGGGCTTCCCTTGAGGGATGGCACACACTGGTGATGTAGCACAGCATTCCCTCAGCAGAGGTACTGGAGGATCATGGCTGGGCAGGTGGACCCACTCACAGAACCCAGGGACACTATGCCAAGTCTCTTGGTTTGTGGGGCAGCAAGAAAGAGGGTCTGGGGCTGAAATGAAATGAAGGCTTGGACTCTTGCAGTGGCCTTGAATCTCTGGGAACCTGGGGGATTTGTATATTGAGTCTGTCCTTCCTCCCTGGCCATCCATACATGTGCCCCACATTCAGGGTGGATGGCTCCAGCAATACACCCAGGCTGAGTTCTCTGGCTGGACCCCACAAGAATCATTTCCCCACACACTGCGGGAACAAGCTGGAGAATTGACTTGAGGGGAATAGGTGATGCACAGATGTCATCTGCTGGTTAGAGAAAGTGTATGCCACCAAACTGTGTTTCTGAAAAAATAGATAGGAATTTTCTTTTACAACTTGAAAGAACCCTGTTGAGCAGAGCAAATGCCAAGAGGCCAAAAACAACAGAAAATCTCAATGCATATGATAAAACCAGACAATATGGAGAACCCAACTCCAAACACAAAAATCAAGTTATCAGAAGACAAAAAATACCTTGCACAATTAATCAAAGAACTACAATCAAGGAACAAAAACATGTCAAAGATTTAAAGGACACGAAGAAGACCATGGCCCAGGACATAAGCAATATAAAGAACACCCTAGAAGAGCATATACAAGACAATGCAAGAGTAAATAAAAAAATAGAAGATCTTACGGAAATAAAAGAAAGTGTTGGCCAAATTAAAAAGACTCTGGATATTCACAATACAAGACTAGAGGAAGCTGAACAACATCTCAGTGTCCTAGAAGTCCACAGAACAGAAAATGAAAGAACAAAAGAAAGAATGGAGAAAAAAATCAAAAAAAATCAAAATGGAACTCAGGGAAATGAAAGATAAAATAAAACAACCAAACTTAAGACTCATTGGTGTCCCAGAAGGGGAAGAGAAGAGTAAAGGTCTAGAAAGGGTATTCAAAGAAATTGTCGGAGAAAACTTCCAAACCTTCTACACAATACAAATACACAAAGCCTAAATGCCCAGTGAACTCCAAATAGAATAAATCCAAATAAACCCACTCCAAGACATATTCTGATCAGCATCTCAAATACTGAAGAGAAGGAGCAAGTTCTGAAAGCAGCAAGAGAAAAGCAATTCACCACATACAAAAGAAACAACATAAGACTAAGTAGTGACTACTCAGTGGCCACCATGGAGGTGAGAAGGCAGTGGCATGGAATATTTCAAATACTGAGAGAGAAAAATTTCCAACAAAGAATACTTTATCCAGCAAAACTCTCCTTCAAATTCAAGGGAGAGCTTAAATTTTTCACAGACAAACAAATGCTGAGAGGCTTTGCCAATAAAAGATCTGCCCTACTTCCAATTCTAAAGGGAGCCCTACCAACAGAGAAACAAAGAAAGGAGAAAGAGATATAGAGAATTTTAACTGACATTTATAGTACCTTACATCCCAAAGCACCATAACACTCATTTTTCTCTAGTGATCACAGATCTTTCTCCAGAAGGGACCATAAGCTGGGGCATAAAACAAGCCTCAGGAAACTAAAAAAAAAAAAAAAAAACATTGAATATACTCAAAGCACATTCTCCAAACACAATGGAATACAAATAGAAGTCATTAATTTTTGAAATGTAACTCCAATATTTACTTCCTACATGATATAAATTAAACAAACTCTAATGACAAATCAGTGGTTTTGAACTCAATGTAAAATATGTAATTTTAGACAACTATATAAAGGTGGGGGAATGGAGGAGTACAGGAACATACTTTATGTGTCCTATTGAAGTGAAGGTGGTATCAAAGAAAAACAAGATTGATATGGATTTAAGAGGTTAATTTTAACCCCCACAGCAAACACAAAGAAATTATCAGGGAATATAACCATAGAGATGAAATGTACAGTTTGGGTTAAGAGAAATGGGGGAAGGACAATGGGGAGTTAAGAAATGAGTGTAGAGTTGCTGTTTGAGGTGAAGGAAAATTTCTAGTAATGGATGGTGGGAAAGAGCATTACAACATTCTGAATGTGATTAATCCCATTAATGGAAGGCTAGGGAGGGGGTGGAATGGGAAGATTTAGGCTGTATATGTTTCTAAATAGGTGATGATTTAAGGCCAAAGATGAACTTGGATGGGATTGGAGGATAGAGGACAGGTGGCTCAAAGGGACACAGTTGAGACATAAGGTAAAGGAAATATAGAATATAAGCTTTGTATCATTGTTGAATCTCTTGTACTTCTTAGCTGCGCTTAATGGGATTGCATAGAAGAATGTTCTTGTTCATGGGAAGTGTATACATGAATTATAGTGTATGTTCAAGGATGTGTGCAGCTAGCTCTCATATGTTCAGAAGACAGAGCAATAGATGATGGATGACAGATATGGAGGGAGGGAGGGAGAGAAAGAAATACTGATGTGACAGCAGGTTAAAATTGGTGGATTGAGCTATCGGGGGAGGGGGGTCAGGGTATGATGGAATTCTGTGTATGGGGTTAGTATTGTTTTTGCAACAGTTCCTATAACTTTGAATTTATTTCAAAATAAAAAATAAAGAAAGCAATTTAAAAATACTCTTATATAATCCATTTATGTATAGGTTTATTTATATATTAATATGTATTGAACATCTATATAGGTCAGTCACAGTGCTAGTGCTGGATCAGAGAGAGCCTCAGTTCCTGCTCTGATGGAGCTTTCAGTCCAGCTGGAGAGGCAGTCACTGAACAAGTAATCATAAACATGATGAGCACAAGCAGATAGCAAGCTACTTGTAGATCAAGATGGCAGAGTGAGATACCCCAGAGCTCCACCACCACAGAATCTTTGACCAACTAGCAAGAACTGGCTATCTTTCTCAAAGCTCCAGAAAACAATTAAAGGATTGCAGTAACAGGATAAGTGCCAAATAAAAAAAGACAACTTAAAAATGGTAGGATCTCTAAAGGGGGGGTGGAGGTTGGGAGTGGTTAGAGGTATGGGAGGATTTGAGTATTCTTTTTTGTTTTTATTTCTTTTCTGGAATAATGGATGCACAGCTGTATCATGGTAACATGGGCAACTGATTGTGCACTTTGGATGATTGTATGCTATGTGAGTAATCTCAATAAAATAGAATTTAAAAAGAAAAAGCTAATGACAGCAATGGTTCTCCACCAGTACCTGTGAAAACAGACACCAGACCCTTCATGCCAGAAGGCTTGGTGCTTGAATTGGTAAATAATTGTAAAGTGACAACCCAGGCAGGCCCAGTGGGTTAATACCAAGTACTGCAGTCAAGAATGTCATTGTTCCATTTTGCTTATGCTGCCATTATGAAAAATACCAGAAATGGACTGGACTGGTTTTTATAAAAGGGGATTACATGGTTACAAAGTTACAGTCTAAAGGCCATGAAAATATCCAAATGAAGCAATCAACACAAGTATGCATTCACCAAAAGAAGGCTAATGGCATCAGGAAAACCTTGTTAGCTGGAAAGGCTTGGGACTGGCATCTGCTGATCCCAAGTTGTGTTCCAGCTCCACTCTTGGCTCCCTTATGTTCTTTAAGATACATCTTCAAAGTGTATCACTTGGCTGCAGATACACTGAGTTCCTTCTGTTTGTCAGCTCTTTTATATTGCTCCTGTGATTTAATTAAGACACACCCTGAATGGGAGGGGTAAAAACCTCCATGGAAATGATCCAATCAGATATCTGGCACACAGTTGAGTCACATTTCCATGGAAACACTCAATTATTACATTCCAACCAAATCAACCTTAATACAAGATTGCATCAAAGAACATGGTGTTTTGGGGGACACAATACATCCAAACCAGCACAGTCATCAAAATCACTTTTTGAAGCTAAACAAAGTACATGATATTCATGGACAGTCTGCACCAGGACCAGCAACCTACAAGACCACATACCATGTATGAGATGATTAGAACGAAAGGGCTAGGCTTTGAATAAAATAATCAAATGTGTGACTGATTTGCACCCTCCTCTTCCTGAAAGCATGTCCTATTCTTACTCTGGACCCTTTTTCACCTAATCTCCCTGATGACAAACAGAACTTAGAATAAGGAGACCAGACCGCAATATAAGATTTTCCAGATACACCATGGGCTTGGGCAAGTAAACCTCACATTCCTTGGTTTTTACACTCTTTATTACCCAAAGCAATGCTTTAGTTTTCCAAGTATTTTGCATGTATTTGTTAAGTTTTATCCTCATCTTTTGTGTTTCTGAATCTCTGCCAAGGTATTTTTACATTTCTTTTTCCAAATATGTTTCCTAGTATATAAATAAAAAAATTATTTTTCTGTTAAAAAGAGGAAAAACATTTGGAGCATGTCTTACAATATTAAGAGTTGCCAGTACAATCCAATCCAATATACACAACCATCTCTGGAAATAGCCTGCCATGCAATGATTCCACAGGAATATATGCACATCCTTGAAGATCAGAGTGGCCTCAATGGAATGGAAATCCAGGCTGTTGACAGATACAGATTGAAATTGTTCCCAAGGTTATATCAGCAAAGAGACCAACTAGAAGGGTAAAATGGAAGAAATACCATTCCCATGATTTCATGTAAAAAGAATGGCTACTTTAACTACAAGGGTCAGCGCACCAAGACATTCTTAAAAACATTTTTTTCTTACAATGTCTTTATCTGATTGTGGTATCAGAGTGCAACTGGCAAAATAAAATGAGTTGGGAGGTTGTTCCTCATTTATTTTCCAGAAGAGATTGCATAGAATTGATAGTACATCAATGTTGATTAAATATTGGGTAGAATTCACCAGTGAAACCATCTGGGCCTGCAGTTTTCTTTTCTGAAATGTTTTTCACTACAAACTCAATGTCCTCAACCAATAGATTTCTATTCACTCTTTCCTCAGTGAACTTTGGAGAAAGCCTATTCTGGGCATGTGTGGGCAGATAGGGTTTTAACAGTGTTGCACAGGGTGGTTGGGTGATGTTAGGGTTAGTGGGATCTCTCTAGGGAGTGAACTGGGCAGGGCAGCACTGCCTGTGCTTGTGGCCCTTGGAAGGCTGTACTGCCTAAACACACTGGTTCTTGTCTGATCCTGGAAGCTACAATCAGGTTCAAGACTGATTACTATTTGGATGGGAGATCATCTGGGAATACCAGGTGCCATAGGCTTTTGCCAGGCACATTGAGTCCCCTTAGCTCCCTTGCTTCTTCTTTTGGCCACCACCCAGATCATGGCTCCTCCCTATAGATACCTGGAGCCCTTCTGCCATAGGAGAATACCTGCATGGACAACCCCTGCCCTAGCTTCTGCCATTCCAGAGCAGGCAGGGTGGCTGTAACACAGCACATCCATACTGGCAACAACCCAGGGGAAACCCAGGTCTGGCATGGGCTGGGCTGCAATGATTCCTAGGGCCAAGATCAAGATCCCCTACCCTCTAGACTCCTTCTCAGCCATCCACCCCTGTACATTTACACCTGCCTTCAAACCCTGCACATCATGGGCACACCCAACCTGGACTTTGCTGCATTTGCTGGCATGATAGGGATGAGGTGAGGGAACATAAGTTGCTTTGGCACCTGGATCACACTATCCAGTCTTCCTGTTTACTCCAGGTCCCTGAGTATAGGACACACCCAGCCACCTCTCCAGCCCCTTTGAGCGCAATCAGGGACCTCTGCTCTCCAGAAACTGCATGGGGCATTCAGCCCCTCCCAGGCCTCTCTGCAGAGGAAGAGAAACCTACAAAAACCTCAGAAAACAGACAGACAAATTCCAGGTGTCCACTGGTCTTCCCACTTATCCACCCCAGCTGGCTGATCTGCTGTTATCCTTATCCTGGAGTCAGAATCCCTTCTCTGGAATGCTCTTTCCACAAAGTTTTTGACCAGCTCCTTTTGATTATCCTTTACAATCCATGTGTTGCTCCTGTATTTATTTTATGTTACTGAATATTTGTTCATTTATCATTGAATATGATTAAATTCCTATTGTATAATTGTGATAATAGTCCAATGGACCAAGTTTGTGCAGAGCTCTGGGGAGGTTTGGGGGCTGCTACCAAGAGGTTTTACACCAGGTATAGAAGCAGACATAGGTGTGTTGGGACTTATGGACAGGAGAGGTTCTCTGGTGGTGGCTGATCTGGAGGTTTAGTGTTTCCATGAGGAATAGCAGAGCAGGGGTGGCAGGGTGTTAATATGTGATATTAGAACAACACATTAAATATTTTATTAAATATTAAATATAGCATAAGGAAGTTGGGTCCCTAATGCATTCATTAAAGGGACCTAAAACCTGATGTTTTACTAAGATTATTGTTAATAAGACTAAGATATGATCAATGCTTCTTTTACCTCATGGTTATATTCTTCCCCCTCCTGGGAGATTGTTTACCTTCTTGACCTTTGTCCTTGGCTAAAGAAGGTTTCCTACCAACATTTAGGAGGGGCCACATCTTGGGAATCATGTAATTAGAGAGCAATTTCTTTCTTTCCTTCTCCTTATCAGACCCTAGTTTCACATCCTTCTATGCTTGTATAAATATATGTTTTAGAAGAAACTTCAGTATCCTAGGAGATATTGTGTAGCTTGTGTCTTGTTTCCTCCGCAGACATATTTCCCATCTGTCCTTGACTCTTGGTCATTTCACTCCATAGGATTCATACATTTTAAGTAGCTAGCATAGTCTAGTTTAGTTAAATATTCAAATATTCCCGCAGTTATATGTCATTAATTTCCACAATTCACGATAGTCATTCATAAATTACAAATGCCCACCAACTCGGAGAACTGGGAACCTCCCTGTGCCTGTGTAGAATGTGGAGCCCTGGGCCCAGCCCCTGCATTTCTAGGCAGTGAAGATGAGTGTGCCAGATCTGTGTAGAAGGGGTTGGCCCTAGGCCTGCTCATGCCATTTGTCCTGTCTTCTCACCTCTCTCTTCAAATTGTTTCATGTCTTGCCTTCCTGTTGTGTACTGTCTTCTGGTTTCTCTCTTTTTCCTCATGCTGCTGTCTGGGCACTTTGTACCAGTCTGCCTTTGCATGCTTTATGTTCCCTCATCAAACCTGACATTCTTCATGTCCATATCCCATGTCATCCCCATGGCATCCACTCCTGCAGATCTAGAGGAGCTGTGGTTCATGGAGTAGGCCCTAGTGTGGCACCTGCACAGTGAGCATTTTCTCAGCAATTTGGATGGGCAGCTGGTATGGCTGGTGCAGGTGGGGCTGCCAGGCTATGGAGACCCAGAGCCTGGAACCCTCCCCTCCATAGTGATTTCACATGGACTCCTACTTGACCGGGACAGGTGCTAAAATTCACCAGACCTCCCTGGGAAAGGAAAAATATACTGTAAACAAAGCACTGAAACTGCCTTCCATTGATCATTGTTGATAACAAATCTCCACACTCTGTGTCACAAGGGCTTGCCTAAACCCTGTTCTTACACCCTCCTTGTCCTAACCTTTATAAACCACCACCCAGAAACTCCTGATTTTGCAAAGCACTAACTTCCATCTTTCCTGGCCTCCACTGCTGTGTAACAAATCATCTCCTCTAAGTAAATCCTATTAAATTCATGTTTAACTCCATGCCTAGTGTATTCTTTAGTTCTAAGGTTAAGCTGAGTTGAAACATGGCCCTGTGGAACTGGTCTTCAGCCTGTGTGGGTGCCTGCTGGCCTTCATGCTGCAGCTGTATGCTCCAGTGTCCTGCCAGGCTGACACCTTCCATCGCACCTTCTTCATCTTCTGCTGTGTGGAGTCACCCTGCTGCACTGGCCTGCACAGTGAAACTGCCTCCAGATACAGACAGGGGGCTGTGGTTGGCAGTGCAGACCCATTTTGCTGTTATACCCTTCCATGGATATTTATTATTCTCTCAATGCTTTTTTTATTCATTCATAACTTTCATGTGTCCTTCCCAGGATGTTTGTCTGTAATAAAATGGTGCATTTGCTAAGCTTATACAATGCACTAGCACAGTTGTAATCTCCAGCTTTTGGATTAATCAGTTGGGACTAGATGTGGGTGTGTGAGGTCCCACAGCCCCATGCCCTCCTCCATTTTCAGTGCATGCAGCCACCTACCTGAATGGGACAGACGTCAAGGTCAACCAATCCCCCATGGACTGGAGGAAGTAAAACTCCCTTCCCTTGATCAATGTTAATTCCCAGAACTCATGAGACCATGCTGAAATTCCATTGCCACACCCTATGGACCTAAGTCTTTCTAAACCACACCCTCTGGCACTTCTCTCTCTCTTTTCTTTGTCTTTCACTTTCCATAGCCAGCCACAACCATGAAAGCATCATCTCTTGTAAAGTCCCAATTAAAACAATGTCTCCTCTGTGCCTGGTGTGTCTTTGGTCTTAGGGCTAAGATGTGTTGGAACAATTGGTGAGCCAGGCAGGAAGCCAAAAAGCAACTGGCCATAGTGGGCCTGAGTCCTGGGAAGAGGGAATCCATGGGGGCAAAACCAAATTTGCCCCTAACATCCATGTGAGGAGGGGTGTATGCCCTCCTGGATGAATGGGGCTGCTGTGAGAGTATGGGAATGCCCTAGAAACTCTGGCAGGGCTGCTACCTGTTTTGCAGTGGATAGTAGGATAATTAAATTTGAGAAAAAAGAAAAGGACTACAAATACTGGTGGTCATAGCATGGCCCCTTTTAGGAGCCCCACAGATGGCTACCAAGACCAGAGCAGGTGATCAGTTATAAAGTCTTTCATTTCCACCTGGGCATATGTCTTTCTTGTTTTATTTTCTCCTCTAAATGGCATGCAGTGACAGTTACTGCTCTGAGTGGACAATCAGCTAAAGACTCTTGCATGCAGATATGCCCAAGTCAATGGCTGTAAGTTGCCTCGGGCTCAAGGATTTTAGCTACTCCAGATGGGATCCGAAAGCATGGAACCCCATAGGCTCCTCCCAGAATTGGAAGAGGAGGAAGGATGGGAGGTGGAGGAAGATGAGCCCTGACAGGTGTGCCCCATAATACAACAGAAATGGAAGACATCACAACATCAACTGCCTGGACTCAGCAATTCCAGCAACCTGAACAGAAATTACATATTACTACAAAAGAGTGTACCATGGCAGAATTCAAAAATTTGGGGCAGAAGTATAGACAAAGTCTAGGGAGTCCTTATCCAAATGGCTTCTGAGGTTATGGGGCAACAGAACAGAGGAAATAAGTGCTTTCTGGGGGTAGAGATGAGTAAATTGGCATCCAATTCCACCCATCTTTCTCTATGAAATTGCTTGTGTGGTACCTCAGCCAATGGGAGAACCACCTCCTTATTGGTGTTGCTGATTGATGTGTAAGGTTGCATGACCCAACAAAAGGGACATATCCACAAAATACCCCCACTGGAAAACTATGGAGGAGCTACAAGATATTTTAAGGGCGCTTGGAATGAAACATACCATTTATGCCATAGCTTCTGTAGGTCCTGACACTGAAGCTTTTACCACAGGAATGGAAATCATGGTATTTCATGGTGCTGTCAACCATTACTATGGGCCTCTCATGTCTATCCTAAGTCTGCTAGTAGGACAGCACATTTCCCTTGCTGCACAGGCCATAGCTGACCTCAGGGAAGTGGAGAAGCTACATAGAAGGGGGTGGGAGTAAGGACAATGGGAAAGTCTCCTATGAGAATTAGCATTGTAATTGGGTATCCCCTAAGTAGAGGTGGGTGAATCTCATCACTGTAGGCACAGAAATAGAAGCTATAGCTAAACAACCAGAATTAGTCTTAGTATAGCTATGGAGCAAACTGTTTAGGGACCAGAGATTACTAAACTGAGCTCCCAATCCTCTGAGGGAGAAAGGAAGTCAGAAACCTCTGCTCTCCCAGAGGAGTTATGGCAAGTTCCTTTCCCTCTCCCTTAGAAGGGAGGTCAATCTCCACAGGTGTAAACAATGGCCAAGGACCCCTGGGATCAGAAGTAACCCTTTACTGGTTCCCTACTAACTAACAGAAAATGTTAACACTAGCAGGTATGGGAGCCAAATGCACTCTGGTTTATGGAAATGTATACTGATTCAAGGGATCTGTGCTGTCCATGGATGGCTATGGGGAGAAAAATAGTCAGAGCCAAATGGCATAATTTGATTTTTGCCTAAGGAGCTTAATTCAATGTACCTAAACTGACTTATAGATACAACAAAATACCAATTAAAATTGAAGAAGGGACACTTCCCAAATATGGTTTTGTTGCTTTGTGTGGCCAATAGAAGTCACACTGAATACAGCTGAAGAGGAAAAGATGGTTTAGTTTATGTCAGTGGGAAGATGGGAAATTTTCCCAAATCTGTCTTCCTGAAGTGCTTCTCCAATTTAGTTTTATACCCAGGTTCAGAGATAAAGAGAGAGAATCATTCAGCCAACATGCAACAAGAGTGACAGACAAAAGGCTAGCTGGGAGGTTTGGGACAGTCTCTCTGTGATTCTTTAATTAGCTAAACCCATCAGAGACAAAGGGAGTCAATTATTTTAACATGTAACAGGTTTGGAGAACTTCAGTAATATATTATCTCCTGTTTTCTAGGTGACACCTGGGAAATGTGCAAACTTTACATTTACATATTTTTCACACTTTACATTTACAAATGGATCCTTTGTGAGAATAGGAGTTTCCATTGTATCTGTCTCAAGCTTTGGAGGTTATATATTACAATTTTTTGCTTACTTACAGTTTAAGATTGTATTTTTAAAGCAACCATTATCATTTCCCCCTTAAAATAATATTCATTTCCAGTCTTCGGTATTGGCCATTGGTTGGTCTGGCTGCTATGTGCTGACCATTGGGGTGGAGTAATTAAGTGTTATCTGGTGAATTATTTGACTTATAACTTAACAGATATTGCCAAATTCCTTTGGGGGAGAATGGATTATTCTTAGCCGAAGCTCTGGAAGATAAAAAGGGTTACATTTTGTGGATTACTAGACACATAATACAGCACTGAACATTAATTAGAGTGCAAGTACCACTTTTAGTGGTGGCCAGAATACTTATTGGCATTTTGTTTTGGAAAACCACCTCTTTAAGTTCTGAGATTTTACCATTAAGTAGTGATATGGCTAGTCTTTACCATTTTCCTACCTTGAACACAAAAATAAATTTCCCTTTCTGTGAACTTTATGCAACTTTCTTCCTCCAGGTTTTTGTCCCACATTCTGAAGCAACCAGACATTTAGGACAAACTACTTTCTTTTTCCCTCTAATAAAAACATTCCTTATATTCTCTACATTCAAGTCATCATGGATCATTCTTAGCCATAGTTTCAGAAGATGAAAATTTTTCATACATATTTGAGTTATTATTTGAGTACATAGAGGTAAGAAGTATTTGACTAGGACAAGAGTAGACATAACAATTTGGAAGACTGTAAGCATGGTTTGAAGAGAGTCCATAACCATGACTCTATTTCTAGAGGATTTACTGTTACTAGAATTTTTAACAGGAGGTGTGTCTCCACCCTGGAACAGTTGCAACTTGACTCTGGCATGGTGAACTCCAGGGCTTTATTTCCTGCAACTTAAGAAAAAACTGTGTAACAAGTAACACTAAATAAGGCCTAGCCCATTTAGGATTTAATTTAACCTGGAGTCACTAGTTGTTTTAGGTGCAGACCCAGACTTAAATTTTAGGCTGGTAATGGTGTAAGGGAGTACACATTTGGGGAATTTAAAGCATTAGAGTTATAATTATTAATTTCATCTAAAGTAGTACTTAAGAACTTTACATAGTGAATTGTAGTTAATTCTGAACTGGGATGCAAGTTACCTGCTTATTTAACCTTTAGAAATGGCCTTCTAAATGTTATTTTAAAAGGCTCATACCAAGACCACTCCAGGGTGCTACTCTTATTATCAAGAGGGCAGCAGGTAGAGCTTTGTCCCATTTCTCAAGAAAATTTTGGTGAGGCTGTCTTTTAAAGTTTAATTCACACATTCTTTTTTTCCTGTAGACTGTGGCTGGTAGTTAGAATGCAGGCACAAGTTGATGCTGAAGTCTTGAAACATTTATCAATTTTGCTATGAAAGCTGGTCTATTGCTTTGAACAGAAATCAGAACTCCAAATAAAGGAATTTTTTGAAGTACCCATTTTACAACTTGTGCTTTTTAGTTTAACAAGGAAGACTTTTATCTATTTAGTAAAAGTGTATGCAAATGCTAGCAATTACTTGAAGATTCCAAGGACTTTTGGCAGGACTGTAAATCTATTTGCTAGTTTTCTTCATCTCAACCTTTTATTATTCATGGATAAATGTCCTTTGCAGGGGATGACTAATTTATTGGGATGCATTACTGTCTTCAACCATTTAAAAATTAGATTTATAAGCTTTATGTTTTTGCTGGCTGCAGTTACTTTGACTATGCTCTTTTCAAATTGTTTTGTGGCCATACAAATCAGCAAAAACATATGCTAGTTTGTGCAGGTGGGTGACTCTGCCTTGTTTTTAGCTGGAGGGCCCTTATGAGGGCAATTAATTCCACCTTTGTGCTGATGTTCCTGGCAGGAGAGGCAGCATTTGCTACTGAATATCTTGTTTTCTGTGGGATGACTGACACTCAAGATTGTCCAGCAGCACTGCCTGATAGTGTCCTAGCTTCTCCATTGTGAACCACTCTCTCTCTTTAGCTTCAATACAGTAAGGACAAGTGGGGAGCTCAAAGTAAACTTTTTATTTCTCATTAAGAGTTCACAGGTGGTTGCCACTGTCCTAGGTCACTGGGTCATCCTTAGACTACAGCATAAACTCTTTTAACAAATAAGCAACTGGTTGCATATTTCTCCAAAAGTCTTATGCTAGTACTTTGAATGTCATGCCCTGTTTTTTTATGGACAGATAAGTTAATTTTTGATGGCATTAGGGAGCCCAAGTCTGGAGCTGATATTAATTTGCCTTTAAAATTTGAAAGGCAATTGTATATTCTGGTATCCATTTTAATGCTTCTTTTTTCTTTATGGCCAGATATAGAGGTTTGGCTATCAATTCAAAATTTGGTATTGGCAGTTAACAATAGCTCACTATACAAAAGAATCCTGAGTTCCTTTTTGTTCTTCAGCATGGCTACTTGCCAAAAGTTCTAGTCTGCAAAAAGTCTCTTGTGGAGCTTTACTGCCTGAAGATTTCTGGACAAAACTTGCACTTTTTAACACAATCCAATTACACTGCTGTTTTATACCTAAGTCAAGTCCTTTTCATTAGCATGCAAGGGGTTTTTGCAAGTCTTTATTGGGATGTGATAAGTGGCATTTTTTAAAGTTAAATCAAGTATATGCATCAGGAATATTGATGAAGGAGCATATAGATTAGGTACTATGGGATGTATACTTTTTACCATTGGATTTATAACTCAAATTCTGCTCAAATCTGTAACATTGAAATACTGGTGTTATAAGTCTTTATTTTAAAATCTTTTAATTGGTGGCAAAAATGCTCTTCTCTCTTCACATAAGTGGACATTGTTTAATCATGTTGGAATCATGTTAGACCACAATCTTACCATGAATTTTTGTATATCTCTGGCTCACCTCAAGGATATTTCATGGCTTTTCTTTGTTAGGAAGCTGTGGCTTGCTTGATCTTTTAATGCAGTTTGTAGGCCTGCTTCTACAACCAGAACTTGTAAATTTATTTTGTCAGGTGAGAGAGAGTGAGGGAGTTTGCAAAAACATTTGTAAATCAATTGACTATAACTTGGCATCACTGATGCTGTGAGAATTCATTAGCAACTTCAGACATGTCAATAACAAGCACTGACTTGAGTGCAATTAAGTCTCATGTTTACCAGAAAATATACTGTTTTTACCCACTTGGAATGAGACCCAAGATTCTTTGTGGGTGATCAGGATGGTTTCCTGATGGGTGGAAAGTGCCCCTGGTCCACATTACTACAGGTCACTGTCCTTGTCTCCTGTCAGCTGTGGACACTGTATCACTGGAGTCCCTTGTTTCCCTTTGCATCAAGCTGGAACATTCCCATTTTCAATGTCCCTCTCCTTGTAATGTGCACATTGCTGGGAGCACAGCAGTTTCCTTGGGATCCTGGGACTCTTAAATTTTATAGACTTCTTTTGCTGCTGAAAAATTTTACAAAGAACTCCCCCAAAGACATTAGCATTTCAATTAGCTTTATAGGTGATAGCTTTCTTTTTTTCCCCCACTTTGAGCTGTGCAAAACACTTAAAATGCAATGCCACCATTGTTGAGATTGGAAACTTCTTAAGTTCACCTTCTCTGTAACATTTAATGAATGTCAGGAGCACTGAAAAATATTTCAGCTGGTCCTCATTGGAGAGGTTACTGTCCCTGCTTTTGCCCTCCAGAGGCAGAGACACTCTGCCTAAAATGCATATCATGCATGATATAAGGTAGGAAGGCCATTTCAGGGTAAATTCAAAGGCATCCCATGCTCATCTGCATTTCCCTAATAAGGTGGGGAAGAAGGGGCTGCCCATAGCAGTGGACTCACAGAAGAGGTTGTGAGATGATAGACACAACTCTGGCTGAAAGGTCTAGAGAAACACAGTGTTTACAGACCCCACAAAAACCATAGACCCTGGCTGCAGGGGTTGGGGAAATGCAGGAGAAGTGGGCATCTGAACCGAGGAAAAAGGGTAAAACCTTCTCAATTCTGGGTGACTACAGCATCTACAAATTTGTTAGGCTGAGCTTTGATCAATTCTTTGTTTAGTTTCTAATTGTACCATTTTAAACTGTGTCTTGCATTGTTAAGCTCTATGATGATTATCCAATTATTTTACCTACTGTTAGGAAGTTGCTCCCAGATTTACACTGGAAAATCAGGCTGCCATTGTACTTACAAACAACAGTAAACCATTTACTTTATATTAAATTAGAATGTTTCTTATTTTAATAAAAAGATTTAATGCAGTTGACAATAAACTGCAACACCACTGGAAACATTCCAAAGCTTCATGGTGGGGTGGGGCATTTGTACATGCAGCATTAGCAATTCCCTTCAGATTTAGTGCTACATTAAAAGGAAACTATGAAAAAGATTAACAAATTTGCAAAAGATTGGTTTCTTGCAACCCTATTTGTTATTTCCAGTTACCACTAAGCTCTTAGAAAAGAGAACTAATAAATTTTAATAGGTCCTATGGATTTTGACCAACCACACTAGCAAAAGGAGATATAAAATTTAGGTACAAACGTATGGCTAAGCTAAGCTTGCTTTATAGTTACCAAACCTTCCTTTCAAGTGGACTTTTTCAGACTAAATCCCACCTTTATAAATCACTTAAACTAATACATGAAAAGTTTTTAGTTTAATAACTTTTAATAAAAATGTAAAAGTTTAAGACAAGCCATTTGTAATGATTTATGCTTTTATTCTTTTAAAAACAGGGATGAGGGAAATGAAACAGAATGATCATTGCTTTTATCTTGGGGGTCAGGTGATCCAAGTGTCCCACAGCCTGGGGCACAGAGGCCTTGGCTAGTTCTTCAGCCTGGACCTTGGAAGCTTCAGTTTGTTTCTCTTTTATCTGGGAACTAGGAACCTCTTTTACTTCTCCTGGAGCAACAAGCTCTGGAGCATTTAAGGAGAGGCTAGGGGCTTGGCTGGTACATAAAATGCCATGCCCAAAACATTTTCCCTCCAGCTTTTGATTCTGAGATAGAGCCATAGAACACTGTACATTCAGAATTTTGTTCCATTTGTTTATTCTCTTACAAAATAAATTTAGCTGTAAAATGGCATTTTATTTTATTGATCCCTGATGGCCACTTGTGGCCATTCTCTAATTTATACTGAGGCCAAATTACTTTGCATGCAGCTTTTCTTTGTTATGGGCTTATAACCAAATTGCTTTTCTTTTTTTAATTTTGAAAATTTAATGCCTTAAAGCCAAAGTAATGACCCACGCATAAGGAAATGACAGAAATAATTCTTAGAAAATAGAAGAAAATGCAGACAAATATATGTATGATACTAATGTAAATATTTGTAACAAATACAAAACTCAAGACATGCAACATAAAGTAGTTATATTTGAATACACAAATTCTGCACAACCAAAAATGAAACAGTAGAATCAATTAAATGGGAAGAAAACATGGTATTTCTTGTGCAATGTATGAAAATCAGAAGACTGACATTGGTCATCATAAATGAGTCCTTAGAAATCAGTACAAAGTAACTATCATTTCAATAGAAATGAAAACATTCCAAGAAAAATGAGAACATGGAAGTGAAATACAAATGACTATTAATGTGATGATGAGCAAGCTTGACTGCCTTAAATTTTAGAAGAAATTTTCACTCAAAGTGCATATTTTCCTTTTCTTCTTCACCAGCAGTTTCAATTCACAGGAATTATTCCAATAAAGTAGTGGGACAGATTCAAAATAATTTACATAGAAGCATGTTTGTTGCAGAGAAAATTTGCAGCAAACATAAGGATCTATTAAAGAAGAACATGGTATCAATAAATTTACATCTTTTACCAAGAGAAGTAAAGCTATATAACCAAATTAGAAGGGACTCAAGAAAGGGTTAACACTAAATTTAAGTGGCAATTATTAACTTCTATTTCATACACTGAAACAAAAGAACATTAATTTTGGAACCAAGATTTGCTATTTATTGCATAGTTAATGGAAAATACTTAACAATTTTAGCTTCTGAGTTCAGATAGAGGGTTTGGCAAAAAAAAAAAAAAAAAAAATCTACTCTCTGATCCCTAAGATTGTATAGCTTACAGTGAGAATTCCTTTAAACAAAACAAAATTATCTCAATTCATTTAGTTTCTTGGTTCAGATAAAAGTAATTTGAATAGCAAGGACTATGTGTAGGCATGGTTGTAAATATACAAAGGAGGAAGAAAGGGAAGTATTGATCTGTATTCAGATTTATTTCACAACATTTGTATGGTGAGAATAGTGCAACAATATCCTCATCTGTAAAATTTATAACACAGCCACTGTGTGATATCAAATAAGATAAATATCTGAAAATTAAATATTATTCTGAAAATTTAAAAAATAATAGAGGGGTGTATAGGGAAAAATATACCTATTGCAAACTAATTACAGTTAGTATTTTAACATTCTTTTAACAGTAACAATTGTACTATATCAATACTATGAGTCAACAATTGAGGGGGTAGCTAGGGGAATGGGAGGATTAGAGTTTCCATTTTTTGTCTGTATTTCTTTTCTGGAATAATGAAAATGTTCTAAAAATTGAAAAAAAAATTAATTATGGTGATGGATGCACAGCTGTATGATGGTACTGGGGGCAATTGATTGTTTGCTTGTACACTTTGGATCTTTGGATAATTGTATGATATGTGAACAATCTCAATAAATAAAAAAAATTAAATAAAAGTTTTACACAATTAAGACAGAAAACAAAGAAAAAAAAGAAAGGGTTAAAAGGGAAAATAAATTATGATCCCCCAAAACAATACTTGCATGTAGTTTATGAACATACCCCAAAAGAATGTGCAGAAAATCTCGTCAACAGCAGATAAAACTGGAGAGCATAATCAGGAGGAGAAAAGATACATCAGAAGTAAAAATATTTTACCTAAAAAATTACTATTTCTTCTAAATTTATTGGAAAATGATTTTTATGACTAAGCTTTCAAAATGTATCCAGTGATAAGTAAGAATTAGAAACATAAACACTTTGCACTTATGGGACCACTGAGATGGAGCTGTCCATTCCATCACTCTGAGCGTCTTTGATTTATCCAATGGCAACAATGAAAGCAGTCAATATGCCTGGTTAGAATTCATTATGCTGATACATGTTGGGTCACTTTATAAATGTGAGATTTTTCATTTTTCAGGCCAGTTTTTCTCATCTTCAAGGAGTGCCTACTGCCACACACAAAAAGGGGGAGGAGTCTGCAAGCCTTAGGAAGATTGTATTTTAGTTTTGGTGAAAGTAGTGGCAGAAGCAATGTTATCGTTTTCCCCTGTGGTCAACACAATCATATTTCCAAAGGTTATTCCAAGAAGTAAAGAATCCTTCAGTGAGGAGTACAGCAAATGATCATTCACTGATGGCGTCATTCTTGGTATTAAACAAAAGGTTTGCAATTAAGGCTTCTGAATTAAAGATCTCCATTGAAGGGTGACTTTTTCTGATGATGTCAGCTGTACTTAAGTTTTCTGCAAATGTATTTCTTGCCTCATGATCCCCTCCAATCCCATCGTCTAGCTTCTTCTTTCCTCAGGTGATCCAATATGCTTTGTTTTAATGTTTTAAGACTTTGCTGCTCTAGTCTCTAGATTGCATGTTCTTTGTATGATTATTCCCCAAAAAATATTTGCAACAGCCACTGGGAAAACAAAGCTGAATAAAACAGTCAGAACTCCCAAGACATTGAAAGGCAAGGATAAAGGGACATACAAACAGACTGTCTCTTTAAAATTCCCTCTTATGTTTGTGTTCATTTTGAAATAACATTTAAAATTCAAATGCAGAACATAGAGGCAGTTCTTGTTTTACCACCTCTCTGCCAGGTATTCTTCCAGACAATTTTCTATTCACTTATGATCACATATTGACTTTGAATTTTCTCAGGTAGCAGTACACCAACATATAAAGCATGCAATGCTTTACTTTGTAAATTCACACATGTACAAAAAATTCAAAACACAGTAAAATAATCACCATTGTAAAAATGATCATGAATTACTCAATTGTTCCCCATGCTGGGTGGATTAATTACCATTAAGAGTTTGTTACAGTAGCTAGAGGCAACATCCACACACCTTTGCAAACATACACAACTAGTGGATGCTTCTTCAAAAATATCATTTTAAACTTGAACTTAAAATACTACCAATACTTTTATATTCCAGAATGTTTTTTTCAGAGTTTGTATTTATTGGTTAAACAGTCTACAATAATTTCTCCCATTTATACTTATTGATGGGTATTTTCAGATGTACAAGTTACTGTTTATTGTTATAATCAATCTATAATATTCTTTCTTCTCTGTAAATTTTCCAGAATTGGAGAATAGGCTCCCAGCAGGAAATTATACCATTTCATAAATTACACATGCTAATTGATTGCCATTGCTAAAATTCTGTTTGAAAAGATATACTGATTTATATTTTAAACACTACTGAATAATACCTTTAGAAGAAATTTTCCAAAATTATTTTACATACAACAGAGGTATAAAACAACCTTTGGCATTTGTGTCTGATTATGACATAACATATAAGTACCTCAAGGAAAAAAAACAAAAACTGTTCATAATCACAGAAATTCTGTGTATATATATATGTGTGTGTGTGTGTGTATTGTGTGTGTGTGTATATATATATATATACATATACATACACACACAATACACACACACACAGACTAGAGAGGCAACTGATATTACTGGGTTATATATTTAATAGAAAAATCAGCATAGACTTGGCTATAACAAAAATGTTTGTAAGCTTAGAAAATACTGTTAAATTTCAAATAAAAATAATTTAAATCACTAAGTATGAATAAGGTAATAACTTTTTAAAATGCAGTCATTTCTTATTTCTAATTTTATGTGTGTTTATGCATATACACACATAAAATTATACACAGATCTGTCAAGACCACATATATGTACTCTTTCAACATGTGTACATACAGACATATATAGTGTAACAAAATAACACTGATTTTTAACAATTTGAATGTTTTCTAACTCTGAATATAACTGGATGAAAAATGATAATTGCCTTCTCATTGTTTCTTTGTTTTCTCAAGTATACCAAAGCCCAAGGGTCATAATCTAAACCCTTCTTCTTTATGAGAAGATAACATTCTGTAGACATAGTGGCAATCTGCTATTCCTCTCCCCCAAACTCCACTGTACAAATACTAAAATGTTTTATAGTCTTAAGAGGTCAACCATTAATTATCTACTGCACTGTCAAAATATTTACAGACATCAATGAAAGTAACTATGATATTTTACAAAGAATTTTTTACAAATTTATACCTGTGAGACTCCAAGTTATCTATAAATACTAGATTTCTTAAAATGGCATATTTACATTTTTTCCAAAGTTGTCTTGAATGTTGTCATGCAGTGCAATCAAATACAAAGCTGTATAGCTTAGAGAGGTACAATAAAATTTTCTTTGTATGAAGACTTTTCCCATAATGGTTAAAAAATATATTTATAGAATGACCTATCAGCAACTCAATACAACTGCAAAACTATGATTTAGTTACAGCAGTTTTTTAATGCACACAGGCACTAAAACTGCAATGATAAAAGCACAAAACCTTTCTCCTTCCCCTAACAATGTAACAAACATATCCTAAAATATGCATAGCTCAAAAACCCCACAATTTTATCAACTTACATTAAGACAGACACATGAAAGAATGATACCATGAAATTTTACAATGAAGTATTTATAACTTAAACTTTGTGAGACTCTATACATCTAGAAATACTCGGTGTTAGAAATTAAAAACTAACAGCATATTATTTACAAGGTTGTCTTGAATATTGTCATGCAATCAAGGGAACACATACAGAAATGTGTATAGTTCCAAGAGATAACATAAAATCACTTTAACAAAGTAATTTATATTTTGAATGTTAACAGCAAAAATCACTCAGTTTATCCACAATAAATTTATGAATTGAATTTGCATGTTTTTTTAGGTATAGTTTAACAAATGAAATATACTTCCAATGGCAGCCTTCTGTATGAGAATGGCATAAAGGCCTTAAAGCTTGTCTCCTCAGAAATATATGATAAGCTTTTTGTGGAAACAGGACCCTGTTTTTCAGCAACTTCATTGCCAAGTCAATTGCAAAGAATAATAGAACTAGAAATCTATAGTGATATATTAGAAAATTATGCTTTGTCAGACTCCATATATCTAGAAATACTCAGATGTTTACAAATTAAATCTTAATTACCCATCACTTACAAAGTTGTCTTGAATATCACTATGCAACAAATGAACACAGAACAGTATAATTTAGAGATTCTATAAAATATTTTCTGTTAAAGTGAATCACATCCTGAACCTAAGTACCTTCTGGAAAATAATATGTACCTACATGTCCCTTAAATAGACAGAGGTATTTTTATATAAAGTGGACATGAACATTTAATGATTCCAATTGTAATTTTTCTTCTAAATGAAAACATGGTAAAAAGTATTTGAATCACTCTATCTCCCTCCCTAACATGACAACATATATAAAAATAACAAAAATAACTCCAAGAGGTCAACTCATTCTTGAAGTTAATTTGTCTATGACAGTTAGAGCAACCCAATGAAAACTACACAAAGGTGAACCAATAGTTCATCATCTTTATATGTTTACACAGCTGAAATGGTACAAAGTACTATAGAACACAGCTGTTTAACAATAAACCCAAAAAGCCAACATATAGGGCTCTTAAACATAAATATTTCCATAAATTAAATATTTCAAACATTTTGTGTAACACAATGTTTACAGAACATATGCATATCTGCAATCTCTATAAGCCAAGAAAGAATATAAAGCAAAAGCACTGGATATTAATAGACATAAAATCACAAAATACCCAATATGTCCATATCCCTCCTGAGAACACAGTAAAAACAGAAGGAAACCAATGAAAATATATCAGTAATGTCATAATGTCTATACATCTAAAAAGAACTGATGTTTTATGGAAATTATGGCTATATACCCAGTCACCTAAAAATCTCACTTAACAGTCTAGAGTGGTCTACTTTTCCACAAGAAAAAAAGAAAGAAAGAAAAAACTTCTGACCTGTAATTTTAAGTAAAAGATATTTACAAAATAAGACAGCAATTTCTATAAATCTACAAAGACTCATGATATAAAAAACAAAATCTGACTACTACACACAAAATTATCTAATAACTCTCCCCACACAGACACCAAGTAAACACACATAGGGATTTTTTCACCACAGTTTACAATTAAGATATTTACAATGTGTGTATTGTATGGGGAGGGAGAGCAGTTATTTCTATATACTTAAATAGTTCAGATGGTGTACAAGAAACTTGCCTATTATAAGTACAACAGTCAAATGCTTTCTGCTTGGTCCTACCCTCCAACATCCTACTGAATACAGGGAGAGACAAACCGACAATTAAATAAGAAACATTTTACACATTATAGTTAGTCCATATTAGTGATGCATTATAATGTTTGTCTTCTTGTTTCTGAAGAAATGAACAACTGCTTGTACACTTTGAATAACTGTATGCTATGTGATCATATCTCTATAAAAGTGCATTAAAAAAGAAACATTTTACAAATCTACATATTTATAAATATGAATGGTCATGATTTCTTTATATTGACAAATAATATGCAAGTTAAAATCATCAAAACACCTAAAAGAAAAAAAATTAAAAATGCCTCAAAACCATCCAACTTACCAATATACTCCATTAATACACCCCAGCAATCAAATAAATCCAAATATGTGTGGTCTACCAATTTGACTGGCCACACTAAATGATACTATTTGATACATGAGTAAATATGTATGCATGTACGTACATACACATAAACACACATTCAAATATGAATTGCTTTTAATGCTTAATAATGCAATTTAAAACTTCATTCTCTTTAATTTCCTTAGATTTTTCATTTATTTTGTTTCCAATTTTTTAAACATCATTTAGATAACTTGAGGCAAAGCAGAACAAAAGAACACACAGATCAAAACTTAACAAAACCACAAACAAAAACAAGACTAAGATTTAAAGTCAAGTACTAGGCAACCAAGTCTGAATGGCTATTCCTCAATGCCTGGGGCTGCATCCTCTAAAAACAACTTTGGCATAAATTTATCTGCCACTGAGCACCCAAACAACAGAAACCTAGGCACACAAAATCAGTGACCTCCCTTAGTGCTAGGGCCTGCTCCCTCCCTTTCAAACCAAGTATTAATGTCTCTTTCTATGTGCCATTCAGTGCCCAACCAAGTGTAGTTTCCCACTTACAGCTTCAGCAGGAGTTTGTGAGCCACTGAAAAAGAAATCAAATGGAACCAATATATAAAAAGAAGACAAGACCAAGAAAATAAAGCCTAGTCCTAGGCAACCAAGTCCCAAAGGTTATTCCTCTGTACCTGGGGCTGTACCCTTCATAAACAGCTTTGGCATAAATTTATATGCCACTGAGCACTCAAATAAACCTTGGCACCAAATTCAGTGACCTCCCTTAATGCCAGGGGCTGCTTCCTTCCAAACCAAATCTCAATGGCTATTCCTCCATGTGTGGGGCTGCACCCTCCAGAAACAGCTTTAGCATGAACTTATGGCCAATGAGTGCCCAACCAATTGGTTTCCCACTTACAGCTCCAGCAGGAGTTTGTTTCACTGAAGAAGAAACAAACAGGCCCACAAACAAAAGGAAACAAGGTCTGTGCTTGCTCATGAGACATCCACACTCACTCACCACCCACACTTACTCACCAGACCTGTTCTCCTCCATGGCCAGCCACGGTTGGGGTCCTGGATTCTGGAGCATGAAGTTCTCTCACCCAGCTCTCAGAGAAGTGTCTCTGTTGACAATAGAACTGAGGCTCATAAATGTCTTACCTCAGAGATCCAGGAGCCCACTGAGCAGCATGTCATTCAGAAGTTTTCTTCCCTTCATGGTCACAAAATGAAGAAGAGGCAGTTCCCAAATACGGGTCTGTTGCTCAATGCCACTAGTAGTCACACTGAAGCCAGCTGAAGAGGAAAGATGGTATATTATTCTGGAAGAAAGCAGGGGAAATTTTCCCAAATCTGCTTCCCTGAAGTGTTTCTCCAATTTGGCTTTATACCCAGGTGCAAAGACAAAAAGAGATAATTATTCAGCTAACAGGCAACAAGAATGATAGACAAAAGGCCCATCTATCTGGGAGGCTTGGGGCAGTCTCCCAGTGATTCTTTAATTGGCTAAACCCATTAGGGACAAAGGGAGCCAACTATTTTAGTTAACATGTAACAGGTTTGGAGAACTCTGAGTAATCTGTTATCTCCTGTTTCCTAGGTGATACCTGGGAAAGGTGCAAACTTTACATTTACATATGCTTGCACACTTTACATTTACAAATTGCTCCTTTGTCAGAATAGGTGCTTCCATTGTTTCCTGTTTGCAGCTTAGAAGGTTGCATTTTACAATTTGCTCTTTGCTTACAGTTTCAAAGTTATATTTAAAAAGTTTCTCTTACACTGGGAATGACACAAGGGTGTTTTGGGGGACTGTGAATTCAAGGGTCAGGATTTAAGGCAGTGGGAGAGGAAAAACAATCACCTTCACATTATAGGCAGCCCCCCTGCCAGACTTATGAGACCCCTGCTTCTCACTAGGCCATGATCTGGGAAACTGGGTGAATCCTGCCCTGATTTGAGATGGCAGTTTGATCCTGTATGAGTCACTGTCCTGATCCTCAATAAATTCACCAATAAACTGGGCATTTCATGCCTGGAAATGGGCAGAGTGTGTGTGGCATGGAGGAGGGGAGGACCCTCAGTAGGTGGGCCTCTGAAGAGGGAGTAAGTCAACTTTTGTATGGTGATCATCAGCAGGATGTCACAGACATCCCAGTGAGAGGCACCTGGAGCCTCAGCCAGGGATTAGCCAACAGGCAGGGTCCTGCTGTGGACAGAGGGGACTGGGGGCAGCGATAAGTCTCCCTGGCTCCTGTTCTTTCTGCTGGTCCCTCCTTCCTGTTGTCTTTGATGTTAGCTCTGCTTAGGAGTCCCCTTCACCTGGGCTCATTCTCTTGGAATTGAATGATATGAACAAAATGACAGTGATTGTTCCTCATGTCCAGGAGGGACCACAGACACCAATACTCAGTGAACATCAAGCTTCCTACATTGAGCTCTGACATACAGGAGGGTGTTTTCTTTATAAAAAGGCCTCCAGTAATCTTTATAAAGTCCAAACCTCAGTGTATTGGGCCACCCCTTAACAAAATTGAAATTAATATTTACAATTGCTTCTACACCCAGAGCAATGTAGATTAAGACTGACACATCTAAAACTGGGGCACATAATTTGATTTACCACACCAGTCAATTCCCACCTCTATTCCCACAAAGACACCAATGTCCAAATATTTTTATCCACCCTGGATAAGTTTTGCCTGTTCTAGAATTTCATATTAATGGAAGCAAACAACATGTGCTCTGTTAAGAAAGGCTTCTTTCATTCAGGATAAGGATGTTTTTTTCTATAAGTAGTTAAGTATATGTATTTCTTAGTAATCCTCTAATATATGAATTAGCATAAATTGTTTATCTAATTTCCTATTGATGGGATATTAGTCAATGCTGTATTAATCAGGGTTCTCCAGGGAAACAGATCCAACAAAACATATATATCAGGATCATTTATATCTCAAAAGATATCTATCCATACCTATATAAAATGTAAATCTGAGATTTTTATAGGAATTGACTCATGCAAATTTTAGAAGCAAATCTGAATTCTGTAGGGTAGGCCTCAGGATGCAGCTTCAATGTATGTGTCAATGAATTCCCCAGGAGGATCTGGCTGGCTGAAGAATACAAAGAAATTTTTTTTTCTGACTGCTGAAGTCATCAGTTCTCCATATAGGGCCTTTACATGATTGGAGGAGGCTTCTTTCATTGATGGAGACAATCTCCTTTGTAGTTTGGAGATGTAATCAGCCATTGTGCAATCAACTGGCTAATGATTTAAGTCCATGAAATATAGTCACAATAATAATTAGGCAGGTGCTTGCTTGACCAAAAAAATGTATACCGTAACTTAGCCAAGTTGATGAATGAAATTAACCATTGCAAGTGAACCCTTGTCAACTTGGCACCCATATATCTCCTTAAAGCACAGTAATTCTCTAAATATGGTGGTCATAGTTTCACCTAACATAACTCAACTGTCCTGCATACAGCAGGAAACACAATAAATCATTCCCCAATAGAGGATTCAAGTACTTGAGTAACATTCATACTTAAACTGCATATCATGTAATTTAAATACTATGACATAAATTTAATGAAACATATTACATGACAAGGGGATGATAGGAAAGAAAACAAAGTTATATGGTTTATGCATATATACAGATATACTATAACCAAACAAGCAAGAAATACTCATAACCATTACAGTCCTTATTTCTGTAACTGTTCATATATTCATCACTAGTAGTTATAACTATATTCCTCCACTGTGTATTCCATATTCCATCTACCCTCAGCAAGCACATCAGGTGGTCATGATTATTGCCTGGTGGGGTGAACCAAGCCTTCATTCTTGAAGTTCCTGGGTCGTTAGTGGTCCTGTCTGGATTGGGTTAAGTTTTCCATTGACTTTAATCATGGGGAATGGTAGTATTCAGAGATAACCCTAAGGGATCTCCTGTATTCCAGACAGCTCTTCTTTACCTACTGAGAGTTGTAGCAGCCCTATTTTCCTTTAGTAATTATGATCTATCACCTCAACCAGTACAGTACTAATTCCTGTCTTTGCCTGTTAATTCAGGGATATGAGGAGCCCAAAGTGAAAAACTGAAGTCATACCTTCCAGGTAAACGGAATCATTGTATTGTCTCCTGGTGGAAGCAACAATACTTTTGTACTTAAGGTCTATAATCCAGCACAACTTAAGGTCATAGGAAGAGGAAGCACAATATTTTTCCACTGGATCACTAATGGTAATAGTGAATAATGTCACCAACATTGCTACCCCTTGATTCCTGACTTTGGAGAAAACAACATGATGGAATGGACACTGACTTAGAGGATATGCAGCCTCCTGGAGAATATTGACCAATCCCTGCTGGTATTGCCTCACAGGTGGCACCATATTTCAGTCTTCAAAGACCATTTCACCATTCCATCACTCCAGCTGCTTCAGGAACATGGTAAGACCAGTGAATTCCATTAGCATGTGCCTACTCCTACACTTCATTTGCTGTGAAGAGGGATATTTGATCAGAAGTAATGCTGTGTGGAATGCCAGGAAGTTGCATAAGGCATTCTGTAAGTCCATAGAAGATAGCTTTCTCAGAAGCATTGCATAAAGAAAGGAAATTCATATCCATATTATATTAATATTCCACTTAAAATAAAATACTTCTCCTTTCATGATGGTAGTGGTCCAATGTAATCAACCTGTCACTAGGTATCAAGGCAATCACATGAGGGGTGATGCCATAGCAGGGGTTGAATGTTGATCTCTGCTGACAGGTTAGGCAGTCCACAGTGGCTTTAGCCATGTGCACATTGGTGAGTGGTAGTCCATGCATAATCTCCATCCATACTACCATAACCACTTTGTTCAAGAGCACATTGGGAAATGACAGGAATAGCTGGGAAAGAGTCCAACCCATATCCATAAAAAAGGTCTTCCTATTGACTTTATTATTAAAATCCTCTGATGATGTTATCCTCTGGTGAACATTCATATGGGACACAAATATCTTCATGACATTTTCCCATTTGGCCATGTGTGTCCGTATAATTCCCCCCAATGCCCCTTTGTCACCAATTGTCCCATCATTTGCCATTCATGACCCTGATCATCCAAGAAAACCATTGTCCACAGGCAGTATATACAAATCCACCTCCTGCCATTTCTCCTTCCATGCTAAATGAATAACCAGGTATCATGCTTGAAGTTCTGCCCACTGGGAATACTTCCATTCATCATTTTTCTACTGGGATGTCTCAGAAATGGGGCTATGGTATTGCAGGTGTCCAACTTCAGGTGTTACATGCACGATGTGCATAGACGTGTGTATACCAGGCCTGAATTTTCTCTTCCTTAGTCCAATGATTGTAGGGAAATCCCAATGAGGCCATATACATATGCTGAGCAAGAGAAAATAATGTGGCAGGAGTGGGGGTCATGGGCATTTAGGACACTTCCTCTTCTAACTTATTTGCACCTTCAGGGACTGCATCAGCCTGATCTTGTATACACCACTTCCCTTGATTATAGAGTGCTTCTGTGCATGCCCAACTTTATGACTTGTTGGATCAGGACAACACACAGTAAATGACAGGCAACTCAGCTCCCATAGTAACTTGCTGGCCTATCTTTAAGCATTTGGTCTCCACTACGGCTTAGTAGCAGACCAAAAGCTTTTTCTCAAATGGAGAGTAGTTATCTGCAGAGTATGGCATGAATTTGCTCCAATATCCTAAGGGTTTGTGTTGTGATTCTCCTATGGGGTCTGCCACATCCCCCATAGAGTATCTCTGTTTGCTACTAAAACTTCCAGCACCATTGGATATGATGAATCATATGGTTTAACTGGCAGAACAGCTTGACAGCATTCTGGACCTATTTCAGGGTCTCCATTCTCAAATCAAAACTAGCAAACATTTGTGTCACTCTGTAAATGGGCAGTATGGGGTATATTGCTTCCAAAATCCAATGAAGCCAAACAGGAATTGCATCACTTTTTTGATTGTAGTAGAAGCCAGATGAAACAGCATATCCTTCACCTTAGGATATCTTGACATGGCCCACAGTGCTGAATACCTAGAAATTTCCCTGATATGGACAGCCCCTAAATTTTTCTTGGATTTATCAGCCACCATCTGACACAAAAATGCCTTATCAATAAGTCTACAGTAGTTGTTACTTCTTGCAAATTAAGTCCCTTCAGCATGGTGCCATCCGTATTATAGACCCATATTATGTCTTGTGAAGAGGAAATTCAATCACATCCCTGCAGACTAGATTATGACATATGGCTGGAGAGTTGATATACCAATAAAGTTGTATAGTGAAGGTATATTGCTGGCCTTTCCCAATGAAACAAAATGTTGGAGGTGGTCTTTACTCACAAGTATCAGGAAAAAAGCATTTTCCAGATCAAGAGCTGTATCAAGATGTATTAACTTGTTCAATTATATCATGTCTGGAACTGAAGTGCAATTAGAATCACTATCTGGTTAAGTTTATGACAATTCTCTGTCATCAAAAATTCCAATGTTTTTCTACAGGCAAAATTGTTGTATTGAATGGGAATGTGGTGGGAATCACCACCCCTGCATCCATCATTCCCCTGACTGTGGCACTAATCTCTACAATCCACCCAGGAATGTGATATTGCTTTTAATGTTCTATTTTGCCAGGAGGAGATAGCTCTATGAGCTTCCATTTGGCCTTCCCTACCACAAATTAAGAAGCCATTGTGGATATTCTGTCAGTTGACAAGCATGTCTATTCTAATTATGCACCCCAGAACTTGGGAAATTACAGAACGAGTTTGGTGAACCACTAGAACAACTGTGACATGGACCTGACCTCAAACTTCATTATTGCTATACTTCTGTGCCAGTTTGAATGTATTATGTCCCCCAAAATGCCATTGTCTTTGATGTAATCTTGTGTCAGCAGATGTATCAGCATTGATTAGACTGTAATTCTTTGAGTGTTTCCATGCAGATGTGACCCACCTAACTGTGGGTGATGATAATAATTGGATAATTTCCATGGAGGTGTTGCCCTACCCATTCAGGGTTGGTCTGAATTAAATCACTGGTGCACTATATAAGCTCAGACAGAAGGAGCAAACTTGCCACAGCCAAGAGGGACACTTTGAAGAATGCACTGGAACTGAGAGAAGCTTCACCTTACAGAGACATTTTGGAGATGGCATTTGAAAGCAGACTTTTGCTCCCAAGAACAACTGAGAGTGATGTTTTGGAGAGATGCTGAAGCCTAGAGAGGAACAACCTGGGAGAAAGCCATTTTGAAACCAGAACATTGGAACAGATGCCAGCCACATGTCTTCCCAGCTAACAGAGGTTTTCCAGACACTATTGGCCACCCTCCAGTGAAGGTACCTAATTGTTGATGCATTACCTTGGACACTTTATGGCCTTAAGAGTGTAATTGTATAACCAAATAAACCCACTTTTATAAAAGCCAATCCATTTCTGGTGTTTTGCATTCCAGCAGCATTAACAAACTAGAACTCCTTTAGCCCCTACTCTAACTGGTGGAACACAGTGATGTTCTGTGTCTCCTGGAATTAATGCCATTTATGAGCCAGTGTCTAATAACCCCTGAGATGTTTGATCATGTCCTTTTTCCCAATCTATAGGTGTCCTGGTAAAAGTCTCTTGGTCCCTTTTGGTATGGCTTGGAGGAAGATTTACAGTATATATTCTGGTAGTGTAGCAGTTTCCTTTCTGAAAGGGACTTGACCATCCATTCATGCAAGGTGTTCTGGGTCTGTAAACTGACTCAAATCTGGGAATTGATTAAGAGACTTTGACTCTTTGCTTTGTGATTCAAGTTAGACATTTTCACTTGATATTGAACTCTTCTGCTTACACAGATCAAGTAATAAATTAGTAGGCTGCCCATGTATTTTACTTCTAGGTACTTCATGGGAAAGAACCAACGTCATAGTTTTCTGCCAGTCAGATTATTCTGATTATTACTTTGACTCTGCTGTCCAATATGGTAGCCATGCCCACCTTGTATTTGCCAATTAAATTCTGCCACCTGGCTACTGCCAAGTACATCCAAGTTCATTGACAGCAGTTCCTACAGTACTATCTGACCTACAAGAAGAGTAAACATAGAGCTCTTTATTGATAATGAGTTGTTCTCCAAAATTTATTCCTCACAGTCTTGTTGAAAGGTATCATTTCTGGACATTTCTGGCATGGGTTTAACAGGTCTTACAAGTTAAATCCACTCTAACATTCAAATATTTCTAAGCCTTTAGTGCACCTAATCTACATTATACTGAAGCAGTACTGACATTTGACTTTAGGCAATGTAGGCCATCCTTTTGTGCATGCTACAGCCAGCAACTCAAGCAAACTATCAGAACTCTTACCAACCCTTTGAGCTACATCACTGAATCAAGAATCCCTGCTTAGTGGGCCCATGTTAATAAATTTAGCCTGATTCATCTT
The DNA here is from genome assembly GCF_015220235.1 of Choloepus didactylus. Lineage (NCBI taxonomy): Eukaryota > Metazoa > Chordata > Mammalia > Pilosa > Megalonychidae > Choloepus > Choloepus didactylus. Next base: position 194,313,962 of record NC_051310.1, read on the forward strand.
TATTTTCCTTCCACTGTTATCCCACACCCTTAAAATCCATTCCCATACATATTGCACTGATTTCTCTCTACAGAAATTCGAAAACTCATTCTGGTTTTTAGATGGTGTGTAGTGGAACTCTTCATGAGATACACTTAGAACCTCACCTTTTCAGGTCTATTGGGACCAATTATAGGTCTAGAAGTAAGGAGAGGTGGTGGGACTTGTTTATTAGATGAATTAGCACTACCTTACAAGCCGAATCCCTCAGGGCATTTCTTCACAATTTCTTCTCATTAAAAAGTTTTATTTTCTTCAGAGACAGATGTGGGCCTTTTTTCATTGGCTAAAGCTGATGAAATGGAGTGGCTTTTAGCGATGGGGATTTATTAGCTTAGAAGTTTACAAATCTAAAGCCATGAAAATATCCAAATTAGGGCCTAATCAGAATTATACCTTTTCTGAAGACTGGTAACCAGCAAGTTTTAGCTCAAGGCAGATATGATGTCTGTTGGTCCATCTCTTCCAGGTTTCATTCCTTCAGCTTCTGGCTTCAGTGGCTTTCTCTCAGATTCTCTAGGGCTTTTTCTATGAGCTTCTGTTAGTTTCATCTCCTTCTTCTGTAAATACTTTTATCCTCTTATAAAGGACTCCAGCAAGAGGATTAAGACCCAACTTGAATGAGGTGTGTCATGTCACAATTGAAATAACCTAATCAAAAGGTCCCACCCACAATAGGTGTGCCGGTTTGAGTGTATTGTACAAAGATAATGCCATTATCTTTGTAGTCTTGTGTGGGGCAGAAGTTTTGGTGCTGGTTAGATTTGCTTGGAGCATGCCCCACCCAGCTGTGGGAGATAATTTTGATGAGATGTTCCCATGGAGGCGTGGCCCCACCCATTCGGGGTGGGCCTTGATCGGCGGAGCTATATAAATGAGCTGACTCAAAGAGAGGAAAGAGAGTGCAGCTGGGAGTGATGTTTTGAAGAGAAGCAAGCTTGCTAGAAAGGAACGTCCTGGGAGAAAGCCGTTTTGAGGCTGGAGCTTTGGAGCAGATGCCAGCTGCCTTCCTAGCTAGCAGAGGTTTTCCGGACTCCATTGGCCACCCTCCGGTGAAAGTACCCGATTGCTGAGGTGTTACCTTGGATGCTTTGTGGCCTTAAGACTGTAACTGTGTAGTGAAATAAACCCCCGTTTTATAAAAGCCTATCCATCTCTGGTGTTTTGCATTCTGCAGCATTAGCAAACTAGGACAATAGGTCCACACTCACATAAATGTATTAAAAGAGCATATTTTCTGGGGTTCATACAACTTCAAACTACCACAAGGCTATTTCCTCAAAAGAGACAATTACATGTTTATCAGGCACACTGGGTTAATCTCTTTATTCCTAAGAGCAGAATATCACATATTTGTCAGGAAAAAAGGAGTCATCAAAATCTATGGTTTCAATATTTCCACCTTCATCATAATCACCCCATGTGACCTCATTGTAATTCTCAAAATCCCATTCCTATCCAATTCAACACTCTCATTTTTACAGCAGACATACTGCTAGGTTGGGAATTCAATTTATGTTTCAATTCAGCCACTTACACAATGAAACTCTGGATTATGTTCTCAGAAATTCCAAGTCTGCAGCTATGATAAGAGTCTTTCAGAACACACATAGAAACTTTCCTGTCCTTCATACCATGTTTAAACTGATCATTTGGGTCCTTTAGCTAGTCCCATTCTTTCAAACCTGTATTCAGCATATTTAGGGACAGCCAGCCAACATCATTATATATTTTAACTCCAGAAAATGAATAAGGTATCAAATAAATTGTTACCCAGATTCTGGCTTCTTACAAGAATTTGGCTAGCAATACCCACAAGTAATATTTTGTGTACGACTATTGACAATTTATAATGCAGATTATGAGTGACCAATCATAGGAATAGAGACACCATGGCCTTTTAACCTAATCAGATTCAAGATCCACTTCCAAAAAAACCCAGAGATAATTCAGAGTATTATCCTTCAGATTTTGTTTCTCAATACCATGCTTAGAACCTATTCTAGTTTGCTAATGCTGCTGGAATGCAAAACACCAGAAATGGATTCACTTTTTAAAAGGGGAGTTTATTTGGTTACACAGTTACAGTCTCCAGTCCATAAAGTGTCCAGGTAATGCATAAACAATCAGGTACCTTCACTGAAGATGGCCAATGGCATCCAGAAAACCTCTGTTAGCTGGGAAGGCAAATGGCTGGTGTCTGCTCCAATTTCTGTTTTCAAAATTGCTTCCTCCCATGATATTCCTCTCTAGGCTTCAGCTCCTCAAAGATGTCACTCTTAATTGCTCTTGGGGCATTTGTCCTCTCTTAGCTTTTCCAGAGCAAAGTCTGCTTTCAACAGCCATATTCAAAAGGTCTTTCATCTGCAGCTACTCTCATCTTCTGTGCATTCTTCAAAGTGCCCTTCTTGGCTGTAGCTTCTCTTCAAAATGTCACTCTCAGGTGCACTGAGTTCCTTCTGTTTGTCACCTCATTTATATGGCTCCAGTGATTTAATTTAGACCCACCCTGAATGGGTGGGTTAACACCTCCATGGAAATTATCCAATCAGAGTCATCACCCACAGTTGGGTGGGTCACATCTCCATAAAAAGACTCAAAGAATTACAATCTAATCAATGCTGATACATCTGCCCACACAAGACTACATCAGAGATAATGGCATTTTGGGGGACATAATGCATTCAAATTGGCACAGTACCAAATTGATATTAGTCAGGTTTTTCCAGGAAAACAGAATCAACAGATTCATTACAAATAAATGTAAATGTGTTATAGATTTTTATAGGATTGGTTCATCAAATTGGGGAGATTGGAATGTGCAAATTCCATAGGGCAGACATGAAACTTGAACACCAATATAAGTGTTGAATTCCCCAGAAGTGGCTGGCTGAAGTAAAGATAGAAAGTCTTCATTCTGAGTGCTGAAGTCATCAGTTCTTGGGGGTGAGATGTCCCTCCTGGTCTCTGACCACTGACTGCAAGTTGTCTGCTATGACCACCTCCTGGGCCTAGGAATTCTGGAGATGGTCCATTCTCTCCTTGGCCAGGGTGACTGTAGAACAGGGTCCTTGGGCTGGAGACATGGAAGAAGGCCAAGGTAAGGGGTGATGTGGCTCCCAGGACAAATGTTTGAACATTTAGGAAGTATGTATCAAAGGAAATCCAGGTTCTTCATAGCTTCCCCATCCTGTCCACTCCATGAGCCCATCTGTCTTTCCTTCCTCCTTTGTTCCTGTCCGCCTAAGTCCATGCTTATCTCTCTCCATTGCTGGGGCCCAGAAAGATGACTGCCATTCATTGTTAAGGAATGAATGAACAAATGAACAAATTTATGAATGAGCAAGTGAATGATAGATATAGAAACCCTCTACATTAGCCTGCCCACACTTATATTCACAGCACACACTCAGCTCTTTTCTTGGACCCCTGTTTCCTTCTTATGAAAGTTGTAGGCGGTGGGCCACGAAAGAGCAGGCCTTGGGCCATGAGGCTTGGGTTTCCCACATGGGGGCCTAGGGCCTACTGCAGGGTATTGTCATTTATCAGTTCTCATTCTTTTCCTTACACCAAAGGAGCCAGTTAAATACCTGAACTTGTTTCTGATATAAAGACAAGTGGCTCTTGGCATGCTGGGCATCTTTATTTGAGAAAGATGCCCATAATGAAATGGACTCACTTTCTCTGGAGATTAGGGAGTGGGAGGTTTGGCCCCAGAGTCTCTGCCTGCCCTTCCCAGGGAGGGGAAGGCACTGATTCATCCCCAGTCTGTCACTCATTGACTCACTTGGGCAACAATTGCTGGTTAAAGGGGAAAAGAATTGGCCCCTTTGTCACTCAAGAAGTTGGACACTCTCCCCTTGGCCATCAGGTCAGGAACAGCAAGGACCCACCCCAGGCTTCCAGGCCTTCAACATCCATTCACTCATGCATTCATTCATTCAGGCAACAGATAGTGATTGCAATGTTGTTGGTGACTTCTTCAAGGCAATTTGCTATTTTGACTTCTTCCTCCAAAGACCCAAGGCAGGCAAGTGAGAAGTCACCATCTATGCCAGAAAATAGGTGGGGAAATGTAGGCTCAGGTTGGTTAAATACACCACTCTCTTCACCATCTCTTGCAGCTAAGATCTCATGAGCTTTCCAAGGGTCCAAGATATAGAGAATAAAAGATACTTTAAGGCTCCAGAATAAGAAAAGATAATGGAACCATGGATATGAATAAACATTTCATGTCTATAGCCAAACTTCATTCACTGTTAAACTGAGTGTTCATTTAAAAATGATTCATACATTAAATTTTCTTGTTTTATTAGAATTCTCAGGGTTGCATGGTGACTACAGAGAAAGCATAGCCAGTCATAAGTGAAATGAGCTCCCACCTAGGAAATAATTACAGAAATGAAATTAGACAAATGTTTTCAAAATACTTTACAGCCAAAAGGTGGCATTTTATGGGATACTCCCACATTCAGGGGCCTCCCTGGGCAGGGTGGTATGCGGGTTCTGGGCTGAGGGGAAAGACAGAGGGCTCCAGTTGGCAATGGTGGGTGGTGAGCATGCCTAGCCCTGCACTCAGGCCCATAAACCCAAAACACTGTCAGCACCAATGAGAGCCAATCTTCCTTTAACTTGGGGTTTATTGAAAACCTACTGTGCAGGCTGGGGGGTGGAGTAGAGGCATAGCTGGAAACTCTGGGTGGGACCAAACAATTATGCTGTGTCTGAGCTGTTTCTGTGGAAATGGAGCCATGGGGGATGTTCACCTCCCATAGGTGTTGTGATGGTTAGGGTCATGTGTCAACTTGGCCCTGTGATGGTGCCTGTGTGCCTGGTCAAGCATGCACTGGTTTGTTACTGCAAGGGCATTTGTGTCTGGTTAATACAACAGAAGGCTGGTTTATTAAATCATCAGTCAATTGGCTGCAGTTGTGACTGATTACATTCAACAAAGGGTGTGTCTTTCACAATGAGAATGTAGTCAGCTGGATTTAATCCAATCAGTTGGAGACTTTTAAGTGAGAGAGAGGATTTTCATTTCTTCTTCAGCTAACCAGTGAAGCATTTCCTGAGGAGTTCACTGAAGTTGCCAGTTCACTCCTGAGGAGTTCATCAAACATCTTCATTGGAGTTGCCAGTTTGCTACCTGCCCTATGGAATTTGGACTCATGCATACCCACAGTTACGTGAGACATTTTTATAAAATCTTATATTCATAGACATCTCTTGATTCTGTTTCCCTAGAGAACCCTAACTGATAAAGTTATGGTGGCTGTGGCTGCTCACCATGGCATGTGCATCCTAGTGATGGGAAGGCCCAGAGAAGGGGCTTGGATGATGCCTGTGGCTGTTGCTTCGACAGTGGGCATTTATGGGTGGGAAGGATTAACAGGCCAGAGAGGAATGGCTTAGGGAGCTTGTCCAACAGTCCAGGCCAAAGGGAATATGGTTTCCCACTTAAGAGGCTCCATGCATCCCCAGTAGCTCAGGGCATCTGTCACATGGTTGAAGATTCCAGGCTTTGCTGATGTGCATGTGCCCCAGAAGGTGAGTTTCCTTTCCTGAGTTCCTGCTTCACCATTCAGCTAGGCCTTGTCCTCTGCCAAGGCAGGGCAGAGACCTAGGCTCCAAGCATGCCTTCACTGTGCTGTGCCTGCACAGCCAGCTGTGAAGAGATGTATAGTCGGCCTGGGAAGTTTTCTGTTCACATCCAAGCAGGAATTTGTGAGGTCCCCTTGGTCCAAGCTTCATGCTCAGTATGGCAGCAAAGCTTACCTTTCAGCAGAGGGGCAGAGGGACATGTGAATGACCAGAGGTGTGAGCCTGCAAGAGAAAGCCTGAGGGGATGGAAGGAAGTGGGCTTTGATGACCCAGTGTCCAAATCCAAGGTCTTCTGCGTTCTACCTGCATTAACATGGCCAATTTCCTTAGTCTGATGAGTTTCCTTTTCTGAAAAATGGAGACAAACCCTGTAGGGAGGTGGTGAGTCTGTGAGGTTGGGGCTGTAAATGACTGGCACAAAGAAGTCCTGGTTTACAACTGTGTCCTGGCACAAAATAACCTTCCCTGGTGTGTGGACTCAGGAAGGGGGAAGGGGGACCCTGCACAACACCGGTTGTGAGTGCCACCACCCCAAGATTCATGGGCTGATTTTTGTCTCCCAAAAAGACACACTCAAGTCCTGACCCCTGTCCCATGAATGGGACCTTATATGACAATAGGATCTTTGCAGTTTGATTAGTTCAAATGAGGCCAATCTGGATTAGGGTAGGCCCTGATTCAGTAAGACTGATGTCCTTATGTGAAGAAGAAAATGTAGACATAAAGGCAAACAGATGCTCAGTGTGATGACTGTGTGAAGGCATAGGTATAGAAGTATTTCATCCACAAGCCAAGGAATGCCCAGGATGACCACCAGATAGAAACTGGAAGAGGCAAGGAAGGACTCCTCTCCACAGATTTCCAAGGGAGCTCAGCCTTACTAATACCTCAATTTCAGACTTCTGACCTCCATAAATGTGTTAAACCACAAATTTCTGATGCTTAAGCCTCCTGGTTTGTGGTATTCAGTTATGGAAGCCCCAGGCATATTCACAGGGGTTTTAGCCCTGCAAGAGGCAATCTGAGGACCCAAGGTGATGCAATGAGCTCCCACACCACCTGCACCAACTCATGTCAATCTTGTACAATCTCTAAGATGCATGTGTCATAACCCATCTTACAAATGAAGGAAAGGAACTTTGCAGCTGAGGGTAGTGTAGGTTGCTCTGTGCTCTCCTGGGAAGCACTGGCAGGTGAACCATGGCCATTCTTGGCCTCCCACAGGCAGACGTGAGGGTTCAGGGGAGGTGGAGGGAGGCACAGAGTGCCAAGGAACTGAATGCACTACAAAGTGGTCCCCCCCAGACCCTGGTGGCTGCATCAGATGGCCAGCACTCAGGACATTGCACATCCTGCCACCCATTTAGGATGGATCCTGGTAGCTATCCCCATCCAATGGACCCAAAGCACCAGGAATCCCAGGCAGGAGTGAGCAGGAGAAAGAAAAAGACAGATGACCATGTGATGGAAGCAGAGGTTGAGTCACAACCAGAACACCACAGAACTTAGAGAAAATCAAGACCTTGATTTTGGACTTAAACAATAAATCCCTGTTGTTTAAGCCAACATTGTGTGGTGTTTGTCATAGCAGCCTTAGCAAAGACACAAATGTCTGAATTGGCCACTGGTGGGGGGAGGGGAGTTATATTTGGGGAAGGGGTGGTGGTGGTTTGAATCAATTATGTCCCCCACAAAAATCATGTTCTTTAATGAAATATTGTGTGGGCAGAATTAGTTTTTTGATTACGGTGGGACCTTTTGATTAGGTTGTTTCCATGGACATGTGACCTACCCAACTGTACGTGAGAACTTTTGATTGGATCATTTTCATGGAGGTGTGACCCCACCCATTCTGGGGGAGTCTTGATTAGTTCACTGGAGTCCTTTAAGAGGGACATTTTGGAGACAAGCTAAGGGCAAACACAGACATAGAAAATTGGAGACACTGGGAGATGCAGATAGAAGGATGTTTGGAGATTCCAGGTGTTCTAGTTTGCTAATGCTGTGGAATGCAAAACACCAGAGATGGATTGGCTTTTATAAAAAGGGGGTTTATTTGGCTACACAGTTACAGTCTTAAGGCCATAAAGTGTCCAAGGTAACACATCAGTAATCGGGTACCTTCACTGGAGGTTGGCCAATGGCATCTGGAAAACCTCTGTTAGCTGGGAATGCACGTGGCTGGCGTCTGCTCCAAAGTTCTGGTTTCAAAATGGCTTTCTCTCAGGACGTTCCTCTCTAGCAAGCTTGCTCCTCTTCAAAACATCACTCACAGCTGCACTCCGTCTCCTCTCCTTGAGTCAGCACGTTTATATGGCTCCACTGATCAAGGCCCACCCCAAATGGGTGGGGCCACACCTCCATGGGAGTATCCCACCAGAGTCACCTCCCACAGCTGGGTGGGGCACATCTCCATGCAAACAACCTAATCCAAACATTCCAACTTAATCCCCACTATTCTGTCTGCCCCACAAGATTGCATCAAAGAATATGGCTTTTTCTGGGGGACATAATACATTCAAACCTGCACAGCAGGCTAAGATATGAAGCCTTGAGTTTGCTTTAGATAAGCATAATAGAGGACCCCCAGACAGTTAGAAACACACTGGGAGAACAAGCAAAGATGCACAGAAGCTGAGAGAGAGTAACTAAGAGATACAGAGGCTCAAAGACATTTTGGAGAAAGCCATTTTGAAACCAGAACCCAGGAACAATAGACCAGCTAATGACAGCCATGTGTCTTCCAAGCTAACAGAGGCATTCCTGATGCCATCAGCCTTTTATCAGTGAAGCTGTCCTCTTGTTGATGTCTTAAGTTTGGAGAATTTTATGACCTTAGAAATGTAAATTTGTAACCTAATAAATCCCCTTTATAAAAGCCAATCCATTTCTGATATTTTGCGTAATGGTAGCTATAGCAAACCAGAACAATGGCTTTACCTGTCTGCATTATCTGCAGATTTACCCAAAACTGTGAATTTCGGGACAACCTATTCTGGATGGCAGACACATGAAGAACACTTCTCACTCTCAGCCCTGGACACAAACAACACTTTCCTCATCATTCTACTGGAAGAAAGTTTAAGAGAAATTAATGAGGGGAAGGAATTATTTTGTCAAATTTTTCAATATTTTATTATCTGTCTGCCCATCAGTTTCCATGGGAATGGTGCTTAAACCCAGCTGCCAAATATGGAGAATCTGTATTCCCTTACCTGTGCCACTCACTGCTAGCCTCCCTGTTGAGGTCTGTGCTCAAGTCTGCCCTTTTCTGAGTGACCTGTTCAGCAGTGTCCAGGCCATCTGAGCTGTTCATCCCTACTTGTTCTTAAGACAAGGAAAGCCAGGCAGAACCTTTGAGTAATCCAGAATGGCTACTCTGATCTTTGTAGATAAGGAAAATAGAGAACCTGCCACCCATATTGTTCCTAAGGATGGGCCAAAGATGTGGTCAAAGGCTTTGATGGGAGATTTCAGGTTTTAACACTCTGTGTTGGCAAAATATTTGATGCCCCACCAGCCTTACCTAGAGATTTCAGAAAGCCATTGGGAACTGTCAACAGAGCTGCAGAAGAGTCAGCAAAGACAAGTGGACCCCTCAAACAGAAACAGCCAACAGCCAATCATCTTTGCCAAAAACCTGTCTGAGAATACTGTTAAAGCAAAAACTCAGTTTGGGCCTCAGATCTATTCAGAAAAAGAAAAATTATTTCCCTTCAATCCTCTGGATTTGGAGAGTTGATCTGCCTGAAGAGTATCAAATTGCACACATCAGTTTGAGTGGAGTGCTCTCATGATCCTCAATAAGAGGGAAATTGAAAAACTGTTACAGCAGGGGGCATTCACCCCTGTGAAGATACCCTCTCTGGTGTGGGAGTCTACTCTGTTGTAGTCTCCTTCAAGCATTCTATCAACCCTGGATGTTGAATTGCCACCTGTTTGCTTTGACTTAGATATTTAATTTTCTTGGGGCCTTATAGTTTGTGTATATTTTTTGTTTCAATGAAGCAATTCTTTATTAAACTTCTCATGATATTAAAAAAAGACAAGCAAAGCCAATTGGACAACTGCACTTTCTAATGGGACAACCCCCTATAGGGACCTCCTCCCAGGCCACCTGCCACCCTAAGCCTACAGGAATCTTTACTAAGACACAAATCACATTCTGCCCCTGCTTTGGAAACTTCTCCCAGAGGCTCCAACTGAGGATGAGCTACACACTCCCTTCACCCAGTCTCCACCTTATTTCTCTGCCCTGGTGACTCACCTTCCAACTCTCTTGCTTCAGGGTCACAGCCCTTCCTGGCTGTCTCTTGGGCACTGTTCAGGGTTGATGGTCACTTCCTCAGAAAGGCTGAGGCCAGAGTTGAATCTGCCTTGCTCTCAAGCAAATATATTTAATAGTAGCTGGTTGAACATGTGAGTGGAGTGGTAGAGGTATGGAGGGATGGATGGTGAGATGGATGGATGAAGTCATCAAGGAATTGGTGTTGAGGTTGATGGATGGATAGGTGAATAGAGAGATGGTTGGAAATAAAGCAGGAAGAAAGGAAGAAGAAATGGATGGATGGATTGCAGGAAGTGAAGGAGGAAAGGGAGATATATGGGTGGATGGAAGAAGGATCAATAGATGGATAGAAGGAGGGATGTGTGGATGGAAAGAGGAAGAAGAGAAGGAAGATAGATGAATGAAGGGATAGATGGGTGGGAGAATGGATGGATGGATGGAGAGATGCATGCAAGCATATATGAGGAAAAGCCTGTCCTTATTAGGAAGAAATAACAGTGACAGATTATGGCCATCTTTTAAAAAGTGGAAAGTGGGAGTGTGGACTATTGTAGGGCAGTGAGATCTAGGGTTTAGAGCCAGGAGGCCCTGGACAGCTTTGCTCTCCCTGTCTTTTGCTTTGCTCTCCCTGCTCTTCTCTGCCAGTGGTCTCTGAACTTCTGATACACACTTGGCAGTGCCCTTTACATCAGGTCTGGGGATTGGCCCTGTGCAGCCAATGAATGTGCAACCCCTGGGCAAAGTGTCCATCCCTGGATTGGTCAGGTTGCCAGAGTACAAAATAAGGTGCTGGGGAGTGTTGGTGGTGGCCTGGGTAGGTCCATCTTTGAGGGGCTGAGAGAGTGTTCCCTGTGCCTCCAGCATAAGTACAGTAAATCTCCACAGAAGCCACATCAAACTCTAGACCCCAGTGATGGATCTTGAGAGATGGTCCTCCAATTTTCTGCCCCTCACATATCTGCTGACCCTCTGGCCAGGCACAGGCATGCCAGCTCTTTGGAATGCCTGAATCTCAGAATTGCCCCCTGTTGGTGACACTCAGTGGAACAAGACAAAAGGCATTAGACAGTTGCTATCAGGTCTTGCCTTTCCAGTGCCTTCATGAGACATGCCCTGGTCCTGTATACACTGAGGCCAGAATGCAGACTCACCACCCTGCTGGAAAGAAGCACTTGCATTGGGCTCAGCTCTGGGCACTTTAAACATCTCCTGCCTTTCCCTTTGCTCTTCCAGCAAATGTTAATGGTATGCATACTTGGGGCCAAGCACTGCTGTAATTGCTGTGAAATTATCAGTGGACTCACAAGAAGAAGTGGAAGTGATGCTTGAGCAAGGAGAGATGGATAGTGAACAATGAAGAAAGCCAATGAGACAGCATCCACTTTCTCAGCAAGTTCTGGGTGCCTGGGAAGGGACCAGGCATAGAGGTGGCTGCAGCATTAAATAGGGGTCTTTAGAATGGTCAATAAAAAGATGGCATTTGGGCAGAGACTTGGAACAGGAGAGGGGAGAAGCAATTAATGTTCCTGGAGAACAGTTCATGTCCCAGTTCTGGCTGAACATGGAAGCTGGAGGAACAGCAATCAGGACCATGAGTCTGGACTGGGCAAGCCAGGGAAAGGCAGGTGACAAGATAAAAGGGTCAGACATGGCCAGGTACTGTGGGCCTGGAAGGACAGTGCACAGTGTTGGTTTTTACTCTGTGTGGAAGGGACAGGAATAGCAAGTTTTGTGCCATGGCATGGTAAGAGCTTTTGATGTCACAAAGGATCATGGTGACCACTACATTGAGAACAGACTGCAGACATTGAGGTGGCTGGGGTTGACCAGCCAGGAGGTTCTAACAGGTAACCATGTGTGGGGCCCTGGAAGGGAGGTGGGGCTTGGATAGATCCCAATCGTCTTTGAAGTAGGAGCCAGATCATTTGTAGGTGGCTCAAGGGTGGAACAGAGAGGATCCTACATGAGGACTCTCAGATTGTTGTCCTGACCAACTTGTGTTTTTAAAAGTGGTCAAAGCATAGGGTGATCCACCCTCATAAATTTAGGGCATGGTCACCCAGATATCAATATTTAGCTGCAGTTTCCCAGCACTTTGGGGTCCAGAAGTCAGACAGCCCTTTGTAATCATATTAGCAAATGGTAGTAACATCTGCTGATGTTTACTGAACATTCACTATATCCTAAGCATTGGACATGAATTTCATGTCACCCTCAAAGCAGCCTAGGAAGTCAGAGTGGCTATAGATGCCAACAACACTCATTTCTTTGTCCACCAGCTCAGTTTCACACCCACTGCATGCTTCTTCTGCCAGGAAGGCTCCCTCCCAGCCCCTTGGCCTTTCCAGAATCCACGTGGGGCTTCCCTGCCCCCCAGCCATCCCTGACCCCCAGGCAGACAAAGACTTCCCCCTCTGCCCATTCCTCCCACATCCTCTTCTACAATAGCTCACTCTCCCTGGTCCCAGTGCTGGCAGGTTTCTCCAAAATTCTTCCCTGCTACCCCCCAAAGAGCCCTCATTTGTCCAGACCCCAGCTCCAGTACTGACAACCTCATCACCTTAGGCAAATCCTTTCACCTCATCAAGCTCCACCATTGTCCATGCAGGCAGGGACCTGGCCTACCATGATATTTGTGAGAAATATGAAGGGTGAGATCAGGCATGGGTGTGCTTCACAAAAGGCTTCCAAGTCTTCCAATTTCTGGCTGACTGCCTGTGTCTTCTGCTTATTAAACATACAGACTCTGCTGATTCAAATTGGGGAGGGATATTACTCAGGTTTCAACGTTTTCTGAAGCCCCCTAGGTGGTTCTTTATGTCCACCAGATTCCAGAATGCCATCACAGCACAGTTGGAGCCTGTGGTAGGTCTGTTCATTGGCTGGGACTCAGAGCTTAGCACCCTTCAGGGTCCCTGGCAGCATCAGAAGTGGTATACAACATTCCAACACTAGGCTGGGGACCCTCAGGAGCCATGAGGGTCTGCCACCTTGTGCCATCATGGGCTAGTCAGAAAACTCAGGGAGAGATTTGCCCAACCACCACCTGGGGTGTCCTCCACTGCCCTCTCAGAACAAAATGTGGTCATCTCATTCATGGGTGTGTGTCTGTTACTTGTGTACAGGCTACGGTGAGACACATTGATACTGGCATTCAAGGAGAGAAGAAGGAGAAGCTGAACAGTTCCATCCACTGAGCAGATATAGTTGCACCCCAGTCCTCCGAATCATGCTCAAACATATGTTCTTAAGCTAATTGAATTCAGGGCTGGGGCTTGGCAAATCTCCATGGTGCCCTTTAATCAGCAGTAATGTAGTTAAGATGATGGGAGGGACAGGCTGTTGAAGACCATTCTCCTCTGCATTATGGAGAGAAGGGCATTAATCTGTTTGGGATGTTTCTTTTTGTTTGCTGCTTGGGACTCAGAAAACCTTGCAGATTGAGGCATGGGTGACATCAATGCTGGACTCCCCAACCCACCCCATCTCCTTCTTCTCTCTCCTTGGGACAAGCCCTCCCCTATTCTCAATCCTTTTTCTTTAGAATTCAGTTTTATTCAGAGATAGTCACATACAAAACAATCATACATGGTGTACAATCAACTGTTCACAGCATGATCTTATAGCTGTGCATTCATAAGCACAATCTATTTTGGACATTTTCCTTTCACTAGAAAGAATTAGAATCAGAATAAAAAAATAAAAAAAGAACACCTAAGTGACCCCCCCCATCCCACCCTATTTTTCATTTAGGTTTTGTCCCCATTTTTCTACTCATCTCTCTATACACTGGATAAAGACAGTATGATCTGCAGGGTTTTCACAATCACGCTGTGACCCCTTGAAAGCTACATTGTTATACAATCATCTTCAAGAGTCAAGGCTACTGGGTTGGAGTTTGGCAGTTTCAGGTATTTACTTCTAGCTATTTCAATATATTAAAACCTAAAAATTGTTATCTATATAATGCCTAAGAATGTCGACCAGAGTGACCTCTCCACTCCATTTGAAACCTCTCAACCACTGAAGCTTTATTTCATTTCATTTCACACCCCTCTTTGGTCAAGAAGATGTTCTCAGTCTCAAGATGGCAGGTCCAGATTCATCACCAGGAGTCATATCCTGCATTGCCAGGGAGATTTACACCCCTGGGAGTAAGTTCCCATTTAGGGGAGAGGGCAGGAAGATCACCTGCCAAGGTGACTTAGTTATAGAGAGGGCCACATCTGAGCAACAAAGAGGCACTCAGAGGCAGAATCTTAGACACAGTTATAAGTGGATTTAGCCTCTCCTTGCAGCAACAAGATTCATAAGGGCCAGCCCCAAGACAGAGGTCTCAGCACATCAAGCCATCAGTCCCCAATGTTTGTGAAAATATCAGCAGCATTCCAGGTGAGGAAGTCCAACACCTCTGCATTCTCCTCCAGCTCTTCAGGGAGCCCTGAATATATTTTATTATCCACCCAAATTACTTTAGGATATGCTGCTATTTCATTCTTATCTATACAGACCTAACATAGTTCACTTCCTATTCATGTAATTGTACTGTTTGAACAAATTGATTGTAGCAGTTATATTGTTTAGAAGATAGAGATCCTACACCAAATAAACATCTCTTCACTTGGCCTCACATGAAAGTTGAAGTTTGAACACAGTCAGTTTCAACCTTTACCCTTTGGCCCAAATTGCCCTAGTCTTAACCAGATCTGCTTTATTCGTATCTCTAATTGAAGTCTGGACTTCGTTTCACCTTTTTTTAACAGTTGCTGTATGTGTTAATACTGATATTCATATCTGCTGAGATCTAGCTCTGAGTTTCAGGTGTAACACAGATATCCAATGTTCCAGAGACCAATCAGGTTATACATTAAGGGATCAACATCTCAGAGTTTGGAGATAGCCATTACAATTCTGGAATAGATTTGACTGCTGTAAGAGCTTACAATCTAGGGACCATTACAATAATCATTTCCTTGTTAAGCTGAGTTTACACATTGTAGTTAGTCCATATTTTTGAGGCAGTATAGTGTTTGCCTTGGTTTCTGGCATACTTCACTCAACATGCTGTCTATAGGATCCATTCACCTCATTGCATGTCTCACAGCTTCACTCCTTCTCATAGTTGCTCAATATTCCATTGTATGCATACACATTTCACCATTCTGTTCCTCAGTCAGTGTACCCTTAGGCCATCTCTACCCATTGCGAATCATGAATACTGCCTCCATAAACACCCATGTGCAAGTGTCCATTCATGTCTCTGTTCTCAGATCTTCCAAATACATACCACAAAATGAGGTTGTAGGACCTTATGGCCCCACATACTTAGCTTTTGGTGAAGCCACCACAGTGACCTCCAGAAAGTTTACACCATTCTGCCTCCTCAAGAGTAAATAGGAACATCCCTTGCTCAATGTTTTCTCCAGCAATTTTACCCCATTTATATTTTTTCTTACAATCTTACAGAGATATAGTCACATAACATACAGCCATCCACAATGTACAATCAGTTCTTCACAGCATCATCACTTAGTTACCACAGTTAGCATTTGAACATACTGATTATTATGAAAAGGTGTTTTTTTTTTTGGTGAATAATACAAAGGAAAATATAAAGAAAAATAAAAATGTCATACAATACAATATAATAGTAAGGACAAAAAACAATACCACCACCGAGAATCCCATATCCCTCTCTTTTATCCCTTTCTCATACACATTTAACTTTGGTGTATTGTCTTTGTTACATTTAATGGAAGCATATTGGAATGTTACTATTGACCGTAGACTCCAGTTTGTGTTGATTATATTTCTTCCCAAATACCATCCCTTTATCAACCCTCTGCATAATTGACATTCATTTGTTCTCCCACATGTGAGAATATTTTTATATTTGTACACTTAGCTACAGTCATTAGCCACTCCAGTTTTTGCCTAGTTATACAGTCCCAGTCTTCATCATCTATCTTTACCTCTGATGTCACACATTCCCCTATCCCACCTCTTTCAGCCTTACTCACAGACATCTTTTTTCCATGTACTTACAATATTGTGTTACCATTACACAGTATTATGCTATTTATTTCTGGATATATACAATCAATCTTGCTGAACATTTCTGTAGTCCTTCAGCATCAAATGCCTGATCTCTACCCAATTTCTATGTCCTGGTAGCCTGTGTTATCAGCTTTTAATTGTCAAAGTTTTCTCACTAATGTTATTTCATATTATGGAGACCATACAGCATTCATCCTTTTTTTTTTCTGACCAACTTCACTCAACATAATGTCCTCAAGGTTCATTCATGTTATTACATGTTCCATGTCTTTGTTCTGTCTTACAGCTGCATAATATTCCATCATGTTTATATACCACAGTTTGTTTATCCGCTTTTCTGTTCAACATTTGGGCTCCTTCCATCTTTTGGCAATTGTGAGTAATGCTGCAATAAACATCAGTTTACATATGTCTATTTGTGTCTTAGCTTTCAGTTCCTTTGAGTATATACCTAGAAATGGAATAGCTGGGTGATATGGCAAATCTATACTTAGCTTCTTGAAGAAACTCCACATGGTTTTCTGAGGCATTGCACCATTCTACATTCCCACCAGCAAAGAGTAAGTGTGCCTCTTTCTCCACATCTTCTCCAGCACTTGTCATTTTCTGTTTTCTGGATAATGGCTATTCTGGTAGGTGTGAGATGGTATCTCATTGTGGTTTTGATTTGCATTTCCCTAATAGCCAGAGAAATTGAGTATTTTTTCATATGTTTTTGAGCCATTTGCATTTCCTCTTTGGAAAAATGTCTGTCCATGTCTTTTGCCCATTTTTTAATTGGGTTGTTTGTCTTTCTGTTGTTGAGTTGTAGCATTGCTTTATATATTTGGGATATTAAACCCTTATTTGATATGCGGTTTCCAAATATTGCCTCCCATTGTGTAGGCTGCCTTTTTACTTATTTATCAAAGTCATCTGATGTACAAAAGTGTTTGATTTTGAGGCAATCCCATTTGTCTATTTGTTCTTTGGTTGCTTGCCCTTTGGGTATAAGGTCTAGGAAACCAACTCCTATCACAAGATCTTTAAGATAGTGCCCTACATTTTCTTCTAAGAGTCTTATGGTCTTAGTGCTTATGTTTAGGTCTTTAATCCAATTAGACTTAATTTTTGTATAAGGTGTGAGGTAGGATTCCTCTTTCACTCTTTTGGAAATGAATTTCCAGTTCTCCAAACACCATTTATTGAAGAGGCTGCTCTTGCCCAGTTGCTGAGGCTTGACTGCCTTATCAAAGATCAATTGTCTGTAGATGTGAGAGTCTATTTCTGAACACTCAACTCAATTCCATTGGTTGGTACCTCTGTCCTTATGTTAGCACCATGCTGTTTTGGGCACTGTAGCTTTGTAATATGCTTTGAAGTCAGGTAGTATGAGACCTCCCACTTCATTCCCTTTTCTCAAGATATTTTTGACTATTTAGGGCATCTTGCCCTTCCAAATAAATTTGGTTATTGGTTTTTCTATTTCTTCTAAGTAAGTTGGGATTTTAATAGGTATTGCATTGAATCTATAAATCAGTTTTGGTAGAGTTGACATCTTAACTATATTTAGTCTTCCAACCCATGAACATGGTATGTTCTTCCAGTTATCTAGGTCCTGTTCAATTTCTTTTAGCAGTTTCTTATAGTTTTCTTTGTATAGGTCTTTTGTGGCTTTGGTTATTGCTATATTCATTGATTAGCTCTAAGAGCTTCGCTGTAGATTTTTTTGGATTTTCTAAGTATGGAATCATGTCATCAAACAGTGAAAGTTTTATGTCTTCCTCTCCAATCTGGATACCTTTTATTTCTTTTTCTTGCCTAATTGCTCTAGCTAGAACTTCCAGCACAATATTGAATAACAATGGTGACAGTGGGCATCCCTGTATTGTTCCAAATCTTAAAGAGAAAGCTTTCAGACTCTCCACATTGAGTATGATGTTAGGTGTGTGTTTTTCATATATTGCCTTTATCATTTTGAGAAAATTCCCTTATATTCCTATCCTTTGAAGTGTTTTCATCAATAAAGGATGTTTAATTTTGTAAAATGCCTTTTCCACATTGATTGAGATGATCATATGGTTCTTTTGCTTTGATTTATTGATGTGGTGTAATATATTCATTGATTTTCTTATGTTGAACCAGCCTTGCATACTTGGAATTAACCCCATTTGCTTGTGGTAGATAATACTTTTAATGTCATGCTGGATTGAATTTGTGAATATTTTGTTGAGGATTTCTGCATCTGTATTCATTAAAGAGATTGGTCTACAATTTCCTTTTTTTGTAGTATCTTTGTCTGATTTGGGTATTAGGGTGATGTTTGCTTCATGGAATGTGTTGGGTTGTTCTCCCTACCCTTTGATTTTCTTGAAGAGTTTGGGCAGGATTGGAATTAATTCTTTCTTGAATGCTTTGGAGAATTCACATGTGAAGCCCATCTGGTTCTGGGCTTTTCTTTTCTGGGAGATTTGGATGACAGACTCAATTTCTTTGCTGTGGTTGGTTTGTTGAGATCCTCTATTTCTTCTCAGGCCAGTGTTGGCTGTTTATGCTTTTCTAGGAAGTTGTCCATTTTATGTAAGTTGTCCCATTTATTAGCATATAGTTGCTCATAGTATCTTCTCATTATCTCCTTTATTTCTACAGGGTTAGTAGTTATGTTTGTTTCCTTTTCCAATTCTGACCGCATTTATTTGTGTCTGCTCTCTCTCTCTCTGTTTTTTGTTAGCCTAGATATGGGTCCATCAATTTTGTTGATTTTCTCATAGAACCAGCTTCTGGTTTTATAGATTCTCTCTATTGTTTTCCTGTTCTCAGATACATTTATTTATGCTCTGATCTTTGTTATTTCTTTCCTTCTGTTTGCTTTGGGTTAGTTTGCTGTTTTTTCTCTATTTCTTCCTGGTGGACAGTTAATTCCTCAAGTTTTCCTCTCTCTTCTCTTTTAATATAGGCATTTAAGACAATAATTTCCCCCTTCAGTACTACCTTTGCTGCATCCCATAAGTTTTGATATGTTGTGTTTTCATTGTCAGTTTCCTCTAAGTATTTACTAATTTCTCTTGTAATTTTTCCTTTACTCACTTGTCTTTTAAGAATGTTTTGTTTAGTCTCCATATATTTGTGAATTTTTCAATCTTCTGCCTGTTATTTATTTCAAACATCATTTTTTTTATGATCTGAGATAGTGTTTTTTATAATATAAATACTTTAAATTTATTAAGGCTTGCTTTGTGATCCCGTGTGTGGTCTATCTTAGAAAACATTCCGTGAGCACTTGAGAAGAATGTGTTTCCTGCTGTTGTGGGTTGTAGTGTTCTATAAATGTCTGTCAAGCCTAGTTCGTTTATCATAAATTTCAACATCTCTGTTTCCTTGTTGATCCTCTGCCTAGATATTCTATCCATTGATGGGAGCTGTGTATTCAAGTCTCCAACTATTATTGTGGAGTTATCTACTTCTCCTTTCAGTGTTTTCAGTGTCTGCCCCATGAATTTGAGGGCACTCTGACTTGGTGCACAAATGTTTATGATTGCTATGTTTTCTTGATTAATTGACCCTTTTATTAATTGTGTCCTTTTTTGTCTCTTTCATTTGTTTTACTTTTGAAGTCTACTTTGTCTGATATTAATATATCTACTCCTGCTTGTTTTGTTTGCTGTTTGCATAAAATATCTTTTTCCAACCTTTCACTTTCAGCCTATTTTTGTACTTGTGTCTAAGATGAGTTTCCTGTAGACAGCATATAGATGGGTCCTGTTTTTTAATCCATTCTGCCAGTCTGTGTCTTTTCATTGGGGTGTTTAATCCATTAACATTTTGTGTTATTACTGGAAGGGCAGTACTTTCTTCTATTATTTTGTCTTTTGGATTTTAAATGTCATGTCATATTTTTTCCTCTCTCTCTTTTTACCCTTCATGATAACCTTCATTTCTACACTCTTCTTCCAAAGCTCCTTCTTCTGTTTTTTTTTCTTATCAGCCTGTACCACTCCCTTTAGTATTTCCTGTAGCGCCTGTCTCATATTCACAAACTCTCTCAGTGTCTGTTTGTCTGAAAATATTTTAATGTCTCCCTCATTTTTGAAAGATAGTTTTGCTGTATACAGAACTCTTGGTTGGCAGTTCTTCTCTTTCAGTATGTTAAATATATCATACCACTGTCTTCTCACCTCCACAGTTTCTGTGGAGAAACCTGTGCATACTCTTATCAAGCTTCCCTTGTATGTGATGGATTGCTTTTCTCTTGCTGCTTTCAAAATTCTTTGTCTTTGACATTCAACAATCTGATCAGTAAGTGTCTTGGAGTATGTTTATTGGGGTCTATCTGGTTTGGGGTGCACTGTACTTCTTGAATCTTTAATTTTCTGTCTTTCATAAGAGTTGGGAAATTTTCATTGATTATTTCTTCTAGTATTCTTTCTGCCCCTTTCCCCCTCTCTTCTCCATCTGGGACACCCATAACACATATGTTTGCATGTTTCATGTTGTCACTTAGCTCCCTAAGTCCCTGCTCATATTTTTCCATTTTTTTATCATCTGTTCTTTCATGCGTGTGAATTCAGATGCCTGGTGTTCCAATTAATTGATCCTTTCTTCTGCCTGTTTAAATCTACTGTTGCATCCCTCCATTGTCTTTTTCATCTCCTCCCCTATGTCCTTCATTCCCATAAGTTCTGTCATTTGTTTTTCCAAGTTTATGAATTCTTCTTTATGGTCATCCAGTGTCCTTATTATATCCTTCATTTCTTTGGCTATGTCTTCCCTCAGTTCATTGACTTGATTTAGATTTGTTTGAATATCTCCAATTAGTTCTTCATTCAGCTCATTGAATTGACTTAGCAATAATTGCTTCAACTTCTGTATCTCAGTTGAATGATTAATTTGTTCCTTTGGCTGATCCATATTTTCATGTTTCCTAGTATGGCTCATTATCTTAAGCTGTCTAGGCATCTGACTTTTTTGATTAGTTTAATCTGGAGCTTGTTTTCACTATTTTAGCTAGGATTTTCTTGTTGATTTGATTTATTCACTAACCTTTAGTGTTTAGTTCAGCTTATTCTAGATGTTTAACTTAGATTCTGTTTAGTTGATCAGTGTTTTTCACTTCTTGTTTTTCTGTTTCTTGCCCTGAATCTATGTAGCCTTTTCGTGTGGTGATCTCCTCAGATATTGTCAGCCCCAGTCAGGTTTTTCTAGTCCAGAGGGGCCAAGGTCTCAAGAGGAGGGTATGGAGTTTCCTTGAAGATGAGACCCTCCTGTGAGGCCTTTACAACCTGTGTATCTCCTATAATGCCCAGGAGGAGGCGCATGTCAGCCTGCAGTTCCCCCACCATTGTAAGGAGGCAGGAAGCCTTTAGTTCTCCAGGTGACCCTAACCCAGTCTGGGACATGGCTGACTGAACCTAGTTAATGAATTCCAAACCCTGGGATCTGAGCTCCCAAAAGTACTGGGAAGTTAAGGTGTTTAGCAAACTTTCTCTGCCACCTGACTTATTGTTTTGTCTCTCAGAGCTATCTTAGCTCTGCTCTTGCCTGGGCCCAAATTGCAAGTCTTTGAGGCTTTCTTTAGTGGGCTTCCTAGAGTAATTATTTAGAAAATGGAAAAAGAATAAAAAATTAAAGGAAGTTCCCTGTACAGACAATTTACAGTCCTTGCAGTTATAATGGGCTACTGAGATGCTAAAAGACCAGGAGTTGAGGGCAATTAAGGAGCAATCAAGAAAGCAGAGAAGCTGGCTTTACAGGCAAGGGCTCTCCCTCCCTGGATTTGCATATGTGTCTGATTCTGTATGAGCCCTGCCCTTCTCCATATTACATTCACCTGACTCCAAAAAGTCTCTGTTCTTATTTTGTTTTCTATTTTTTTGCTGTTTTGCTAGCCCTATCTCCTCTCCACTGGGCTGACTTCTCTCAGATTTTCTGGTGGGTGTCTGCTCTCAGTTTATCTATGGTTGCAGCTTTCATTCTCCCTCCTGGTTCCTAGCATGGATGGCCCCTCCTCCCTTGGGATTGTGCCTGGCATGGAGAGGCATGGCCTCCCTGGCCATGAGAACTTACAGATTTACTTGATCTCAGCTGTTCCACACATTCATGAGTGTTTTATGGAGTTTGTCCAATCTCAAATTCCTCTGTAGTGTATGGTCCATGCTGTTCCTGGCTTTCTACCAACCATCCCAGAGGAGTAACTCTCAATCCTTTTTTTCAAAATTGTGAATACAGAAGACATAAAATTTACCATTCATGACACTTGGTACTTAAATATGCCATTCTAACATTACTGCAGTCTATTTCCAGAACACTTTCATCTCCCCAACAGGAAAGCCCATACTTGTTAGCATGCACTCCCCATCACACATCCTCCGGCCCCTGGCCACCATCATCTGCTTTCTGTGTCAATGAATTTGCCTATTCTGGACCTTACACATATATGTAATCACCCAGTATGTGATCTTTCATGCCTGACTTCTTTCAGTCAGTATGATGTTGTCAAGGTCCATTCAGACTTGCCAGGGATCAGTATATCAGTGTTTGTATGGCTGATATTCTCAGTTCTTTGGATGGGAGAGGAGATGGGCCTGGTGAAGAGTCCATTCCCTCTCATTGGCCAGAGGTTCCCAGAAAGAAGCAGGGCCAGCCTGTCGGAAATAAAGCAGTTCCTGTAAGGGAATAAATGCTCACTCGGTTTTGGAGGAGAAAAGAATTTATTTACAATCTTGCAAGATAGGGCATCCAGCCAAACACATGGAAGACTGGCGCACCAGAGGAAGAGAATGGCGATCTTTAAATCTCCTACTCCTAATTCGCAAGTCCCTCCCCTGTTTCCCCATTGACTGGGTACTACAGAGGTTACAGCCTATCTGAGAACACTAATTAATTCATCTTTTGAGATTTTAATTTGTACAGCCAATCCTAGAGAGCCAACTAGCTCATTATTGAGATTTTGAACTGATCAGCCTATCCCCCTCAAATTTTTATTTTTTTTTTTTGCTGTGAGTTCCCGCCTCTGATATTACCTCATATCTCTTTACATTCCAGTAACTATGGTTACTTTTCCATATAAGGAGCAGGCAGATTCTCTCTTCTCTTTGTCTGGGGCTTGTTTAAACTGGTTTTGCCTCCATTTCCCTTATTCCATGCTGTCTCTATGTAAAAACTAAACTTATCCCTTTCTTACAAGCCTTTTTGACATCAGCAGTGGGGCAGGGCTGGGGTGGACATTTCCAGCCTCACCCTCATAATGCTGAGAGACAGTGTTAGGAGCTGTGCTTTTGGGAGCTGAAATAGAAGCCCAGAGAGGTCACATGGCTTGCCAGTGTTGCAGAGCTTGGAGATGGCAGAGCAAGGATAGGGACAGGATTCCTTCAGTGAAAATGTGGCTCTTTTTCTACACTGTTCAATGCCACTTGTTGGAGCCCCTAGCCCCCAAGTGTCTTGAAAACTGCACACAGCAGTTTCCTTGACCTAGGACAACTGAAGTTTGACCTATTCTCCTAGTAATATCTTTTGCTAACTGTAATCTATACCCAAAACTACCACCTCCCTGAGACTTGCTGAGATGCTGCTATCTCTATTATCCTCTCCTCCTCCCTGTTGATTACAATCAACCACTCCCTATGCTGCAGGAGCCCACTCCCTGCCTCATGTTCTCATGCCCATTGGAATGTTGAGCCCTTATAACCAGCTTATTCAGCCCCTCAAAGTGTGGACTATTTCCACATTGTGCTCTGAACTGGCCATCATTCATAGCAGTTCCTGAATCCATTCAGAGAAACTCCTGATTTCAGAGCAATGTGGCTTGACTTCCCCACCCTGTAGGTAAGCCCTATAGTAAAAGCTCATGTCTCAGAACATGTCTGGTGCTTTCTTTAGTCTGGCTATAAAAGCCCTCTTGGGCCATGACAATTGGCATGCCAGCCTGGAGACTAAAGAAATCCCAGCCACTGATGACATGAACTTGGGGAAGGGAAAGGAGAAGTCACTGGGTGGGATACTGGGGTGATCTGTGACACTTATGTGGGGAAGGGTGGCTACCCTCCTAGATGAATAGGGTCTGCTGAGGGAGTATGGAGATGCATGTGTCTCCCTGGTTGGAATAACAGTCCTCCTGCTACAGGCTGCAGGACTACTAGGATTTCATGAGAAAAAGGAAAACCACCAGGCTGCTGCAGCAGAAGCCTTGCCATTCTTGGAGTTTGTGTGTGCAGCTACAGAAAAGGCCTTAATTGCTGATGCAGCAGTCTGCTGCTTAGAAGTGGAACTGAAGTTAGAAAGGGATACACAATTAACCCAAGCTGAAATGAAAGACACTCTGGATAAAAGTTTAGGTATACCGGCATGCCAGTACACTAGTGTAAGAGGGCATAAGCTGCCCAAAGGGCAAGTTAGGCATACCCTAGCTTCCCCTGACTGGAAACCTAAAGTGTGGGACCTGTTGATTCCTCATCAAAAGATGAGCCCCTCTGACTGGGAAATTAAAATTGAGGAAAGTAAGCATGTGTGTTCTCTGGTCCAACAAAAGGTGCCTTCTCCCAGATGTACTGTGGCAATATATCAGTATAAATCACCAGGGTCATTTAATAGCCATCTCTGGCCAATGGAAAAACTAATGGTACCTGGCAAATGACTATTAATTATATTGAACTTAATTTAATAACTTCTTTGTTTGCAGATGTGTCAAATACACTTATCTTGTTGCAGGATATGAGTACTCAATTAAGCCAATTTCACTTTGTGTTTAACCTTGTCAAAGCTTATTTTAGTATTTTAGGTCCCTCCAGCCAGGCCATATCCAACTTCATGTGGGAAAACCAAAAGTGGACACTTGCTGTACTTCCACAAGGACACCTCCATAGTCCCACCATCTGCCATGGACTGGTAGCACAACATTTAAAGAAAAGTATGTCCCCTATGTTTCACTCTAATGATGATATCATGCTAACTAGCAATTCTTTTCCAGAAGTAGAAATTGTCACTAGCACAGTGGTGACTCATCTTGAAAGTCAAGGATGGGCAATAAATCAAAACAAATTACAAGAGCCTGGATATTCTATCAAGTTCTCGAGTATTGTCTGGTTGGGTAAAACTAAAGCTATTCCTTTAGCTGTTGTTAAAATACAAAGTTATCCTATATTGCTAACTCCTATAAAATTAATAGCTTTTCTTGGTTTATTAGGTTATTGGAAACTGTTTATACCCTATTTAAAAATTTAAAAAAAAAAATTGTACACCCTAATTAGAAAAGGGAAACCATGGGAATGTGATTTTCCACAGCAGGCTGTGTTCATGAAAGCACAAGCACAAGCTTTAAGGGGTGTGAACCCTGATATATCCTGTGAACTGGATGTGGCCAGTGCCAATATTGGCTATGGGTGAGGTTTGTGGCAAAGGCATCAGGCTAAATGTGTAACTATTAGATTCTGGTCCAACTTTGGAAGGGCACAGAACCTCAGATATAGCTTGTTGGAAAAGCAATTGTGTACAGCTTATAATGTTCTGTTACAAGTGGAAGGTTTAACTCAAAGGTACCCTGTGGCCACACTCACACAGGGGAATATAAATAAGCCCCATTCAGGGAATGCTCAGCTAAGCATGCTGACAAAATGGAAAACCTATGTCCTACAATGCTGAACTTTTAGCAATAGCACTGAGAGTGCAGAAATGCATGAAATTTTAGAATCAGTCTTCCATGTGGAAGAGCAGCATACTCTACCTCCTGTTGATCCTCCTGAGGTGGCTTCTCCAATGCCCACCACTGATGGACAAAGGAGTATACCTGACTCTACATGGTATACTGATGAATTGGTACTTGGGAAACATGCTACCTGGACAGCCATGACTGTCAAACCAAGTACTGACATCATCTGGTGGGAGATTGGAACTTTGCAAAGCAGCCAGTGGGCTGAGCTGCAGGTTGTACAGATGGTAATTGTCCATGAGCCAGGAGTCACCCTGACTGTCTGCCCAGAAAATTGGGCCATATATTGAGGCCTAACAGGATGGATGATCACATGGAAGCAGGAGCAATGGATGGTGGTTGACAGCCCCTTTTGGGGGAAGGGATGTTGGGAAGACATCTGGGTGGCCTGCCAGAAATGTAAGGTAACTGCCATGTTTCTGCACATAATGTTAACTCATTGCCAGGTTATGCAGAAGCAGATGCCCTAGTGAAATTCTGCAACCTAACAGCAATGATGCATGAGGTGACTGAATGGCTGCATCAGAAAACTGAGCACTGAGGGTACCAGACCCTATGGAAGCTGGTGCAACAGTTTCAGCTGCCTTTCATCCAACAAGAGTGAAAAGGAGTAAAGGATACTGGCCCGTCCTGCTCACTGTTATGGTCCAGAATGCTTCCTCATGGACTTGGACTCATTGGTGGAGACCAGATTCTTCTCACCTGTTGGCAAGTAGACTATATTGCAGCCTTCCTCTGTCCAAAGGGAAAAATTATACCTTCACTTCTCTAGATACAGCTATGGGACTGCTGCTGGCCTTCCCAAGGGTCAAGGTCAACTAGTGAGCTACCATTTGTAGCTTAAAAAATCAAGTGCCTTTTCTGGGGTCCCCACACACATGGACAGTGATAGAGGGACCCCCTTCACTGGGCAATTAACCCAGGCCTGGGATCCAGAACATAATGTTCTTTGGACTTCTCACTTGCCCTATAATCCCACAAAGCAACTGGGTTAATTGAAAGAATGAATGGCCTTTTAAAGGAACACTTAAAGGATAATAGAAACTCCTTACAACAATGGACTCTATGACTGTACAATCATTAACTCCAGACCAAAAGCAGCAGCTCCCAGTCCTGTGGAAATGGCAACTGCAGGGCCCATGCAGGCCTTACAGATTCAAATAAGGGGGGCTAGCTGCCCTCAAGTTGCAGTGAGGCAGCAATAATAATCTGCTCTTGTTTGTGCCACAAACATGAGAAATTGGGGAAAATAAGGTAAATTGGCTCTTGTTCTGGCCCATGCAGCCAACCTGGTTGAAAATCCTAAGTCCATAAGGTATTATGCCAAAGGTTATTTTTATTCCCCATCTGGGGCCCCATCCCCCAGGGAACTGTATGCATAACTGCAACCCCAAACTAACTGTAGATCTGACCCTGATGGGCTCCCCACAGGGGTAGAAAGTAGGTCATTAAAAAAAAACCTCACCTTGAACTCTTCTATCCACTAATGAAAACTCAGCTTATATATTGTTCCTACATGTGCTATTAATTCTTGTTAAAAAATTGTGTATTACTGTTTCAATAATGCATTAACTAAAGTGTTGTACTTACCATTATTCTAACAAGTTTTCATTTTAGTGGTAATTGTATGCTGTAGAATGTCTGCTTGAAAACAGTTTCCAAAATTATTTTGGTAACTTAAGTATAAGAGGTATAAAGAATATTTTGTATGAAAAGGAAAAGGAAAGTAGTTTTGTCCTTAAAAACTGGATGGTTATGGAAAGAAACTGCAGAAAGGGAAATTTATTTCTGTGGACAAAGTTAGGAAATGGTACAACAAAACAAAAAACTAGATATAGAATAAAGCAGACTGCCTGGTAGTTTTATCCATTAGCTGTTTTAGCCCCAGGTGTACCTGTGCTTTAATTAATATTCAGTGTTCTATATATGTACCTGATAACTCACAAAATGTAACAAGGCTCTTGATCACATGCCAGATCATATATAATGTATTGAATATTTATCTGACAATCCTTTGTCCAAATGGTTTAATTCTTTAACTTGCCCATGGTGTACTTGTTAATAGGGTTACTTTCCATACATACTGGTTTACTTGTACTCTGCTGTTCAGTGTATTGTGAATTATGGGTGCAATATCTGCCCTACAGTCAATGCAAATCACTGCATGGTGGCGGACTGTGGGAGCCCCTGGCCCCCAAGTATCTTGAAAACTGCACACAGCATTTTCCTTGACCTAGGACAGCTAGGGTTTGACCTATTCTCCTTGTAATATCAGATGCTAACTGTAATCTATACCCAAAACTATCTCCTCCCTGAGACTCCCTGAGATACTGTTATCTTTACAATCCTCCCTTCCTCCCTGTTGACTACAATAAAAAAAAAAAAACCCTTCCTACATTACATGACCCCACTCTCTGCCTTATGAATGTTGAGCCCTTATAACCAAATTCTCCAGTCCCCCAGAGTGCAGACTATTTTCACATTGTGCTCAGAACATACCACCATTCAGAGCAGCTCCTGAATCCATTCTGAGAAGCTCCTGATTTCAGGGCAATGTGACTTGACTTCCCCACTCTGTAGGTAAGCCCTATAAAAAAGCTCATGTATCAGAATGTGTCTGGTACTTTCTTTAGTCCTTTGGCTACAAAAGCCCTCTTGGGCCATGACAGGGATTTATTAAGAAAATTGTGATTAACCTCTTGTGTATTCTAGGTTATTGAAGGTACTTGAATATTGAATTGCTAGTTCAGTTCTTCCTAATTTGATAAAAGTTTCCCAAAGGGGAGCTAACCTTTATTTTCAAAGCAAGGGAGGGTTATCAGGTCATAGTAAATCTTACTTGAAACCTTAATGTACATTGGACAAAATTCTGTGTA
The DNA here is from genome assembly GCF_015220235.1 of Choloepus didactylus. NCBI lineage: Eukaryota > Metazoa > Chordata > Mammalia > Pilosa > Megalonychidae > Choloepus > Choloepus didactylus. The sequence goes on from NC_051310.1 coordinate 194,342,502, forward strand.
CTTTGAATGTCCTAGCTTGTTATTTCTCACAAAATATTACATAGGATGTAGTCATAATTATTGTTAAAGAAAGATAAGAAATCTTAGGCAAACAGAAGATAAACAATATGACAAATTCTGACAATAAAATGCCACTCAGAGTCATCCTTAGGGAGTCTCACAGGATCAGTGATTATAAGCTTAAGTAATAGGTAGGTCCCCCTACTGTTCCCACTTCACAGAGTGGAAAATGAGAGTGTGGAAAAGCCAAGTCACCCAAAAACTCAAACATGTGTATTAAACTCTCAACTTTCCAGCAGATTATCCTGCTTCAACTTCTGTAATGAAAATGTTTTGCAAGAGTTAGTACATACATTGTTCTCTTTTAACATTTGGAACTTGCATTTCATTTACCTCAGCTAATTTCCATTTTGAAAGATACTAACTTCCTGGTTCTATGAGACATGGCACCCATTTGTTTGTTTGAGATCAGGTATGATGTTGCCTGGGAATGGGGCCATGCAGAGCACCTGCACCATTCTGCATTCCCAAGAACAGAGAATAAGTGTACCTATTTCTCCACATGCATTCCAGTACTTGTAGTTTTCTGGTTTTGGATAAATGCCATTTTAGTAGGTGTGAAATATTATGTTGTTTTATTGTGGGTTTAATTTGCATTTCCCTGTCAGCTAGTGAAGTTGAGCATCTTTTCAGCCATTTGTATTTCCTTCTTGGAAATCTGTTTATTCATGTCTATTGCCAACTTTTAAAAATTGGGTTGATTATCCCTTTGTTGTTGAGTGGTAGGATTTACTTATTTATTCTGGATTTAAACTCTTATCTGATATGTGGTTTCCAAATGCTTTTTTTTTCCTTTGAGTAGACTATCATTTTACTTTTTTTGTATTTTCCTTTATTTATTTTTGTTTTTTATAAATGCAATTTTTGACTCATTTCTATTTTATTAAGGGTTATTTTAAGTCATAAATGGATATTTAATATTGTCAAATGTCTTTTATTTTTATGGAGATGAATTTCTCTCCTCTGAACTATTAAATGGTTAATTATGTTAAAATTGTTCCCATGTCAATCACACTGACATTTCTTGGATGAATTCCAATTGGTCCTGTTATATTACTTATTTAACAAACTTACAAATTTTATTTTCTAATATTTTATTTGATTCTTTGCATCATTTTTATAAATGATATTAGAAACATTTTCTTTTCCATATGTATTATCATGGTCAGGTTTTAATATTGATATTATGCTGACATCAAATGCCCTAGAAAAGCATACATACAATCAGAACTATCTATTCCTGGAAGAACAGAAAACATTCACCTGTGAAACCATATAGATTTGTCCATCATTTGGGGGTAGGTGTAGTGAACCAGAGGGAATTCTTCCTTGGGTGACACTCTCAAATTAGTCCATGGTTAATGTTTTAACATTTTTATTTCTTCTGCAGTAAGTTAAGGTAATTGATATTTTCCTGGAAGATCATTAGTTTCATTTAAGTTTACAAACATATCTGTACAGACTTTAGTAAAATGCTCTCTTGTGATTCTTTTAATTTTCTTTTTATTTTGGAATATCCTCCCTTAGAATTTCCTCTTTTTTAAGCATTTTTATTGTAAAATACAACATATATACAGAAAAATGATAACTTTCAAAGTATGATTTAACAAGTAGTTATACAACAAATTTCAAAAAATATTATTGGTTAGAATTCCACAATTTTCATTATTTCCTTCTAGCTATTCTAATACACTAGAAACTAAAAAAAAAAAAAAAATTGTATAATGATTCAGTATTCATAACCCTTTGTTAAAACCTATCTTGTCTGTTGCTACTCCTCACTCTTGTTTGATCACTGTCTCAATCTTCAGGGATATCTGGGCAGTGACCACACCAACTTTTTTTGATTTTTTTTGGAAATCACAAAATTCTTTTTATTATTATAGTAAATACTTTTCATGATATTTGACATAACAAAGAACTATTTCTTTAAAAAGGGTCAAATCTGTGAAGGTAAGATAGTCAAGATGAAGTCTTTCTTTAAAAAAAACAAGTACCACACACAAAACCAAACAAATTAAAAAATAAACCACCAAAATATACATTTCATCTAATAGCAAAGTATAAAAATACAACTGACAGAATAAAAATATAGCTAAGTAATGGATTTAATAAACTTTGATTCTATGCACCTGACTTGTTGCTAATGGTCCTCTTTGTCCTTCCATTGTTATATATGTAAAACTGTTATGATAAATAATTTAACAGCAGCCTTATAATACTGGGAGGTTAAAAGGAATTACTGAAAAGTGTTTGAATACTTTATAAATACTACTAAAAGTGTTTACTTATTTCATTATATTTTTGTCTTGCTTTAGTGAAGGTGTCCTTTGAAATAAGACTAAATGTTTCTTATTATTGTTTCAACTCTCAAATAGAGATGTTCATTTTCTTCCAAAGTGATAATCCCAGTTTATCAACTATTTCTGATTAAGACAGACAATAAATTCTAGAACAGTCCTACCTGAGGAAAAAAGAGAGAACCACAGCACAAATGGTAAAGTTCCTAGACTTAATTCAATGAACTTATAGTGTAGATGACATAATATTTTGTTGCTCCAATGCTTTTCAAGTATCATTTTGAAATCTTATTTTATCTCATGAAATAGAAGAATGGAAATAGAAGGAATTTTGTTTCTGTAAACATTTGCAGTGCCAGTTGATTCTTAAATAAATTTTTGCTCTCTATTGCTCCCCTTAAGAGAGCTGCTCCAGTGTACAATAATTTCTTTCATATCCACGTTCAAATCCAAAAAGAAATCAACATTTTTCTGTGAAAAGACAGAAAGCCCCAAGTAATGTGAAAGCCCTCTGTAATCAAAGGACTGCCCACATATTCCAAGTAGGTAATCACTCTCTATAGATTCTGATTAATTAAAAATGTTCTCTAGTTACTCATAGCTCATCAGGTGTGCTATTTACCTTTGGTAATTCACATTCTTCACTGGTATGATAACTGTGGAGGATGTCCTTGTAATGGTCTTTCAGATCCTCATACAAGGAACAGTCTCTTGGGAGTGAGCAAAGGGTAACACCTTTTCATTCAACATCTTCACTTGGAATTCTTTAGGATTCTTAGCATTTTCAAAATGGTAAATCACAAATATCAAGTTTGAGGCATAGGGTACAATATGACCGCTATGGAAATCCAATGCATTTTTTTCCTTGTAATTGTAAGCTGTTAGGGGCTCCTTATCTTTGAAGTAGCTCATGAGAGAAAGCAGTGGAAGAAGGATTTCTGCCTGACCAAACTGGAGGATGATTGGAGAAGAAATTGGCTGAGACCTTTGTTTCTGTTCAATTGCTTTGTCCAAATGGTCAAGGATATCCTGAAACAGAGTGCAGCTGGATTGACTATTCATAGTATAGCTATATCCTCTTTTCCAGTATTGTTTCAGATCATTTAAATACTTCAATACCTTTGCATCATCTATGTCAAAAACATTGCACCAAGGAGATTTAAACACCTTTAATTGCCAGGTCAAATGAACAGGTGTAAAAAGCTGCCTTTTTAAAATCTCTTACTGGCACTTGCAAAATAGCTTCAACTTTTTAAAAAATGTTCCGCATTTCTGGTCCAGTTTTGAAGGCTTTTACATGGTAAAGAGCCATAACATTCCTTTCTACTTCAGTTAAAAACTTCTCACATTAGTTTATCATTAATCCTTGGAAGTCCACACTCCTTTTCGGCGATGTCTGGTGGTGGTAGTCCCAGGTGGTAGTGCTGCTGAAGCCCCTCCAGGAAAGCGGCACCACAATCCACGCAGCGGTGCTTAGAGCTGGTGACGAGCCGCAGGCGACCATACTTCTCACGGCTGAAGAGAGAAGGGAAGAGCGAGGCCAGACCCAGGGCCAGCTATTGCATGTCCTGCTGCCCCTTCTCCACCAGCTGCCGGTCCATCCAGTCCGCCTACCACAGCGGCCAATCTGCCAGCGCGGCACTCATGTCGCGTCTGCTGGCAGCGCTGGCTCTGCTACCACCTGGCCCGCGGACCTGCAGCAGCCCGTGTAGCTGCCCAGCTTGCGAATCTGTTTGGCCGTGTCGTAGCGGTTGCCGTGATGGATGAAAGCGACAAGCTGTACAGGGGTACAAGTCCCCTCCAGCAGCTCCAGGTCCCGCCGTGGTGCCTCAGGGTCGGGCATCAGCCCCGGATTGGCATCCTCTAGCGAGTCTTGGTGCCGAAGTAGGGGCTGAGATCCCTAACCAAAGGGTCTCCAGGCTCTAGCAGCAAGCAGCACACCAGCACCTACAGCAGCGCGGCGCCGCACTACGGAAGCCCCGAGGAGGTGACAGGGGCCACCGAGTATGTTGGGCATGGACCCCGGAGGACGACAGGCCAGCGGCTCCACACTGTTTTTCATATTGAAAAGGTATGTCAACATTATTGGGAAGGGGGTACAGCTGATTGATGTTTTTGAAGAAGCTGTTGCCTGTGGGTTTTGGGACTTATCTGCCATAGGAACACACTGGAGGAAATAAGTTTCTGAAAAATAAACTTATGAAACATTTATAGAGTCTCAGATGGGGATGTGAGTATTCTTTAGGAATTTCAGGACTAGTGTTGATTTGGGCTTGGTATATTGTGGTCATTTGAAATATCTAGATATAACCTCCAGGATAGCCTCTTTACTCTATTTGAACTCTCTTAGCCACTGAAACCTTACTTTGTTACATTTTCTTTCCCCCTTTTAGTCAAGAAGATATTCCCAATCCCGCAATGCTAGGGCCACGGTCATTCCTTGGAGTCATGTCCCATATCGCCCAAGGAAACTCACTCCCCTGGGAGTCATGTATGACATAGAGGGGAGGGTAATGAATTTATCTGCAGAGTTGGGCTTAGAGACAGAGAAAAGGCACAAAAGAGGTTCTGAGCAACAAAAGACGTTCTCTGGAAGTTACTTTTAGGCATAATTACCAGTAGGCTTAACCTACCCTTTTCAGAATTAATTTTCACAAGAGCAAGCTTCAAGACTGAGGGCTTGATTTATTAAGTAGAGGTTCCCAAATTTCACATAGCATATATTCTGTCCAATACAGTGTCTTACATTATCTTCACTTAGTTGTACATGATCATCACTCTCAATTTTAACAAGTTATCATAACCCAAAACACCTCAAAGCTCTTACCATCCCTCAATTACTTATCCCTAGTATTATGGGGGAACTAGTAAGGTATTACTATTAAATACAGTCCATAGTATGCAATACATATTTTTTTGTATTTCCTTCTCTGTTTATTCTTTGCACCAGACCCATACCTTAGAAGTAGATTGTGCAAGAATCTATTTATACTTGTAGTGATAATATGTGAGACACATGCCCTTAAGCAAGCCCTTTCCATTGTGTTTGGTGTCAATACAGCACTAAAACTTATAATCCCATTAACAAACTATCATCACCTTTGTCCATTCCCATACCTTTACGCTCAACCTCATTAACAAGTCTTTATATATTAGGTAATCATTCACCCTTCTCTGGCTTCTATCTGTAGGTCCTCTATTCTACATTTTAAGACTGTGATTTTATATAATCTAGAGATTCATATTAGTGATATCATACAATATCTCTCCTTTAGTGTCTGACTTAATTCACTCAGCACTATATCTTCAAGGTTCATTCATGTTGCCACATATTTCAGGACCTCATTCCTTCTTACTGCTACATAATTTTCCATTGTATATATATACCACATTTTGTTTATCTACTTGCTGTTGAAGGACACTTGGACTGTGAATAATGCCATTATGAACATCAGTGTGCAAATGTCTGTTCATGCCACTGTTTTCAAATCTTGGTATATACCATGTAGTGGAATTCCTGGGTCACAGGACAACTTGATATTTAGTTTTCTGAGGAGCTGCCAAACTGTCTTCCACAGTGGCTATACCATTATACATTCCCACCACCAGTGGATAAATGTTCCAATTTCTCCACATCCTCTCCAGCATTTATGGTTTCCTGTTTGTTTAATGGCAGCCATTTTTACTGGTATGACATATCTCATTGTGGTTTGGATTTGCATTTCCCTAAAAGGTACTGAAGATGGACATTTTTTCATGTGTGGTTTAGCCACTTGTATTTCATCTTTGGAAAAGTGTGTTTTCATATCATTGGCCCATTTTTTAATTAGGCTATTTGTACAATTGTCATTGAGTTGTACTATATCTATATATGCTGCATAGTCAGGCTTCCAAATATTCTCTCCAAGTTGGCTGTATTTTCACCTTATTTGACAAAGTCCTTTGAGGCACAGAAGCTTTTGATTTTCAGGCATTCTAATTTATTTTCTTCTTTTGTTGCTTGCACTTTGGGTGTAATGTGTAAAGAGTTACCTCCTATTACTAGGACTTGAAGATGTTTTCCTATATTCTCTTCTAGGAGTTTTATGATACTGGCTCTTACACTGAGGTCTTTGATCCACTTTGAGTTAATTTTTGTATAGAGTGTGAGGGATGGCTGTCATTTCATTCTTTTCAGTGTGGATATCCAGGTCTCCTAGCCCCATTTGTTGAAGAGACTATTCTGTTCCAGTTCAGTGGATTTGGGTGCCTTGCCAAAAATCAGTTCATAAATTTGGAGGTCTGTTTATGATCCCTTGATTATATGCCCTTGATCAATATGTCTATCTTTGTGCTGTTGTGAACTCGAGTCAGGAAATGTAAGTCCTCCCACTTCGTTCTTGTTTTAGAATATTTTTGACAACTCCAGGCCCCTTTTCATTCCAAATAAATTTTATAACTAGCATTTCAAAGTCTGCAAAGTAGGATGTTCAAATTTTGACTCACATTGCATTCAGTCTGTTGATCAGTTGGATAGAATTGACATCTTAATGATGTTTAGCATTCCTATCCATGAACAGGAAGTATGTTTCCACTTATGTAGGTCCTCTTTAAATTCTTTCAGAAAATTTTATAATTTTCTCTGTATTCCCTGGTTGAATTTATTCCTACATACTTTGATTCTTTTAGTTGCTATTGTGAATATTTTTTTTCCTGATTGCCTCTTTGGTTTGGTCATTACTAGTGTATAAGAACATTATTAACCTTTTGCACATTAATCTTGTCCCAGGAACAGATGGCTTCATAGGGAAAGACAACAAGCCACTTTGTGAATATGCTTATTAGCTCAAGTTACTTTGTTATTCATTGCTTAGGATTTTCCAAATATAGGATATCATCTGCAAATAATGAATGTTTTACCTTTTCCTTTCCAATTTGGATGCATTTTATTGCTTTTTCTTGCCTAACTGCTCTGGCTAGAACTTCTAGCACAATGTGGAATAACAGTGGTGATAGTGGGCATTCTTGTCTCAATCCTGATCTTAGGGAAGGCTTTAAGTCTTTTACCATTGAGTACTACACTAGTTGTACTTTTCATATATTTCCTATATCATTTTGAGGAAGTTTCCCTCAATTCCTGCCTTTTGAAGTGTTTTTATCATAAAAAGGATAATGAATTTAGTTAAATGATTTTTAGCATCTATGGAGATGATCATTTGATTTTTCTCTTTGATTTGTTAATGTGCTGTAACACATTGATTTGTAGCATACAGAAACTTTACTGATGTGCATTAATCTTGTATCCTGCTACTTTGCTAAATTTGTTTATTAGCTCTAGTAGATGTGTCATTTATTTCTTAGGGTTTTCCAGTATAAGATCATATTATATCATCTGCAAATAATGACAGTTTTACTTCTTCCTTTCCAATTTGGATGCATTTTATTTCTTTGTCTTGCTGGATTGCCCTGGCTAGCACTTTTAGCACAATTTTGAATAACAGTGGTGACAGTGGCCATCCTTGTCTCTTTCCTGATCTTAGAGGGAAGGCTTTCAGTCTCTCACCATTGAGTACAATGCTAGCTGTGGGTTTTTCATATATGCTCTTTATCATATTGTGGAAGTTTCCCTCAATTCCTGCCTTTTGAAGTGTTTTTATCAAAAAAGGATGCTGAATTTAGTTGAATGATTTTTTTAGCATCTATTGAGATGATCCTCTGATTTTTCTCTTTTGATTTGTTAATGCATTGTATCACCGAGATTGATTTTCTTAATTGAATCACATTTGAATGCCTACAATGAACTCCACCTGTCTGTGTTGTATAATTCTTTTAATGTGCTTTTGGATTTGATTTGCAAGTATTCTGTTGAAAATTTTTGCATCTATATTCATTAGGGAAATTGGCCTGTAGTTTTCCTTTCTTGTATTATCTTTTTCTCTTTTTGGTATTAGTGATGTTAGCTTTATAATATGACTTAGACAGAGTGTTCCTTTTTTGCTAAATTTTTTTGTGTTAGTTCTTTTTGGAATGTTTGAAAAAAATTTCCTGTGAAGCCATCTAGCCCTGGGTATTTTTTTTGTAGGAAGTTTTTTGATGACTAGATCTCTTTACTTGAGATTGGTTTGTTGAGGGCCTCTCTTTCTTCTCAGGTCACTCTAGGTTGTTCAAGTGTTTCCAGGAAAAATTCTGTTTCATCTAAGTGGTCTGGTTATTGTTGTATAGATGTTCATAGTATCCTCTTATGATTTTTAAATTTCTTCAAGATCTATACTAATGAGCTTCTCTCATTTCTGATTTTGTTTATTTGGATGTTCTCTGTTTTCACTTTTGTCAGTCTAGCTGGTCTAATCTTGTTAATCTTCTCAAAGAACCAACTTTTGGTTTTATTTATACTATTGTGTGTTTTTTTTCACTTTTTTATTTTCCAGATCATTTATTTCTTCTTTAATCTTTGCTATTTCCTTTCTTCTACTCAATTTAGGGTTAGTTGAATTTTCTTTCTCTACATTCTTCAGACATTCAGTTAGGTCTTTGGTTTTAGCTCTCTCTTTCTTTTTAATGCATGCATTTAGAGCTATAAGTTTCTTTCTCAGCACTGCTTCACTGCATCCCATAGGTTTTGATATGTTGTGTTTCCATTTTCATTTGTCTCTAAATATTTACTGATTTCCCTTGCAGTTTCTTCTTTGACCCACTGATTGGTTAAGAGTGTGTTATTTTACATCCATATATTTGTGAATGTTCTGGTTCTTTGGTAGTTTTTGATTTCCAGCTGTATTCCATTTTTATCAGAGAATGTGCTTGGAATAATTTCAATCTTTTTTAATTTATTGAGGTTTGTTTTGTGCCCCAGCATATGGTGTATCCTGAAGAATGTTCCATGAGTGCTAGAGAAGAATGTACATCCTGGTATTTGGGAAAGCAATGATCTATATATATATATATATATATATATATATATATATATATATATATATCTGTTAGATATAATTCATTCATCACATTGCTTAGGTTCTCAAATTCCTTATTAATCCCTTGGTCTAATTCTATCTATTGAAGAGAGTGGTGTATTGAAGATTCCCTCTATTATTGTAGAACTATCTATTCCTCCCTTCAGTTTTGCCAATGTTTTTTTTTTAAATGTACTTTGGAACTCCTCGATTGGGTGCATAAGTATTTATGATTCACTATTATTAGATTATTGTTGAATTGAATTGCCCTTTTTATTAATACATAGTGTTCTTCTTTGTCTCTTATGACATCTTTGCATTTAAGGTCTATTTTTTCTGATGTTAGTATTGTTATCCCTGATATCTTTTGGCTGCAGCTGGAGAGGAATTTTTTTTCCCATCCTTTGACTTTCAAACCATTTGTGTCACTGGCTCAAAGATGAGTCTCTTATAAACAGTGTATCAATGGATCAAACATTTAAATCCATCCTGCTGGTCAGTATCTTCTAATTGAGGAGTTCAATCCATTCACATTGAAAGTCATTACTGTGAAGGCAGTTCTTGAACTAATCATCTCATCCTTTGGTTTTTATTTGTCAGATCTAGTTCCCCCCTTCTCTTTTTTTACCTATAAGTTGCCCTACTTATACTTTTCACATTTTGCCTGTTTCCAGACTTCTCTCTGCTTTCTTTTTTTCTCAGGTGGTAGAACTCCCTTTAGTATTTCTTGAAGGGTAGCTCTCTTGTTAACAAATTCTCTCATCATTTGTTTATCTGTGAAAATTTTAGTTCTCCCTCATGTTTGAAAGAGCTTTGCTGGATAAAGAATTCTTGGTTGCCATTTTTTCTCTTTCAAAATCTTAAATATGTCATACCACTGCCTTCTTACCTCCAAGGTGCCCATTGAGTAGTCAGTAATTAGTCTTACGTGGGGAATCACTTCTCTTGCTGCTTTCAGAAATTTCTCCTTCTCTTCAACATTTGTCAATGTGATTAATGTATGTCTTGGAGTGTGTCTGTTTGGATTTATTCATTTGGAGTTCATTGGCCTTTGATTTGCCTATTTATGTATTTTATAACGGTTGGGAAGTTTACCTCAACTATCTCCTCAAATACTCTTCATAGCCCTTTACTCTTCTATTCTTCTTCCAGACACAAAACTCTTCCTAGCCCTTTACTCTTCACTTCTCCTTTTGGGACACAAATGATTCTTATTTTATGTGCTTTATGGTAGCCATCATTTTCCTGTCATCCATTTCAAATTTTTGATTTTTTTCACCATTTGTTCTATTCTGCATTCACATCCAATTGTCCTTTCCTCTGGTTCACTTATTTTCCTGCCTCTTCAAGTGTGCTGTTGTGGGTCTCTAGTACATTTTTTTATTCATATTTACTGAGATATATTCACATACCAGGCAGTTATACAAAACAAAGCATACATTAAATTGTTTACAGTACCATTATATACTCATGCATTCATCACAAAAATTAATTTTTGACATTTTTATTACCACACACACACAAATAATAAGAATAAAAATTAAAGTGAAAAAGAACAATTAAGGTAAAAAAGAGCACTGGGTGCCTTTTTCTCCTTTTTTTTCTTCCCCCATTTTTCTACTCATCCATCCATAAACAAGACAAAGGGGTGTGTGGTCCATATGGGTTTCCCAATCACATTGTCACCCCTCATAAGCTACATTTTTTATACAATCATCTACAAGATTCTGGGTTCTGGGCTGTAGTTTGATAATTTCAGGTATTCAGCTATTCCAATTCATTAGAACCTAAAAAGGGTTGTGTATATTGTGTGTAAGAGTGCCCACCAGAGTGACCTCTCAGCTCCTTTGGGAATCTCTCTGCCATTGAAGCTTATTTCAATTCCTTTCACATCCCCCTTTTTGTCAAGAAGGTGTTCTCCATCCCATGATGCTGGGTCTAAATTCCTCCCTGTGAGTCATATTCTACATTGTCAGGGTCATTTACTCCCCTGGGTGTCAGATTCCATGTAGAGGGGAGGGCAGTGATTTCACCTGCCAAGTTGGCTTAGCTAGAGAGAGAGGGACACATCTGAGCAACAAAGAGGTATATGGGAAAGACTCTTAGGAAAAATTGTAGGAGAGTCTAGCCTCTCCTTTGCAGCAAACAGTCTTCCCAAGGGCAAGTCCTGTGGTAGAGGGCTCAGCCCATCAAACCACCAGTGCCCTATGTCTGTGAGCACATCAGCAACCATTGAGGTGGGGAGCACAATATCACTGCATTCTCCACCAGCTCTTCAAGGGGGCTCTGCATATTTTTATGGTATTTTTTTCAATTAACTTTTTTAAAATCAACTATATCAAAAAAAATTAAAAAACATACAATAAAAAATCATTTCCAACAAACCATAACAAGGGAGTCCAACATGTTCCTAACCTACTCCAAGAAAATAACCCAATATAGCAACATTTCTGTGAACTTGTTCCCACCACACCCACCAGAAATTAACAAACCTTAATCATTCCTGGGAATTCCCAGAATGTTAAACTCACCCACAATAGCTTATCTGTTCTTATTGGGTTGTTGTTTCCCCTTCACCAGTTGCTCTCTATCACTAGTTCCCCTACATTCTGCATCATAAACCATTTATTTTTGGAGTGTGTTGTTTAACCTCCAGGTGTTTGTGAATTTTCTAAGTCTCTGTTATTTATTTCTAATTGTATTCCATTGTGGTCAGAGAATGTGCTTTGAAAAATTTCAATTTTTTAAAATTTATTGAGGTTTGTTTTATGTACCAGCATATGGGCTATTCTGGAGAACATTCCATGATCACTAGAGAAGAATGTGTATTCTGGTGAATTGGGATGTAACGTTCTATATATGTCTGTTAAAACAAATTCATTTATCAGATTGCTTAGGTTTTTAATTTCCTTATTGGTCTTCTGTCTGGTTGGTCTATCTATAGGAGAGAGTGATGTGTTGAAGTCTCCCACAATTATTGTGGAAACACCAATTTCTTCAAGTTTTGCCATTGTTTGTCTCATGTATTTTGTGGCACATTTATTGGGTGCATAAACATTTATGATTGCTATTTCTTCTTGTTGAATATCCCCTTTTATTAGTATGTAGTGGCCTTCTTGGTCTCTCATAACATCCTTGCATTTAAAATCTATTTTATCTGAGGTTAATATTTCTACTCCTGCTTTCTTTTGGCTGTAGCTTCCATGAAATATTTTTCCATCCTTTCACTTTGAATTTCTTTGTGTCCCTGTGTCTAAGATGAGTCTCTCACATGCAACATATTGATGGTTCATACTTTTTGATCCATTCTGCCAATCTGTATCTTTTAATTGAAGAGTTTAATCCATTTACATTCAATGTTATTACTGTGAAGGCATTTCTTGAATCAGCCATTCTATCCTTTGTTTTATGTTTGTCAGATATAATTTTTCCCTCTCTCTCTTATTGACCTTTAATGAATAAATATTGAATCTCTTTAGTACTGAACCTTTCTCCATATCTCTCTCTCCTTTGTTTGTTTCTCTGCCAATAGGGCTCCCTTTACTATCTGAAGTAGGGCAGGTCTTTTATTAGCAAAATCTCTTCAGCATTTGTCTGTGAAAAATTTAAGCTCTCCCTCAAATTTGAAGGAGAGCTTTGCTGGATAAAGTACTCTTGGTTGGAAATTTCCCTCTCTCAGAATTTTAAATATGTTATGCCACTCTCTTCTCACCTCCATGGTGGCCACTGAGTAGTCACTACTTAGTTTTATGTTGTTTCCTTTGTATGTGGTGAATTGCTTTTCTCTTGCTGCTTTCAGAACTTGCTCCTTCTCTTCAGTATTTGGCAGTCTGATCAGAATATGTCTTGGAGTGGGTTTATTTGGATTTATTCTATATGGATTTCACTGGACATTTATGCTTTGTGTATTTATGTTGTTTAGAAGGTTTGGGAGGTTTCCCCAATGATTTATGTGAATACTCTTTGTAAACCTTTACCCCTTTCTTCTCCTTCTGGGACACCAATGAGTCTGATATTTGGACATTTTATTTTGTCTATTATATCCCTGAGGTCCATTTCAATTTTTTCATTTGTTTCCCCATTCTTTCTTTTGTTCTTTCATTTTCCATTTTGTGGCCCTTGAGGTCACTGATTCATTGTTCAGCTTCCTCTAGTCTTGTAGTATGAGTATCCAGAATCTTTTAAATTTGATCAACAGTTTCTTTTATTTCTATAAGATCATCTATTTTTTATTTACTCCTGCAATTTATTCTTTATGCTCTTCTAGGTTCTTCTACATATCCTTTATATCTTCTGCCATGCTCTTCTTCATGTCCTTCATATGCTGTGCCATGCTGTCATTGTTTGTCTTTAGTTGTTTGATTAATTGCTCCAAGTACTGTGTCTCCTCTGATATTTTGATTTGGGTCTTTGGGTTTGAGTTATCCATATCATCTGGTTTTCTGATATGCTTTAAAATTTTCTGTTGTTTTTGGCCTCTTAGCAGTTGCTTTACTTTATAGGGTTCTTTGAGGATATGTAAGATTATTCAAAGCCTAATCCCTAATTTATCAGATCTACAGCTTGGTCTAGTATACTTTCTCTAACTAACCAGCAGATAGCATCCATGAGTCACCTATTCCCCTCAAGTCAGTTCTCCCCAACTTTGTCTTTGTGGTGTGTGGGGGTCTGATTCTTGTGGGGTCCAATTAGTGCACCAAGTTTGGGTATGTTGTTGGTACCGTCCACACTGAATGTGAGGCATGTGTCTGAATGGTTAGGGAGGGAGGGCTGCTTTAATTATCAAACTCCCAGGTGTTCCTGGAGATTTAAGGCTGTTGAAAGAGTCTCAACCTTCATTTCTTTCTTGTCACAGATTGTCTCTGCTGCTGACCACCAGGTCATTAGTATTGGTTTATGGTCCCTGGGATTTCTGAGTGTATCCCTCTTCTAAGCTGTGCCCTTCTAGAGCCTCTGCTGAGGGAAGGTTTTGCTATGTCACAAGTGTGTTCCATCCCTCAAGGGAAGTTCTGAGCCATGAGGCTGTGTTGGTGTACTCCCAGGCTTCTGTAAGGATGGCTGTATGCAGCATGTTAATTTCCTTGTTTTTGCACATCTCCACCTTCCCAACTCCCAGACAATTAGCTGTGGGTGTATGAAAGTCTATAGTCCATGCCCATTATTGCGGTGTGTGCATATGTTGCTGGAAATACTTCCTGTCACACTGGGTTTTTTGGCACAGCTCTCGGCTGTGACTCTGGTGCTGGGCAGAAGCATCCCCATCTCACTGGGAGAGGGCTGCAAGGGGCATGGTTATTCTGACCTTTTGGCTTGCCTCTGCCTGCTTCACTCTCAGACCATTAGCAGCATGTGCACAAAAGGCTATTTTCCATGCCAGACATTGAGATGTTCACACAGCCCATTCCTGCCATGCTTCACTGTATCTGCAGCCACTTTTGGGTTTTTTAAAAAAGAACTAGTCTGCCTCCAAATGCCAACCCATGGTTTCCCCACACCACAGCATGGCTGCCAGACATTCAGCAAGTTTACTCACTCATTGCAGAATGCAGACTCCTGGTTTCACCAAGTACACCATCCCTTTGGTTTTAGCAGAACTTGTCCAGCTGGTGCATTGCTGGAACTGGTGTTCTGCATCACTTTCTGGCTTTTATCTAGCATTTTTCACAGAGATGTCTTTTTGCACTGTCTCTCCTAGCCACCATCTTAGGTTCTCTCCCTCTAGTACATTTTTAATTTAACCTACAGTCTCTTTCATTTCCATAAGGTCTATTTTGCTATTTAATCTTTCAGATTCTTCATGCTCCTCTTCTGTCTTCTTGATATTCTTTATGTTTTTAGCTAACACTTTGAAGTTGTTTTGGAGATTTGTATGTATTCTTTGATTAATGTTCCAAGTTCTATTTCTCCTGTGGTTTTTTAATTTAGTCATTTGGCTTGTCATATCTTCCTGGATCTTCATATGCTTTGTGATTTTCTGTTGAATTTTTGGCATTTGCTTGTTTTGATAATGTTGTTTTGGGGAATGCAGGTCTATTTGTACATCTCTATAAAATTTGGAAGACACAGCTTGCTGGAGTGTGCTTTCCCTTTCTTTTCAGCAACTGGCACTCTTGGGCCACCTCCTTCCCTGAAGACTGCTTTCTCCTCTCTGTGGCTGCTTGCTGGGCAAGGTCCAAAGCAGGTGGAAATTCAGTCAGCACTGCATTTCTCCATATGCACTGGAGGCTACAGCCACAGGGTGATTGGTGCGCACTGCAGTTTGGTAGAGAATTCACTTATGGGTACAGTGTGTCTGGTGATTCTCAGACCTCTGAGTAGATCACTTCAGGCTCTGGGGATGTTTCACCTTCCTCAGATCAGAAATGTCTTGCTTTGGTTTGCCCTCAAGGTCTCATGAGCTTCTGGGGTGGGGGATTCACTCCTGGTGCCTCTGTATGG
Organism: Choloepus didactylus; assembly: GCF_015220235.1. Taxonomy (NCBI): domain Eukaryota; kingdom Metazoa; phylum Chordata; class Mammalia; order Pilosa; family Megalonychidae; genus Choloepus; species Choloepus didactylus. Next base: position 194,358,229 of record NC_051310.1, read on the forward strand.
TACTGTCCCTAATCCCCACCTCTCCATCCTTGCTCCCCATGGACTTCTGTGGAGGAATAGTAAATGCACAAAGTTTTCTGTGTGTAGTCAGCAAATCCACTGGTTTCTGAGTTTACTCATGGGGACCCCCAGCTGCAGGGCTGAGAAATGTTATCTCCTCAGCTCGTTGCTGACTTGGGAGTGCAGAGTGCAGAGCTCCTCCCTCTTCTGCTGGACCAGACAGTTCATAACTGCCAGCACTTGCAGGGGTCCCAATTGAATAAAGTTACCTCCTCCATTCAGATGTGATGTCTATGTCTTTCCATCCAAATCCCCACAATATATTGTACAGGTCCTTCTTTGGTTATTTCTACCCTGGAACCACTCTCCCAGTTGTTTTCTCCCTTTTCTGTAGTTATTCCATTGGGAACAAGTTGGCTCTATCTCTCCTCTTCTGCCACTTTCCTGGAAGTCCTAAATGCCCAAATGGAGGGCTACACTGGAGCTGGGCCCCACCCCACTTTTATTGTAAGTTGAGTTTTACAAATTTTCTCCATCACTAGACTTATTGCTTTCTCTCTCAGAGCTATCTTAGCTCTGCACTTGCCTGGGCTCAGATTACAAGTCTTTGATGCTTTCTGTAATCAGCTTCTTAGAATTATTAATTTTTTAATTAAATTCAGTTTTATTGAAATATATCCACATGCCATACAATCATCCATTGTGTACAATCAGCTGTGCACAGTCTGATCGTATAGTTATGCATTCATCAGCACAATCTATTTCTGAACATTTTCCTTACATCAGAAAGAATCAGAATAAGAATAAAAAATAAAAGTATGAAAGAACACCCAAACCATCACTCCCATCTGACCCTATTTTTTATTTAGTTTTTGTCCCCATTTTTCTACTCATCCATCCATACACTAGATAAAGCGTGTGTGATCCATGAGATTTTCACAATCACACTGTCATTCTTTGTAATCTACATTGTTATGCAATCATCTTCAGGAGTCCAGACTACTGGGTTGGACTTTGATAGCTTCAGGTATTCACTTCTAGCTATTCCAATACATTAAAACTTAAGAGGTATTATCTATAGAATGCATAAGAATGTCGACCAGAGTGACCTCTCTACTCCATTTGAAATCTTTCAGCCACTGAAACTATTTTGTCTCATTTCCCCCTTTTGGTCAAGAAGATATTCTCAATCCCACAATGTGGGGTCCAGATTCATCCCTGGGAGTCATATCCTGCATCACCAGGGAGGTTTAAACCCCTGGGAGTCAGGTCCCACATAGGGGGGAGGGCAGTGAGTTCACCTCCTGAGATGGCTCAGTTAGAGAGAGAGAGGGGGCCACATCTGAGCAACAGAGGTACTCAGGGGGAAACTCTTAGGCACAATTATATGCAAGTTTATCCTCTCTTTTACAGTAACAAGCTTCATAAGAGCAAGTCCCATGATAGAGGGCTTGGCACATCAAACTGCCAGTCCTAATGTTTGTGACAATATCAACATTAGACCAGGTGAGGAAGTCCAACACTTCCAGACTTTCCCCCAGCTCCTTGGGGGGGGGTGGGGTCTGTAAATATATTTTTATTCTCTGCCCAATTTACTTTGGGATGTGTCACTATTTCACTCTAACCTATACTAACCTGCTATATCTCACTTCCTATTCAAAATTCCATGTAATTGTGGTGTTTGAACAAATCAACTGTTGAGTTATACTGTTTGGAAAATTTAGATCCTGCACCAAATAGACATCTCTTCCTTTGGCCTCACATGGAAGTTGATGTTTTAAAACACAGTCAGTTTTGACCTATACCCTTTGACCCAGTTTGCCCTAGTCTTAACCAGATCTGCTTCATTCATATCTCTAATTGAAGTCTAGGCTCTTTTTCAGCATTTTTTTTAACAGTTGCTGTATGCACTAATACTGACATTCATGTCTGCTGAGCTCTAGCTCTGAGTTTCAGGTGTCTCAGAGATACTCATTGTAGAACAGTTATTTTTTAATAAAAGAGGTAAAGATTTTAAAAGAAAGAAGTAAGAAAAAGAAGGACCCAGTATGGACTATTTAGTGTCCTTGCAGTTCTGATGGGCTATTGAAATGCTAAAAGAAAATGAGATGAAGGTGATTAAAGAACAATCAAGAAAGCAGAGAAACTGGCTTTTCAGACAAGGTCCCTGGGCCCTTGGATTTGCATATGTCCCTGATTGTGTTTGAGCCCAGCCCTTCTCCATATTATGTTCACCCCAACTCTGAAAAAGTCTCTATTTTTATATTTTTCCTGTTTTTGCTTGCCCTATTTTCTTCCCACTGGGCTGACTGCTCCCAGATCCTCTGGTGTCTGGTCTCAGTTTATCTATGGTTGGAGTTTTTGTTCTGCAGTCCGAGTTTGTTGATCAGTGCTGCAACTGCAGTTCTCCCTCCTTGTTCCCAGCACCTATGGCCTCTCCTCCCTTGGGATTGTACCTGGAAGGGAAGGACAGGAGCACCCTGGCCATGAGAACTTAGAGATTTCAGTGATCACAGCTGCTCCACATGTTTGTGAGTGTTGTATGAAGTATGTCCAAACTCAAGTTCCTCTGTGTTTTCAGGTCCATGCAGTTCCTGGCTCTCTACCAACTGCCCAGAGGAGTAACTAAAACCCACACCTCACCACTCCACCCTCTTGCCCTGCCCTCCTGTCAGTAAACTTTTATTGTTGCCTGCCATTTGGCTTCATTTCCCATCTTTCAAACCTAACTACCTAATACCAATATCATCCCATTTTTAACACCATGTAAAGTTGACATTCATTTGTTTTCCCATGTATATTTGTACATTTAATCACCATCATTGACCACTGTAGGCTTCCATAGGTTATACAGTCCTAGTCTTTATCTTCTGTCTTTCTTTCTGGTGTCCTACATGCCCCTAGCTTTCCTGTTCCCACTGTATTCACAGTCACTGTTCAGTGTACTTACAGTATTGTGCTATCACACAGTTTTGTGCTATCCATTTCTGGATCTATACCATCAATCCTGTTGACCATTCTATACTTCTTCAACATCAAATGTCCTATCTCTTTTGTGTCTTTGTTCTTTGTCTTTGTCCTGTCTTTGATAACCTGCTTTCAGCTTTAACTCTTGTACATTGCTCATTCATGTTATTTCATATTAGTGAGACCATACAGTATTTTTCCTTTTCATTCTGGCTTATTTTGCTCAACATTACATCCTCAAGGTTCATCCACATTGGTATATGCCCCATGACTTTAGTCTGTCTTAACAGCTGTGTAAAAAAGTCCATTCATATATACCACAGTTTATTTATCCACTTATCCATTGATGGACATTTGGGTTGTTCCCATCTGTTGGCAATCATGAATGATGCCACTACAAACATCAGTTTACAAATCTTCATTCATGTCTTAGCTTTCAGTTCCTCTGAGTTTCTACCTAGTAAAGGAATTACTGGATCATATGGCAGTTCTATTTTTACCTTCCTGAGAAACCACCATACTGCCTTCCAGAGTTGATGCACCATTCTTCATTCCCACCAACAGTGAATAAATGTGCCTCATTCCCCACATCCTCTCCAGCAGTTGTAATTTTTTTTATAATGGCCATACTAGTTTCAGTGAGATGATATCTCATTGTGACTTTTATTTGCATTTCCCTAATAGCCAATGATGTTGAGCCTCATTTCATATGTTTTTGAGCCACTTGTATTTGTTATTCAGTAAAGTGTACATGTCTTTTGTGCATTTTTAATAAAGTTTGTCTTTTTGTTGTTCAGCTGTAGGATCTCTTTATGTACTCTGGATATCAAATCCTTATCTCATATGTGGTTTCCAAATATTGTCTCCCGTTGCATAGACAGCCTTTTTACTTTTCTGACAAAGTCATTTGATGCAAAATAATGTTCAAATTTGAGGAGACCCCATTTATGTATTCTATCATTGCTCATGCTTTGGGTGTAAGGTCCAGGAAACTACATCCTATCACCACAGTTTAAATATATTTCCATACATTTTCTTCTAAAAGTTTTATGGTCTTAGCTCTAATGTTTAGGTCTTTGATCCATTTTGAGTCATTTCTTATATAAGGTGTGAGATAAGAGTCCTTTTTCATTCTTTTAGATATAGATATCCAGTCCTCCAAATAACACTTATTGAAGAGACTGCACTGTCCCAGTTGCATTGGTGTGACCACTTGACTGCCTTACAAAGATCAATTGTTTGTAGATGACAGAGTCTATTTCTGACAAGTTTGATTCCATTGGTCAGTATATCTATCTTTGTAAAGGTACCATGCTGTTGACTGCTGTAGCTTTGTAATATAATTTAAAGACAGGTAATTTGAGTCCTCCCTCTTCATTCCTCTTTCTCAAGATCTTTTGGCTGTTTGTGGCACACTAACCTTCAAAATAAAAAAGGGTATTAGTTTTTCTATTTCTTCAAAGTAAGTTCTTGGGAGTTAATTGGTATTGCATTGAATCTATAAATAAGTTTAGATAGAATTGACATTTTACCTATATTTATTCTTCCAATCCATTTCCATGGTATATCCTTTCATTTATTTAGGTCCTGTTTGATTTCTTTTAGCAATTTCTTATAGTTTTCTGTGTTTAGATCTTTTGTGGCCTTGGTTAAGTTTATTCCTTCATACTTGATTCCTTTTGTTGCTATTGTAAATGGTATTTTTTTCTTAATTTCCTCATGTTGCACATCACTAGTGTATAGGACTACTGATTTTTGCATTTTGGTCTTATACCTGCCACATTTCTGCATTCATTTATTAACTTTAATACATAAGCTGTAGGTTTTTCCCATTTGTTACTTATGGGATCCTCTCACTGGCAAACAGTGAAAGTTTTACTTCCTCCTCTCCAATTTGGATGCCTTTTATTTCTTATCTTGCATAATTGCTCCAGCTAGAACTTCCCATACAATGTCTTGTCTTGTTCCAGATCTTAGAAATCTTTCAGTGTTTCCCTAATCAGTATGATATTAGCTGGGGGGGTTTTCATATATTGTCTTTATTATATTGAGGAAAGTCCCATCTATTTCTATACTTTAGAGAGTTTTCATCAAGAAACGATGTTGAATTTTCTTGAATCCCTTTTCTGCATCAATCAAGATGATAATGTTATTTTTCTCCTCTGATTTATTGATGTGCAGTGTATTACATTAATTGATTTTCTCATTTTGAACCAGCCTTGCATACATCAAATAAATCCCACTTTTATAATTATTTTCATGTGCTGCTGGATTTGATTTGCAGGAATTTTTTTGAGGATTTTTGCATCAATATTCATTAGAAATTGGTCTATAATTTTCTTTTTTTGTAGTATCTTTGGCTTTTTGTATTAGTGTCATTTTGGCTTCATAGAATGAGTTGCATAGCTTTCAATCCTCTTTAATACTTTTGAAGAGTTTAGCAGGACTGGTACTAAATCTTTCTTGAATGCTTTGTAGAATTCACAAATGATTCCATCTGGCCCTGGACTTTTCTCTTTTGGGAGTTTTTGATGACTGACACTTTATTTGTAATTGGTTTGTTGAGGTCATCTATTTCTTCTCAAGTCAGTGTTGGTTGTTCATGCTTTTCTAGGAAGTTGTCCATTTTGTCTAAGTTATCTAGTCTTAGCATATAGTTGCTCATAGGACCTTCTCATTATCTCCTTTATTTCTCCTGGGTCAATAGTTATGCCTATCCATTTATGATATTTATTTGCATCCTCTCTCTTTTTTCTTTGTCAGCCTAGGATCATTGGTTTAGTTGATTTTCTTAAAGAACAAGCTTCTGGTTCTCTCCATTATTTTCATGTTCTTAATTTCATTTATTTCTTCTTTTATTGTTATTTGTTTCCTTCTGTTTCCTTTGGGATTAGCTTGCTCTTATTTCTTTAGTTCCCCCAGGGGATCAGTTAATTCCTTGATTTTTACTCTTTCTTCTTTTTTGATATAGGCATTTAGGGCAATAAATTTCCCTCTCACCACTTCCTTTGATGCAACCCATAAGATGTGTTGTGTTTTCATTGCCATTTGCCTCAAGATATTTACTAATTTCTCTTGAAAATTCTTCATTTACCCAGTGATTATTTAAGAATGTTGCTTTGCCTCCATATATTTGTGAATTTTCCAGCCTTCTGCTTGTTGTTTCCAACTTAATTCCATTATTATATTAGAAAGTGTTTTGTATAGTACCAATATTTTGGAATTTATTTTTGAGTCCTCCTTTGTGACCCAACATGTGGTCTATCCTAGAGAATGGTCCATGAGAACTTGAGAATAATCTGTATTCTGCCCTTGTCAGATGGTGTTGTGTAAACATCTGCCAAGTCTTATTCATTTATCATAATGTTCAACATTTCTGTTTCCTTGTTGATCCTCTGCCTTGATGTGTTATACATTGGTGTCCGTTTCTCCCTTCAGTATTGTCAGTGTTTTCATCATGTATTTTAGGGAACGTGGGCTCAGTGCATAAATATTTATGACTGTTATGTCTTCTTGATGAATTGTCCTTTTATTAATATACGCAGTCCTTTGTCTCTTTCCAATGTTTGACATTTGAACTCTAATTTGTCTGTTATTAATATAGCTACCCCTACTCTTTTTGGTTTGTTGTTTGCATGAAATATCTTTCCCAAGCTGTCACTTTCAATCTATTTTTGTCATTGTGTGTAAAGTGAATCTTTTTTAGACAACATAATGTTTTATCCTGATTTTACATCCATTCTGCCAGTATATAACTTTCCTTGGGGATTTTCATCCATCAACATTTAATGTTATTAATAAAAGCAATACTTTCTTCTACTGTGTTGTCTTTTGTATTTTATATGTCATATCTTATTTTTTTCTCACTCTCCCCTTACCCTTCCTGAAGGTCTTCATTTCTACACTCTTCTCCAAATGTCTTCTTGTTTTTTCCTATCTGCCTGTAGCACATCCTTAGTATTTCTTGCAGAGTGCATCTCTTATTGACAAACTCTCTCAGTGTCTGTTTGTCTGAAAATACTTTAAACTCTCCCTCATTTATGAAGGACAGTTTTTCTGGATGTAGAATTCTCTACTGGCAGTATTTCTCTTTCATTATCTTCAATATATTGTATCTCTGACTTCTTACCTCCATGGTTTCTGCAGAGAAATCCATATGTAGTCTTTTTGAGCTTTACTTGTATGTGATGGATCACTTTTCTCTTCCTGCTTTCAGAATCTTCTCTTTGTCTTTGACATTGTACAATCTGATCCATAAGTGTCCTGAAGTAGGTCTATTCAGATATATTCTGCTTGGGGTACACTGTTCTTCTTCAATCTCTAATTTCATGTCTTTCATAAGGGTTGGGAAATTTTCAGTGATTATTTCCTCCATTATCTTTTCTGCCCCTTTTCTTCTGGGACACCCATAGCACATATATTTGAGCACTTCATGTTGTCATTCAATTCCCTCAGACCCTGCTTGTATTGTTCCAGTCTTTTCCCTATTTGTTCTTCTGTGTGTAAGATTTCAGGTGTCCTGTCTTCGACTTCACTGATTCTTTATTCTGTCTCTTCAGTTCTGCTGTTATATGTCTCCATTGTATTTTTAATCTCTTTTATTGTGCCTTTCATTCCCATATGTTCTGCCATTTCTTTTTTGAAACTTTAGAATTCTTCTTTATCATCACCCAGTGTCTTTATATTCTTCAACTCTTTTGCCATATCTTCCCTCAACTCATTTATTTGGTTTTTGTATTTATTTAGCAAATTTCTTTGAACATCTTTAATTAGTTGTTTCAATGCCTTTATTTCACTTGTATTGTTACTTTCTTTTGGCTGGTCCATATTTTCATGTTTTCTAGTTTGACTCATGATTTTTTATATTCAAGGCATCTGATTTTCCCAATTAGTTTAATCTGGAGCTTGTTTTCTCTCTTTTACCTCAGGTTTTCTTGTTGGTTTTCTTTGATCTCTGTTCTTTGGTATTCAGTTCAACTTATTATAGACCAAGCATAGCTTCTGATTAGTTGATCAGAATTTTTCAGCTCTTGTTTTTCTGATTCTTGTCCTGCTTCTATGTAACTCTTCTTATGAGAGAGTTTCCCCTGATATGATCAACCCCACTCAGGTTTTTCCTCTCCAGACAGGCCAAGATCTCAGGAGGAGGGTGTTATCCATATAACATTTCCAGTTCTTTGCTGTGATCACAGCTGTTCATCCCCTTCCAGACTGATGTCTGATGTGTTTCTAGTCACAGAAGTCCCCCAAATAGTTTTTCCAGATATTAACCAGCCACCCTAGAGGGTAACTAAATTGCACCCCTCACCATGCCCCACCCCTTCACCAATGAATTTTACTTAATATTTTAAAAATCTAACATCTATTATCTCAAAACCTTCCAAATTTGAGAAATGATGAAATTTTTATAACTCTATGAGGTACATCATTTCAATAACAAAGTCAATAGAAGACATCTCAAGAGAATCAAACTTTAGTTCAATATCTAGTGAATAGAAAATCAAAAATCCTCAGCAACATTATTGCAAATAATTTTCAATAGCACATTAAAATTACACACCATCTCCAACTCACCTTGATCCCAGCAATATGATGGTGGCTCAACATAAAATTGATAAATAAACCACTTCAAAGGAATAAAAGAATAAATGACATGGCCATGCCATTTGACCTGGAAAATCTAGCAAACTTTCTATATTTAAATACACAGAAAATAAACCTAAAAATGCATGGGAGTTCCTCAACATGATTAAAAATATATATGAAAAACCCACAGGTAACACTGAGTAGTGAGACTGCAAGAATTCTCCCTAGATCAGGAGCAAAAGGATCCCTTCTTACAGAACTGCTTTTCAACATTTTACTAAAGAATCTAGACAGAGAAATTAGGAAAGAAAATGAAATGAAATGCATAAAGATTGGAGAACAGGCAAAAGTCTCCATATTTATAGATGACATGATCCTAAGTTTAGAAATACAAAAGAATCTAGAAGGGAGCTACTTGAAGTAATCAATGGGTTAAAGTTCAACACAGAAAAAGTGGGATGTTTTTATTTTCTATCAATAAGCCATTCAAGAAGAAAGTGAAGAAAACAAATCATTCTACAAGAGTAAGTAAAAGAATAAAATATTGAGGAATAAATTTAACCAAGGATCTGAAGGGCTGAACAAGACAACTATAAAACATTACTGAAAGAATTTTCAAAGAACTAAATAAATAGAAGGACACCCAATCTTCATGTATTATATAACCTAATATTGTTAAAATGCCAGTACCACCCAAATAAATTTACAAATTCATTGCAATCATAACAAGAAAATTCCAGCAGACTTCTTTACATAAATGAAAAGCCAAATTTATATGAAAATGCAAATGGTCCTGAATAGTGAGAAATGTCTTTTAAAACAAGAACTAAGTTGGAGAACTCACATTTCCTAATTACCAATTTTGTTGCAAAACTACAGCAATCAATACAGTGTGGTACTGGCACAAGCAGAGAAATATAAACTAATGGAATAGTCTATATTTGAGTCTGAATTGAGAGTTCAGAAATGAACCCTAACATCTATAGACAAATGATACTTTTTTATAAAACCTTTTTCATTTGAAATACTTTGAAACTAACATCACAGCTTCAAAAATAGTACATACCCAGTAGAACTCCAATATAATCATTTCCCCCAGATCTCCATATCTACTAATATAACCACTTGCTAACTTTGCCATATGCTATACCTATCCATCTATCAATCTGTCTGCTACCCCTTTGTCTAATATACCTATTTATCAATATATTTTCTGAACAATAGGATTGTTTATATGATGCTCCTTGAAGACTTATTTCTGCCACTTATGTTGCCTAAGTAACAGAATATTCACTTACATAATTTTAAGTGTAGTTGTAAAATTCAAGAAATTTAGCATTGATAATATGGTCTAATAATTTTCTTTTTAGCTATTACTCCTCCCTTGTTAGATCACATCCAATTGCATTTAATTATCATCTATTTGGTTGCTCTTTTTTATTTTTTAATTTTACAAACATATATAAAACATAAACTTTCCTATGTCATCCACTCCCAAACATAATATTTGGTGAGATGAATCACATTCACAGTATTGTGTTGCCCTTACTACCTTTCATTACTAAAACTTTCTGATCTTCAAGTTCTTCCCACCCATGACTACATACACTCTTCTTTCTCTTCTTATTAACTTGCGTATTCTCATAATTTCTTTGTAGTTACTACAGGACTGAAATTTAGCATCCTAAATCTGTAACAATCTCATTTTCATAATGCTAAATTAACTTCAATACTATATAAAAACTGTGCTACTTATGCCCCTAAAACCCTCTAATTTAAGGTAGTTATTGTCACAAATTACATGAGTATACATTATGTGCCCAAGACCACTGATTTATCATGTCTTTTGCATTTCTCTTTTAGATCATGTGGGAAGTATAAAGTGGATCTACAAACCAGAAAGAAAATATACTATCATTTATATTTATCCATGTTGTTATCATGACTGGAGATCTTTTTTTCTTCATGTGGCTGCTATTGTCTGCTATTTAGCATCTCTTATAGAGCAAGTCTGGTATTTCAAAGTCTCTCAGCTTTTGTTTATCAGTGAATGTAAAGCAGTTTTGCCAGATATGGTATATTTGACATATTAAAATATAGAAGTTGTAGGTTTAGAGACAAATCATGCAGAAAGTACAATTTCCATATACCTCCCTACACACAAAGCATATCCAATTATACATGTATTGTTTTTCTATTAAATTTGATGAAATGATATTATAATTATATTATTCACATTTTTATCTCCTATCTTTTATTTTACTAATGTACCTGACCCAAATTTTCTCCTTTCCATCACATTCATCTACATAATTCTGTGATGTGGATGACACTCACAATAATATGTTGGAATCACTACTTCTCCCATACTACAAAATTATCCTAAATAGAAGTTTTGTACATGTTAAGCATCATCACACCATTCTCTACCCCCAAACTATCCCTTCATACCCTATACACTAGATTCTAATTCTGTGGGTTTGTTTATTATAATAGATTCATACCACTGAGATCATGCTATACTCTCCTTTTGTGCCTAGCTTATTTTTCTTGCATAGCATCCTCAAATTCATCCATGTTGACACATTCATCTGGACTTCATTCCTTCTTGCAGCTCAATAATATTCCTTCCTATGTATGTGCCTCTTTCTGTTTTTCCATTCATCAATTGGTCTCTTGGACTTGTTCCATCTCTTGGCAGTTGTGTATGTTGCTGCTGTGAACATCAGTGCAAAAATATCTGTTCATGTCTCTGCTTTCAATTTTTCTTAGTCTATACCTAGATGCAGGATTGCCAGTCATATGGTACTTCTATATTTAGCTTCCTGAGGAACTGCCAAACTGTTTTCCACAGCACTTGCATTACTCTATTTTCCCACCAACAATTAATGACTGGCACTATTTAACCACATCCTCTCCAACACTTGTAATACACTGATTTTTAAATAGTATCCTCTCTGGGAGTATGAAATGACAACTCATTTTGGATTTGAGTCTCATTTTCTTTATTTATAGTGACATTGAGTAACATTTCATATGCTATTTTTAGCCACTTTTTTATCCTCTTTGGAAAATGTCTATACAGGTCTTTGACATCTTTGTGAATTTGGGTTGTCTTCTTACTGTTCAGTTGTAGAAATTCCTCATATATTTGGATATCAAACCCATATTAGGAATATCATTGACAAATAATTTCTCCCATGGGGTAGGTTGCTTCCCATTTTTGTGAGAAATTCCTTTATGCAATTTTTTTTTTTTTAATTTTGAGGATATCTCATTTATGGATTTTTCTTTCATTGCTTGTAATTTAGGCATAAGGTCCAAGAAAATGTGGTCAAATCCAAGATCTTTGAGATGATTCCCCACATTTGTTTCTTTGGATTTTGTTTTCCTGGCTCTTATATTTATGTCTTAAATCCATTTTGTGAGGCTTTTTGAGTATGGTTTAATACAGGGTCCTCTTTCATTCTTTGGATTGGTACATCCAGTTCTCATAATACCATTTTTTTAAGGAAATACCTTTCACCTTTGAGTGGACTTGGCAACATTCTCAAAAATCAGGTCTATTTGGAACACTTGATTCGATTCTGTTAGTTGACAGACCTATCCTTATGCAAGTACCATGCAGTTTTGACCAGTTTTGCTTAAATATGCTTAAAAGTAATGAAGTGTGAGTCATCCAACTTTTCTATTTTTCATGATGTTTTTGGCTATCCTGGGTCGCTTACACTTCCAAATAAATTTGATAGTTGGATTTTACAATTCTGCAATGTAGGCTGTTGGAGTTTTACTTGGAATTGCATAGAAGCTGCATATCATTTTGGCTGGAATTGACAACTTGATATTTCCTCTTCCAATACATGAACATAGAATGTCTTTACATAATTAAGTTCTTTGATCCCTTATGGCAATATTTCATAGGTTTCTGTGTACAAGTCATTTTTGTCCTTTCTTAAATATATTCATAAACTTTTAATTACCTTGCTTGTCATTGAAAAATGATTTTTTCTTTATTTCCTCATCAGATTGGTGGGTACTACTGTATAAAAATACTACTGATTCAAGGAATGCTATCCTTTTGCCATCCCACTTTGCTAAATATGTCTATTAGTTCAAGAAAGTTTCTTGTAGATTTCTGGGACTTTCTATACATTTGATCATGTCATCTGCTGATGGTGAAATTTTACTTTTTCATTTCCAATTTGGATGCCTATTATTTCTTTTTTAAATGCAATTTTATTGAGATGTATTCACATAACATATTTCATTACTCCAAAAAATAAAATAAAAATAAAAAAGAACATACAAAACAACCAATTCCCTTCTTCCTCCATTGTTCATTTACATTTTTAAACACAGTTTTATTCAGTTATAGTCATACACAGTACAGTCATCCACAGTGTACAATCAATTATTCACAGCACTATCATAGAGTTTTGTGTTCATAACCAGAAGCAAGTTTTGAACAATTTACTTACTCCAAAACAAAAATAAAAGCAAAAAGTAAACAAAACTTTCCAGCCCCTCCATCTCACCATAATGTTCATTTGATTTTTGTCCTCATTTTTCACTCATATGTCCATACACTGGATAAAGGGAGTGCAAGTCACATGGTTTTCACAATCACACAGTCACAATGTGCAAGCTACATAATTATGCAATCATCTTCAAGAATCAAGGTCACTGGGCTGCACTTTTATGACATCAGATGTTTCCCTCTAGCCATTCCAACACACCAAAATCTAATAGTGATAGCTATATAGCACATAAAAATACCTTCCAGAGTGACCTCTTGGCTCCATTTAAAATCTCTCAGCTACTGGAAACATTTGTTTTAACTCTCTTCCTGCTTTTGGTTAAGAATATTTTCTCAATCCCACAGTGCTAGGCCCAGACTCATCCCCAGGAGTAATTTCCAGCATTACCACAGGGAGTCACCCCCTTGGAGTTATGTCCCACATAGGGAGGGGTAGTGAGTTCACCTGCTGTGTCGACTTCAAGAGAGAGGGGGCCACATCTGAGCAAAAAAGAGGCTCTCTGGGGGAAACTCAGGCACAATTATAAGTCAGCTAAGCCTCTCTTGCAGTAACAAGCCTGAACAGCTGTCAACTTGAGGGCTCAGCCCACCAAATTAGCAGTCATCAATACTTGCAAGAAAATCAGCAATAACCCAGGTGGGGAAGTCCAACATGTCTGCATTTCTCCCCAGTTCCTCAGGGGTTCCCACAAATATACTCTCTAGCCATATCACTCTGGGATGTATCAGGATTTCACTCCAGCCTGTACAGATTCACCAAATATCGCTTCCACCAAAGCTTCATGCACATAGGGTGTTCAAACATACTGATCATGCAAGTTAAATTATTTAGTGTGCTACAGAAAATATAGATCATGCACTAATATCTCCTTCCTTGGTCTCACACAGAAGTTGTAGTTTTAAAACCCAGTCAGGAGGGGTGGGGCAAGATGGCAGACTGGTGAGCTGTATGTTTTAGTTACTCCTCCAGGAAAGTAGGTAGAAAGCCAGGAACTGCGTGGACTGGACACCACAGAGCAATCTGACTTTGGGCATACTTCATACAACACTCATGAAAACGTGGAACTGCTGACATCAGCAAAATCTGTAAGTTTTTGCGGCCAGGGGACCAGCGCCCCTCCCTGCCAGGCTCAGTCCTGTGGGAGGAGGGGCTGTCAGCTCCGGGAAGGAGAAGGGAGAACTGCAGTGGCAGCCCTTATCAGAAACTCATTCTGCTGATCCAAACTCCAACCATAGATAGACTGAGACCAGACACCAGAGAATCTGAGAGCAGCCAGCCCAGCAGAGAGGAGACAGGCATAGAAAAAAAAACAACACGAAAAACTCCAAAATAAAAGCGGAGGATTTTTGGAGTTATGGTGAACATAGAAAGGGGAAAGGCAGAGCTCAGGCCCTGAGGTGCATATGCAAATCCCGAAGAAAAGCTGATCTGTCTGCCCTGTGGACCTTTCCTTAATGGCCCTGGTTGCTTTGTCTCTTAGCATTTCAATAACCCATTAGATCTCTGAGGAGGGCCTTTTTTTTTTTTTAATCCTTTTTTCTTTTTCTAAAACAATTACTCTAAGATGCCCAATACAGAAAGCTTCAAAGACTTGCAATTTGGGCAGGTCAAGTAAAGAGCAGAACTAGGAGAGCTCTGAGACAAAACGCAATAATCCAGTGGCTGAGAAAATTCACTAAACACCACAACTTCCCAAGGAAAGGGGGGTGTCCGCTCACAGACATCATCCTGGTGGACAGGAAACACTCCTGCCCATCGCCAGCCCCATAGCCCAGAACTGCCCCAGACAACCCAGTGTGACGGAAGTGCTTCAAATAACAGGCACACACCACAAAACTGGGCGTGGACATTAGCCTTCCCTGCAACCTCAGCTGATTGTCCCAGAGTTGGGAAGGTGGAGCAGTGTGAATTAACAAAGCCCCATTCAGCCATCATTTGAGCAGACTGGGAGCCTCCCTACACAGCCCAGCAGCCCAGAACTGCCCTGGGGGGACGGCACTCACCTGTGACATAGCACAGTCATCCCTCAACAGAGGACCTGGGGTGCACGGCCTGGAAGAGGGGCCCACTTGCAAGTCTCAGGAGCCATACGCCAATACCAAGGACTTGTGGGTCAGTTGCAGAGACAAACTGTGGCAGGACTGAACTGAAGGATTAGACTATTGCAGCAGCTTTAAAACTCTAGGATCACCAGGGAGATTTGATTGTTAGAGCCAACCCCCTCCCTGACTGCCCAGAAACATGCCACATATACAGGGCAGGCAACACCAACTACACATGCAAGCTTGGTACACCAATTGGATCCCGCAAGACTCACTCCCCCACTCACCAAAAAGGCTAAGCAGGGGAGAACTGGGTTGTGGAGAACAGGTGGCTCGTGGATGCCACCTGCTGGTTAGATAAAGTGTACTCCACGAAGCTGTAGATCTGATAAATTAGAGATAAGGACTTCAATTGGTCTACAAATCCTAAAAGAACCCTATCAAGTTCAGCAAATGACACGAGGCCAAAAACAACAGAAAATTATAAAGCATATGAAAAAACCAGACGATATGGATAACCCAAGCCCAAGCACCCAAATCAAAAGATCAGAAGAGACACAGCACCTAGAGCAGCTACTCAAAGAACTAAAGATGAAAAATGAGACCATAGTACGGGAGACAAAGGAAATCAAGAAGACCCTAGAAGAGCATAAAGAAGACATTGCAAGACTAAATAAAAAAATGGATGATCTTATGGAAATTAAAGAAACTGTTGACCAAATTAAAAAGATTCTGGACACTCATAGTACAAGACTAGAGGAAGTTGAACAACGAATCAGTGACCTCGAAGATGACAGAATGGAAAATGAAAGCATAAAAGAAAGAATGGGGAAAAAAATTGAAAAAATTGAAATGGACCTCAGGGATATGATAGATAATATGAAACGTCCAAATATAAGACTCATTGGTGTCACAAAAGGGGAAGAAAAGGGTAAAGGTCTAGGAAGAGTATTCAAAGAAATTGTTGGGGAAAACTTCCCAAATCTTCTAAACAACATAAATACACAAATCATAAATGCTCAGCGAACTCCAAATAGAATAAATCCAAATAAACCCACTCCGAGACATATACTGATCACACTGTCAAACACAGAAGAGAAGGAGCAAGTTCTGAAAGCAGCAAGAGAAAAGGAATTCACCACATACAAAGGAAACAGCATAAGACTAAGTAGTGACTACTCGGCAGCCACCATGGAGGTGAGAAGGCAGTGGCATGATATATTTAAAATTCTGAGTGAGAAAAATTTCCAGCCAAGAATACTTTATCCAGCAAAGCTCTCCTTCAAATTTGAGGGAGAGCTTAAATTTTTCACAGACAAACAAATGCTGAGAGAATTTCCTAACAAGAGACCTGCCCTACTGGAGATACTCAAGGGAGCCCTACAGACAGAGAAACAAAGACAGGACACAGAGACTTGGAGAAAGTTTCAGTACTAAAGAGATTCGGTATGGGTACAATAAAGGATATTAATAGACAGAGGGGAAAAATATGACAAACATAAACTAAAGGATAAGATGGCTGATTCAAGAAATGCCTTCACGGTTATAACGTTGAATGTAAATGGATTAAACTCCCAATTAAAAGATATAGATTCGCAGAATGGATCAAAAAAAATGAACCATCAATATGTTGCATACAACAGACTCATCTTACACAGGGACACAAAGAAACTGAAAGTGAAAGGATGGAAAAAAATATTTCATGCAAGCTACAGCCAAAAGAAAGCAGGTGTAGCAATATTAATCTCAGATAAAATAGACTTCAAATGCAGGGATGTTTTGAGAGACAAAGAAGGCCACTGCATACTAATAAAAGGGGCAATTCAGCAAGAAGAAATAACAATCGTAAATGTCTATGGACCCAATCAAGGTGCCACAAAATACATGAGAGAAACACTGGCAAAACTAAAGGAAGCAATTGATGTTTCCACAATAATTGTGGGAGACTTCAACACATCACTCTCTCCTATAGATAGATCAACCAGACAGAAGACCAATAAGGAAATTGAAAACCTAAACAATCTGATAGATGAATTAGATTTAACAGACATATACAGGACATTACATCCCAAATCACCAGAATACACATGCTTTTCTAGTGCTCATGGAACTTTCTCCAGAGTAGATCATATGCTGGGACATAAAACAAGCCTCAATAAATTTAAAAAGATTGAAATTATTCAAAGCACATTCTCTGACCACAATGGAATACAATTAGAAGTCAATAACCATCAGAGACTTAGAAAATTCACAAATACCTGGAGGTTAAACAACACACTCCTAAACAATCAGTGGGTTAAAGAAGAAATAGCAAGAGAAATTGCTAAATATATACAGACGAATGAAAATGAGAATACAGCATACCAAAACCTATGGGATGCAGCAAAAGCAGTGCTAAGGGGGAAATTTATAGCACTAAACGCATATATTAAAAAGGAAGAAAAAGCCAAAATCAAAGAACTAATGGATCAACT
This sequence comes from Choloepus didactylus, assembly GCF_015220235.1. Classification (NCBI taxonomy): domain Eukaryota; kingdom Metazoa; phylum Chordata; class Mammalia; order Pilosa; family Megalonychidae; genus Choloepus; species Choloepus didactylus. Next base: position 194,375,836 of record NC_051310.1, read on the forward strand.
GAAGAAGCTAGAAAATGAACAGCAAACCAATCCTAAACCAAGTACAGGAAAAGAAATAACAAGGATTAAAGCAGAAATAAATGACATAGAGAACAAAAAACAATAGAGAGGATAAATATCACCAAAAGTTGGTTCTTTGAGAAGATGAACAAGATTGACAAGCCCCTAGCTAGACTGACAAAATCAAAAAGAGAGAGGACCCATATAAACAAAATAATGAATGAAAAAGGTGACATAAGTGCAGATCCTGAAGAAATTAAAAAAATTATAAGAGGATACTATGGACAACTGTATGGCAACAAGCTGGATAATGTAGAGGAAATGGACAATTTCCTGGAAAAATATGAACAACCTAGACTGACCAGAGAAGAAATAGAAGACCTCAACCAACCCATCACAAGCAAAGAGATCCAATCAGTCATCAAAAATCTTCCCACAAATAAATGCCCAGGGCCAGATGGCTTTACAGGGGAATTCTACCAGACTTTCCAGAAAGAACTGACACCAATCTTACTCAAACTCTTTCAAAACATTGAAGAAAAGGGAACACTACCTAACTCATTTTATGAAGCTAACATCAATCTAATACCAAAACCAGGCAAAGATGCTACAAAAAAGGAAAACTATCGGCCAATCTCCCTAATGAATATAGATGCAAAAATCCTCAACAAAATACTTGCAAATCGAATCCAAAGACACATTAAAAAATCATACACCATGACCAAGTGGGGTTTATTCCAGGCATGCAAGGATGGTTCAACATAAGAAAATCAATCAATGTATTACAACACATTAACAAGTCAAAAGGGAAAAATCAATTGATCATCTCAATAGATGCTGAAAAAGCATTTGACAAAATCCAACATCCCTTTTTGATAAAAACACTTCAAAAGGTAGGAATTGAAGGAAACTTCCTCAACATGATAAAGAGCATATATGAAAAACCCACAGCCAGCATAGTACTCAATGGTGAGAGACTGAAAGCCTTCCCTCTAAGATCAGGAACAAGACAAGGATGCCCGCTGTCACCACTGTTATTCAACATTGTGCTGGAAGTGCTAGCCAGGGCAATCCGGCAAGACAAAGAAATAAAAGGCATCCAAATTGGAAAAGAAGAAGTAAAACTGTCATTGTTTGCAGATGATATGATCTTATATCTAGAAAACCCTGAGAAATCGACAATACAGCTACTAGAGCTAATAAACAAATTTAGCAAAGTAGCGGGATACAAGGTTAATGCACATAAGTCAGTAATGTTTCTATATGCTAGAAATGAACAAACTGAAGAGACACTCAAGAAAAAGATACCATTTTCAATAGCAACTAAAAAAATCAAGTACCTAGGAATAAACTTAACCAAAGATGTAAAAGACCTATACAAAGAAAACTACATAACTCTACTAAAAGAAATAGAAGGGGACCTTAAAAGATGGAAAAATATTCCATGTTCATGGATAGGAAGGCTAAATGTCATTAAGATGTCAATTCTACCCAAACTCATCTACAGATTCAATGCAATCCCAATCAAAATTACAACAACCTACTTTGCAGACTTGGAAAAGCTAGTTATCAAATTTATTTGGAAAAGGAAGATGCCTCGAATTGCTAAAGACACTCTAAAAAAGAAAAACAAAGTGGGAGGACTTACACTCCCTGACTTTGAAGCTTATTATAAAGCCACAGTTGCCAAAACAGCATGGTACTGGCACAAAGATCGACATATAGATCAATGGAATCGAATTGAGAATTCAGAGATAGACCCTCAGATCTATGGCCGAGTGATCTTTGATAAGGCCTCCAAAGTCACTGAACTGAGTCATAATGGTCTTTTCAACAAATGGGGCTGGGAGAGTTGGATAACCATATCCAAAAGAATGAAAGAGGACCCCTACCTCACCCCCTACCCAAAAATTAACTCAAAATGGACCCAAGATCTCAATATAAAAGAAAGTACCATAAAACTCCTAGAAGATAATGTAGGAAAACATCTTGAAGACCTTGTAATAGGCGGCCACTTCCTAGACTTTACACCCAAACCACAAGCAACAAAAGAGAAAATAGATAAATGGGAACTCCTCAAGCTTAGAAGTTTCTGCACCTCAAAGGAATTTCTCAAAAAGGTAAAGAGGCAGCCAACTCAATGGGAAAAAATTTTTGGAAACCATGTATCTGACAAAAGACTGATATCTTGCATACATAAAGAATTCCTACAACTCATTGACAATAGTACAGTCTGCCCAATTATAAAATGGGCAAAAGAAATGAAAAGACAGTTCTCTGAAGAGGAAATACAAATGGCCAAGAAACACATGAAAAAAGGTTCAGCTTCACTAGCTATTAGAGAGATGCAAATTAAGACCACAATGAGATACCATCTAACACCGGTTACAATGGCTGCCATTAAACAAACAGGAAACTACAAATGCTGGAGGGGATGTGGAGAAATTGGAACTCTTATTCATTGTTGGTGGGACTGTATAATGGTTCAGCCACTCTGGAAGTCAGTCTGGCAGTTCCTTAGAAAACTAGATATAGAGTTACCATTCGATCCAGCGATTGCACTTCTCAGTATATACCCGGAAGATCGGAAAGCAGTGACACAAACAGATATCTGCACTCCAATGTTCATAGCAGCATTATTCACAATTGCCAAGAGATGGAAACAACCCAAATGTCCTTCAACAGATGAGTGGATAAATAAAATCTGGTATATACACACGATGGAATACTACGCGGCAGTAAGAAGGAACGATCTCGTGAAACATATGACAACATGGATGAACCTTGAAGACATAATGCTGAGCGAAATAAGCCAGGCACAAAAAGAGAAATATTATATGCTACCACTAATGTGAACTTTGAAAAATGTAAAACAAATGGTTTATAATGTAGAATGTAGGGGAACTAGCAATAGAGAGCAATTAAGGAAGGGGGAACAATAATCCAAGAAGAACAGATAAGCTATTTAACATTCTGGGGATGCCCAGGAATGACTATGGTCTGTTAATTTCTGATGGATATAGTAAGAGCAAGTTCACAGAAATGTTGTTATATTAGGTAACTTTCTTGGGGTAAAGTAGGAACATGTTGGAAGTTAAGCAGTTATCTTAGGTTAGTTGTCTTTTTCTTACTCCCTTGTTATGGTCTCTTTGAAATGTTCTTTTATTGTATGTTTGTTTTCTTTTTAACTTTTTTTTTCATACAGTTGATTTAAAAAAGAAGGGAAAGTTAAAAAAAAAATAAAAAAAACCAAGGAAAAAAAAAAGATGTAGTGCCCCCTTGAGGAGCCTGTGGAGAATGCAGGGGTATTCGCCTACCCCACCTCCATGGTTGCTAATATGACCACAGACATAGGGGACTGGTGGTTTGATGGGTTGAACCCTCTACCACAGGTTTTACCTTTGGGAAGATGGTTGCTGCAAAGGAGAGGCTAGGCCTCCCTATGGTTGTGCCTAAGAGCCTCCTCCCGAATGCCTCTTTGTTGCTCAGATGTGGCCCTGTCTCTCTAGCTAAGCCAACTTGAAAGGTGAAATCACTGCCCTCCCCCCTACGTGGGATCAGACACCCAGGGGAGTGAATCTCCCTGGCAACGTGGAATATGACTCCTGGGGAGGAACGTAGACCTGGCATCGTGGGACGGAGAACATCTTCTTGACCAAAAGGGGGATGTGAAAGGAAATGAAATAAGCTTCAGTGGCAGAGAGATTCCAAAAGGAGCCGAGAGGTCACTCTGGTGGGCACTCTTATGCACACTTTAGACAACCCTTTTTAGGTTGTAAAGAATTGGGGTAGCTGGTGTTGGATACATGAAACTATCAAACTACAACCCCGAACCCATGAATCTCAAAGACAGTTGTATAAAAATGTAGCTTATGAGGGGTGACAATGGGATTGGGAAAGCCATAAGGACCACACTCCACTTTGTCTAGTTTATGGATGGATGAGTAGAAAAATAGGGGAAGGAAACAAACAGACAAAGGTACCCAGTGTTCTTTTTTACTTCAATTGCTCTTTTTCAGTCTAATTATTATTCTTGTTATTTTTGTGTGTGTGCTAATGAAGGTGTCAGGGATTGATTTGGGTGATGAATGTACCACGATGTAATGGTACTGTAAACAATCGAAAGTACGATTTGTTTTATATGACTGAGTGGTATGTGAATATATCTCAATAAAATGAAGATAAAACAAAACAAAACAAAAAAACAAACCCAGTCAGTATTGTCCTTTTCCCTTTGGCCTTATTTTCCTTAGTCCTAACCACATCAGCTTGATTCATATCTCTTAATTGAAGTTGGAACTCTTTTTCAGCTCTTTTAACAGTTGCAGTATGGGGTAATACTGACATTCATAACTGCCAAGCTCTAGCTCTGTCTCACTGTCACACATATACCAAAAGTTATAGAGACCAACCAGGTTATACACAAGGAGCTCAGCATCACAGGATTTATAGATAACCATTTGACAACTCAGAAAGAGATGTGACTGCTATAAGAGCTTGAAATCTATGGACCATTACAATAAGCATTCCTACGAAAAGCTGTTCTTTCACATTTAATTCTGAGTTTTTCACATTGTAGTTAGTCCATATTAGAGAGGCATTATACTGTTTGTCCTCTTGTTTCTGGTGCACTTCACTCAAAATGCTGTATTCCTGAATCTTTCATGTAGTTGTGTGTGTCACAGCTTCATTCCTTCTTGTAGACACTCAATATTCTATTGCATGCATACACCACAGTTCATGATTCTGTTCATCAGTCAGTGTACCATTAGACAACCTCTGTCAATTGCAAATCATGAATACTGCCACCATAAACACCAGTGTGCAAATGTCCATTCATGTCCCTGCTCTCAGATCTTCCAAGTACATCCCCAATAATGAGGTTGCAGGACCATATGACACCCACATACTTAGTTCTTGTGGAACCCCCACATTGTCCTCCAGATAGGCTATTTCCCCACAAACAGTGAATACATGCATCTCTTCCCCCAAGTTCTCTCCAGAACTTGTGTCCCTCTGTTTATTTTTCCCTGCAATTTTATACAGATATATTCAAATACCATATAATCATCCACAGTGTACAACCAATTATTCACAGTATCATCACATAATTGTGCATTCATCACCACAATTAGCACTGACATATATTCATTACTCTAAAAAGAATTAAAATGAAAGAATAGTAAAAAGAATAAAATAAAAAGTAAACATAAAAGGAAATACAGCAATAAGGTCAGACAACAACACTACCAAGAATCACGTACCCCTCCCTTAAAACCCTCTCTCACATTTAGCTTTGATATATTGCCTTTGTTATATTTAATGGGAGCAAATTACAATGTTACTGTTAACTCCAGATTCCAGTTGCATTGACTATATTTTTCCCGATACCATCCCTTTTTCAACAGCTTACAAGATTAACATTCATTTGTTCTCCCACATGTAAAACCATTTTTGTATTTGCATATTTAGTCACCATCACTGACCACTCTTGGTTTCACTAAGGTACACAGTCCCAATCATCCTTCCCTCCCTTTGGAATCATACATGCCCCCAGCTCTCCTCTTGCAACTTAAGTTACAAAACTGTTTGGTGAGTGTACCTACAATACTGTGCTGCCATCATACAGCACTGCTATCTCCATTTCTAGATCTTCACAATCAACACTGTTGAACATTCTATAATCCTTCAGTGTTAAATGACTGATCTCTACCCTCTTTCTATCTCCTGATAAACTGTGTTCTCAGCTTCAAATTTCAAAGTTTGCTCATTAGTGTTACTTCATATTAGTGAGACCATACTGTATTTGTCCTTTTGTTTCCTGCTAACTTTGTTCAACATTACATCTTCAAGGTTTATCCATGTTATTATAAGTTCCATGACTTTGTTCTGTCTTATAGCTGCATAATATTCCATTGTATGTATATGCAACAGTTTGTTTATCCACTCCTCCATTGATGGACATTTGAGCTATTTCCATCTCTTGGCAATTGTGAATAATGCCAGAATAAACTTTGGTTTACAAATCTCCATTTGTGACTTAGCTTTCAGTTCCTCTGAGGGTATACCTAGTAATGGAATTACTGGATCATATAGCAAATCTATACTTAGCTTCCTGAGGAGTTGTCACACTGCATTCCAGAATGGCTGCACCATTCTGCATTCCCACCATCAGTGTATAAGTGTATGTCTTTCTCCACATTTTCTCCAACATTTGTGATTTTCTGTTTTTTGGGTAATGGCCATTCTGGTTGGTTTCAGAAGATATCTCATTGCGGTTTTGATTTGTGTTTCCCTGAAAGCCAGTGAAATTAAACATCTTTTCATATGTTTTTGAGCCATTTGTATTTTCTCTTCAGAAAAGTGTCGGTCTGTCTTCTGCCCATTTTTTAACTGGGTTGTTTCTCTTTCTATTGTTAAGTTGTAGGATCTCTTCATACATTCTGGATAGTAAAACCTTATCTGATATGTGGGTTCCAAATATTGTCTCCCATTGCATAGGCTGCCTTTCTACTTTTCTAACAAAGTCCTTTGATATACAAAAGTGTTTAATTTTGAGGAGATCCCATTTATCTGTTTCTTCTACCATTGCTCATGCTTCGGTTGTAAGGTCTAGGAAACAACCTCCTATCACAAAATCTTTAGGATGTTTCCATATATATTGTTGTTAAATTTTATGCTCTTAGCTCTAATGTTTAGTTATTTGATACATTTCAAGTTCATTTTTAATTTATTTTTTAAGTTCAGTTTTATTTAGATATATTCACATACCATAAAATCATCCATAATGTACAATTAACTGTTCACAGTACTATCATATAGCTTGTATTCACCACTGCAATGTATTTTTGAACATTTTCCTTGCAAGAGAAAGAATAAAAGTAAGAATAAAAAATAAAATTATAAAAAGAACACCCAAATCATTCCCCCATCCCACCTTATTTTACATATAGATTTGTTCCCATTTTTCTACTCATCCATCCACACACTGGATAGAAGGGGTGTGATCTACAAGCTTTTTACAATCACACTGTCACCCCTTCAAAGCTACATAGTTATACAATCATCTTCAAGCATCAAGGCTACTGGGATTGGGTTAGATATTTCAGGTATTTATTTCTATCAATTTCAATACCTTAAAACCTGAAAAGGGATATATAGTGCATAAGAATGCCCACCAGAGTGGTTTCTCAACTCAATTTGAAATCTCTCAGCCTCTGAAACTTTATTTGTTTTCATTTTGCATTCCCCTTTTGGTCAAGAAGATGTCTTCAATCCCCTGATGCCAAGTCAAGATTAATCCTGGGAATCATATCCTGCATTGCCAGGGAGATTTGCACCCCTGGGAGGCAGATCCCACATGGGGGGAAGGCAGTGAATTCACCTGCCCAGTTGGCTTAGCTAGAGAGGAAGGGCCACATCTGAGCAACATAGAGGTACTCAGGAGGAGAAACTTAGGCAAAATTATAAGCATGTGTAGTTTCTCTTTTGCAGTAGTGAGATTCATAATGGCAAGCCCCAAGATAATGTTCCACATATAAAACTGTCACTCCCCAATGTTAATGAGAACATCAGGAACAACCCACAAGAGGAAGTCCAATACTTCTGTATTTCCCCCAAGCTTCTCAGAGGTCCTTGCACATATATTTTTATTCTCTGCCCTAATTACTTTGGGATGTGTCACTATTTCTCACTAACCTGTACAAACCTACCCATTCTCACTTCCTGTTCAAAGTTCCATGTAATTATGGTGTTTGAAAAAACTATCTGTACAAGTTAAATTGTTCAATAAATACAGATCTTGCACCAAATAAACATCTCTTCCCTTGGTCTCACATGGAATTTTCAGTCTTAAAGCAATGTCAGTATTGTCCTTTACTCTTAGGCCCAATTTCCCCTAGTTGTAATGAGATCTGCAACATTCATATCTCTAATTGAAGTCTGGACTCTTTCAGCTTTTTTAAGCAGTTGCTGTATGTGCAAATAATGACATATCTGCTGAGCTCTAGTTCTGAGTTTCAGGTGTCACGCAGATTCCAAAATTTCCAGAGACCAATGAGGTTATACACTAAAGGATCAGCATCTCAGAATTTGGAGATAGCCATTACAGTTCAGGAATAGATGTGACTGCTGTAAGAGCTTACAATCTAGGGACCATTACAATAAGTGTCCCCCTTGATAAACTGTGCTCTAAGATTCAATTCTGAGTTTACACATTGTAGTTAGTCCATATTGGTGGGAAATTATAATGTTTGTGTTTGTGGCAAACTTCACTCAGAATGCTGTCTACAGGATCCATTCATCTCATTGTATGTCTCACAGCTCCATTCCTTCTCACAGTTGCTCAATATTCCATTGTATGCATACACCACAGTTCACCATTCTGTTCATCAGTACATGTACCCTTAGGACACCTCCACTCATTGCAAATCATGAATACTGCCTCCATAAACACCAGTGTATCAACGCCCATACATATCCTTGTTCTGAGATCTTCCAAGTGGATACCCCATAAAGAGGTTGCAGGACATTAAGGCAACCACATACTTAGCTTCTTGTGGAACAGACACTCTATCCTCTGAATAGGCTACATCATTCTTTCACCTCACCAACAATAAATACGGACACCCCTCTCTCCATATTTTCTCCAGCATGTTTATCTCTATTTATAACTTTCCTACAATTATATATTCACATATGATACAATTCTCCATGCTGTACAACCAATATAGTTGTGCATTTATCAGCACAGTCAACACTTGAACATATTGATTACTATGAACAGAGATTTTAGTTTCATTTATCATTATGAAAAAGGGTTTCTTGGTGCACATTAAAGGTAATAAAAAGAAAAATAAAGCATCATATGAAACAATATGTTAGAACAGAAAATGACACCACAGCCAAGAATCCCATAAACCTCACCTATATCCCCCTCATACACATTTAACTTTGGTATATTGCCCCTGTCACATCTAATGAAAGCATATTACAATGTTACCATTGATCATAGACTCCAGTTTGCTTTGATTATGTTTTTTTCCCAAATACCTTCCCTTTTTCAACACTCTGCATGGTTGACATTCATTTGTTTTCCCACATGAGAACATTTTTATATTTTTACATTTAGTAACAGTCATTGGCCAGTTTAGTTTTTGCCAAGTTATACAGTCCCAGTCTTCATCATCTATCTTTACCTCTAGTGTCATACATTTCCCTATTCCACTTCTTTCAGCTCTATTCACAGACATCTTTTTTCCATGTACTTACAATATTGTGCTACCATCACACAGTATTGTGACATCAATTTCTGGATCTATACAATCAATCCTGCTGAACATTCTGTAGTCCTTCAGCATCAAATGCCTGATCTCTACCCTCTTTCTATCTCCTGGTAGCATGTATTACCAGCATTTAACTCTCAAAGTGTTCTCATTAATGTTAGTTCACATTAGTGAGACCATAGAGTATTTGTCCTTTTGTTTCTGGCTAATTTCACTCAACATAATCTCCTCAAGGTTCATCCACATTATTATATGTTCCATGTCTTTGTTATATGTATCATGTGTATATACCAGAGTTTGTTTATCCACTCATCCATTGATGGACATTTGGGCTGCTTCCATCTCTTGGAAATCATGAATAATGCAGCAATAAACACTGGTTTACAAATATCCATTTGTGTCTTAACTTTCAGTTCCTTTGAGTATATACTTAGCAATGGAATAGCTAGGTCATATGGTAGATCTATTCTTAGCTTCCTGAGGAACCGCCACACTGTCTTCCAGAGTGTTTGCACCTTTCTACATTCCCACCAGCAATGAATAAGTGTGCCTCTTTCTCCACATCCTCTCCACACGTGTCATTTTCTGGTTTTTGGATAATGACCATTCTGCTAGGTGTGAAATGATATCTCATTGTGGTTTTGATTTGCATTTCCCTAATAGCTAGTGAAATAGAGCACTTTTCATATGTTTTTGAGCCATTTGTATTACCTCTTCAGAAAAGTGTCTGTCCATGTCTTTTACACATTATCTAACTGGGTTGTTTGTCTTTCTGTTGTTGAGTTGTAGGATTATTTATATATTTGTAATATTAAACCCTTATCTGACATGTGGTTTCCAAATATTGTCTCCCATTGTGTAGGCTGCCTTTTTGCTTTTTTAACAAAGTCCTTTAATGTACAAAAGTGTTTGATTTTGAGGAGATCTAATTTGTCTATTTGTTGTTTTGTTGCCTGTGCTTTGTATGTGAGGTCTACGGAACCACCATCTATCACAAGATCTTTAAGACATTGCCCTACATTTTCTTCTAAGAGTCTTGTGATTTTAGCACTTATGTTTAGGTCTTTGATCCATTTGGAATTCATTTTTCTGTAAGATATGAGGTAGCAGTCCTCTTTCATTCTTTTGGAAATGTATATTCAGTTCTCCAAACATCATTTATTGAAGAGGCTGCTCTGTCCCTGTTGCTTTGACTTGACTGTCTTATCAAAGATCAATTGTCTGTAGATGTGAGAGTCTATTATGAACACAAAATTTGATTCCATTTGTTAGTATCTCTGTCCTTATGCCAGTACCATGCTGTTTTGAGAACTGTAGGTTTGCAATATGCTTCAAAGTCAGGTAGTGTGAGACCTTCCACTTCATTCCTCTTTCTCAAGATATTTTTGGCTATTTGGGGCACCTTGCCCTTCCAAATAAATTTGGTTATTGGTGTAACTATTTTTGCAAAGTAAGTTGTTGAAATTTTATTTGGTATTGCATTGAATCTATAAACCAGTTTAGGTAGAGTTGGTATCTTAATTATATTTAGTCTTCCAGTCCATGAACATGGTATGTTCTTCCACTTTTTAAGGTCCTGTTTGATTTCTTTTAGCTGTTTCTTGTAGTTTTTTTATATAGTTCTTTCATGGCCTTTGTTAAGCTTATTCCTAAACACTTGATTCTTTTGGTTGCTATTGTAAATGGAATTTTTTATTTCTACTTCTTGTTACATATTACTTATGTATAAGAACACTACAGATTTTTGTGTTTTAATCTTGTAGCCTGCCAGTTTGCTGTATTCATTGATTAGCTCTAATAGCTTTGCTATAGATTTTTCTGGATTTTCTACATATAGATTTGCTACAGATTTTTCATGTCATCTGGCAAACAGTGAAAGTTTTAACTTTTTCCTTTCCAATTTGGATGCCTTTATTTCTTTTTCTTGCCTGATTGCTCTAGTTAGAACTTTCAGCACTTTGTTGAATAACAATGGTGACAATGGGCATTCTTGTCTTGTTCCTGATCTTAAAGGGAGAGCTTTCAATCTATCCCCATTGAGTATGATGTTAGCTGTGGGTTTTTCATATATTGCCTTTATCATGCTGAGAAAGTTTCCTTCTATTCCTATACTTTGAAGCATTTTCATCAAGAAAGGATGTTGAATTTTGTCAAATGCCATTTCTGCATCACTCAACATGATCATGTGTTTCTTTTGCTTTAATTGATTGATGTGTATTACATTAATTAATTTTCTTGTACTGAACCAGCCTTGCATACCGGGAATAAAACCCAACTTGTTGTGGTGTGTAATTCTTTTAACAAGCTACTGGGTTCTATTTGCAAGTACTTTGTTGAGGATTTTTGCATCTATATACACTAAAGATATTGTTCTATAGTTTATTTTTTTGAGGTATCTGTCTGATTTTTGTATTATGGTGATGTTGGCTTCATAGAATGAGTTGGGTAGCTCACCCTCCTCTTCAAGTTTTTTTGAAGAGTTTGAGCAGTATTTGTGTTAATTCTTTCTTGAATGCTTGGTAGAGTTCACATGTGAAGACATCTGGTCCTGGGCTTTTCTGTTTTGGGAGCTTTTTGATGATTGATTCAACCTCTTTGCTTGTGATTGGTGTGTTGAGGTCATCTATTTCTTCTTGGGTCGATGTTGGTTGTTTATGCTTTTATAGGAAGTTGTCCATTTTGTGTAAGTTGTCCAGTATATTGTCATATAGTTGCTTATAGTATCTTTTCATTATCTCCTTTATTTCTGCAGGGTCAGTAGTTATGTTTCCTTTCCCATTTTTGATTGTGTTTATTTGCATCTGCTCTCTATTCTTTTTGTTATCCTAGCAAGGGGTCCATCAATTTTGTTGATTTTCTCAAAGGACTGGCTTCAGGTTTTGTTGAATCTCTCTATTGTTTTTCTCTTCCCAGTTTCATTTATTCCTGTCTTATTTCTTATTTCTTTCATTTTTTATTTGGGGTATATTTGTTGTTCTTTCTCTACTTCCTCCAGGTGGACAATTAGTTCCTCAATTTTTGCTCTCTTTTCTCTTTTAATGTAGGCATTTACATCAAGTTTCCCTCTCAGTACCACCTTTGCTGCATCCCATGTTTTGATATGTTGTGTTTTCATTGTTATTTGCCTCAAGGTATTTACTGATTTCTCTTGTAATTTCTTCCTTTACCAACTGGTTTTCTAAGAGTGTATTGTTTAGTCTCCACATATTTGTGATTTTACAATCTTCTTTTATTTTCAACTTCATTCCATTATGATCTGATAGTGTTTTTTTTTTAATCATCATTTTATTGAGATATATTCACATACCACACAGTCGTACAAAACAAATCGTACTTTCGATTGTTTACACTACCATTACATAGTTGTACATTCATCACCTAAATCAATCCCTGACACCTTCATTAGCACACACACAAAAATAACAAGAATAATAATTAGAGTGAAAAAGAGCAATTGAAGTAGAAAAGAACACTGGGTACCTTTGTCTGTTTGTTTCCTTCCCCTATTTTTCTACTCATCCATCCATAAACTAGACAAAGTGGAGTGTGGTCCTTATGGCTTTCCCAATCCCATTGACACCCCTCATAAGCTACATTTTTATACAACTATCTTCGAGATTCATGGGTTCTGGGTTGTAGTTTGATAGTTTCAGTTATCCAACACCAGCTACCCCAATTCTTTAGAACCTAAAAAGGGTTGTCTAAAGTGTGCATAAGAGTGCCCACCAGAGTGACCTCTCAGCTCATTTTGGAATCTCTCTGCCACTGAAGCTTATTTCATTTCCTTTCACAACCCCCTTTTGGTCAAGAAGATGTTCTCCGTGCCACGATGCCGTGTCTACATTCCTCCCCGGGAGTCATATTCCACGTTGCCAGGGAGATTCACTCCCCTGGGTGTCTGATCCCACGTAGGGGGGAGGGCAGTGATTTCACCTTTCAAGTTGGCTTAGCCAGAGAGAGAGGGCCACATCTGAGCAACAAAGAGGCATTCAGGAGGAGACTCTTAGGCACAAATATAGGGAGGCCTAGCCTCTCCTTTGCAGCAACCGTCTTCCCAAGGGTAAAACTTATGGTAAAGGGCTCAACCCATCAAACCACCAGTCCCCTATCTCTGTGGTCATGTTAGCAACCATGGAGGTGAGGTAGGCGAATACCCCTGCATTCTCCACAGGCTCCTCAAGGGGGCAGTACATCATTAATTTTTCCTTGTTTTTCTTTCTTTCTTTTTTTTTTTTTTTAACTTTCCCTTCTTTTTTAAATCAACTGTATGAAAAAAAAAGTTAAAAAGAAAACAAACATACAATAAAAGAACATTTCAAAGAGACCATAACAAGGGAGTAAGAAAAAGACAACTAACCTAAGATAACTGCTTAACTTCCAACATGTTCCTACCTTACCCCAAGAAAGTTACATAATATAGCAACCTTTCTGTGAACTTGTTCCTACTATCTCCATCAGAAATTAACAGACCATAGTCATTTCTGGGCATCCCCAGAACGTTAAATAGCTTAGCTGTTGTTCTTGGAATATTGTTCCCCCTTCCTTAATTGCTCTCTACTGCTAGTTCCCCTACATTCTACATGATTAACCATTTGTTTTACATTTTTCAACGTTCACATTAGTGGTAGCATATAATATTTCTCTTTTTGTGCCTGGCTTATTTCACTCAGCATTATGTCTTCAAGGTTCATCCATGTTGTCATATGTTTCACCAGATCGTTCCTTCTTACTGCCGCGTAGTATTCCATCGTGTGTATATACCACATTTTATTTATCCACTCATCTGTTGAAGGACATTTGGGTTGTTTCCATCTCTTGCCAATTGTGAATAATGCTGCTATGAACACTGGCGTGCAGATATTTGTTCGTGTCACTGCTTTCCGATCTTCCGGGTATATACCGAGAAGTGCAATCTCTGGATCGAATGGTAGCTCTATATCTAGTTTTCTAAGGAACTGCCAGACTGACTTTCAGAGTGGCTGTACCATTATACAGTCCCACCAACAATGAATAAGAGTTCCAATTTCTCCACATCCCCTCCAGCATTTGTAGTTTCCTGTTTGTTTAATGGCAGCCATTCTAACCGGTGTTAGATGGTATCTCATTGTGGTTTTAATTTGCATCTCTCTAATAGCTAGTGAAGCTGAACATTTTTTCATGTGTTTCTTGGCCATTTGTATTTCCTCTTCAGAGAACTGTCTTTTCATATCTTTTGCCCATTTTATAATTGGGCTGTCTGTACTATTGTCATTGAGTTGTAGGATTTCTTTGTATATGCAAGATATCAGTCTTTTGTCAGATACATGGTTTCCAAAAATTTTTTCCCATTGAGTTGGCTGTCTCTTTACCTTTTTGAGAAATTCCTTTGAGGTGCAGAAACTTCTAAGCTTGAGGAGTTCCCATTTATCTATTTTCTCTTTTGTTGCTTGTGCTTTGGGTGTAAAGTCTAGGAACTGGCTGCCTAATACAAGGTCTTGAAGATGTTTTCCTACATTATCTTCTAGGAGTTTTATGGTACTTTCTTTTATATTGTGATCTTTGGTCCATTTTGAGTTAATTTTTGTGTAGGGGGTGAGGTAGGGGTCCTCTTTCATACTTTTGGATATGGATATCCAACTCTCCCAGCCCCATTTGTTGAAAAGACCATTATGACTCAGTTCAGTGACTTTGGGGGCCTTATCAAAGATCAGTTGGCCATAGATCTGAGGGTCTATCTCTGAATTCTCAATTCGATTCCATTGATCTATATGTCGATCTTTGTGCCAGTACAATGCTGTTTTGGCAACTGTGGCTTTATAATAAGCTTCAAAGTCAGGGAGTGTAAGTCCTCCCACTTCGTTTTTCTTTTTTAGAGTGTCTTTAGCAATTCGAGGCATCTTCCCTTTCCAAATAAATTTGATAACTAGCTTTTCCAAGTCTGCAAAGTAGGTTGTTGGAATTTTGATTGGGATTGCATTGAATCTGTAGATGAGTTTGGGTAGAATTGACATCTTAATGACATTTAGCCTTCCTATCCATGAACATGGAATATTTTTCCATCTTTTAAGGACCCCTTCTATTTCTTTTAGTAGAGTTATGTAGTTTTCTTTGTATAGGTCTTTTACATCTTAGGTTAAGTTTATTCCTAGGTACTTGATTTTTTTAGTTGCTATTGAAAATGGTATCTTTTTCTTGAGTGTCTCTTCAGTTTGTTCATTTCTAGCATATAGAAACATTACTGACTTATGTGCATTAATCTTGTATCCCGCTACTCTGCTAAATTTGTTTATTAGCTCTAGTAGCTGTATCGTCGATTTCTCAGGGTTTTCTAGATGTAAGATCATATCATCTGCAAACAATGACAGTTTTACTTCTTCTTTTCCAATTTGGATGCCTTTTATTTCTTTGTCTTGCCGGATTGCCCTGGCTAGCACTTCCAGCACAATGCTGAATAACAGTGGTGACAGCGGGCATCCTTGTCTTGTTCCTGATCTTAGAGGGAAGGCTTTCAGTCTCTCACCATTGAGTACTATGCTGGCTGTGGGTTTTTCATATATGCTCTTTATCATGTTGAGGAAGTTTCCTTCAATTCCTACCTTTTGAAGTGTTTTTATCAAAAAAGGATGTTGGATTTTGTCAAATGCTTTTTTAGCATCTATTGAGATGATCAATTGATTTTTCCCTTTCGAGTTTTTAATGTGTTGTAATACATTGATTGTTTTTCTTATGTTGAACCATCCTTGCATGCCTGGAATGAACCCCACTTGGTCATGGTGTATGATATTTTTAATGTGTCTTTGGATTCGATTTGCAAGTATTTTGTTGAGGATTTTTGCATCTATTTTCATTAGGGAGATTGGCTGGTAATTTTCCTTTTTTGTAGCATCTTTGCCTGGTTTTGGTATTAGATTGATGTTAGCTTCATAAAATGAGTTAGGTAGTGTTCCATTTTCTTCAAAGTTTTGAAAGAGTTTGAGTAAGATTGGTGTCAGTTCTTTCTGGAAAGTTTGGTAGAATTCCCCTGTGAAGCCATCTGGCCCTGGGCATTTATTTGTGGGAAGATTTTTGATGACTGATTGGATCTCTTTGCTTGTGATGGGTTGGTTGAGGTCTTCTATTTCTTCTCTGGTCAGTCTAGGTTGTTCATATGTTTCCAGGAAATTGTCCATTTCTTCTACATTATCCAGTTTGTTACCATACAGTTGTTCATAATATCCTCTTATAATTTTTTTAATTTCTTCAGGATCTGCACTTATGTCACCTTTTTCATTCATTATTTTGTTTATATGGGTCTTCTTTCTTTTTGATTTTGTCAGTGTAGCTAGGGGCTTGTCAATCTTGTTGATCTTCTCAAAGAACCAACTTTTGGTGATATTTATCCTCTCTATTGTTTTTTTGTTCTCTATGTCATTTATTTCTGCTTTAATCCTTGTTATTTCTTTTCTTGTACTTGGTTTAGGATTGGTTTGCTGTTCATTTTCTAGCTTCTTCAGTTGATCCATTAGTTCTTTGATTTTGGCTCTTTCTTCCTTTTTAATATATGCGTTTAGTGCTATAAATTTCCCCCTTAGCACTGCTTTTGCTGCATCCCATAGGTTTAGTATGTTGTGTTCTCATTTTCATTCGTCTCTATATATTTAGCAATTTCTCTTGCTATTTCTTCTTTAACCCACTGATTGTTTAGGAGTGTGTTGTTTAACCTCCAGGTATTTGTGAATTTTCTAAGTCTCTGATGGTTATTGACTTCTAATTGTATTCCATTGTGGTCAGAGAATGTGCTTTGAATAATTTCAATCTTTTTAAATTTATTGAGGCTTGTTTTATGTCCCAGCATATGATCTACTCTGGAGAAAGTTCCATGAGCACTAGAAAAGTATGTGTATCCTGGTGATTTGGGATGCAATGTCCTGTATATGTCTGTTAAATCTAATTCATTTATCAGATTGTTTAGGTTTTCAATTTCCTTATTGGTCTTCTGTCTGGTTGATCTATCTATAGGAGAGAGTGATGTGTTGAAGTCTCCCACAATTATTGTGGAAACATCAATTGCTTCCTTTAGTTTTGCCAGTGTTTCTCTCATGTATTTTGTGGCACCTTGATTGGGTCCATAGACATTTACGATTGTTATTTCTTCTTGCTGAATTGCCCCTTTTATTAGTATGCAGTGGCCTTCTTTGTCTCTCAAAACATCCCTGCATTTGAAGTCTATTTTATCTGAGATTAATATTGCTACACCTGCTTTCTTTTGGCTGTAGCTTGCATGAAATATTTTTTTCCATCCTTTCACTTTCAGTTTCTTTGTGTCCCTGTGTAAGATGAGTCTCTTGTATGCAACATATTGATGGTTCATTTTTTTTGATCCATTCTGCGAATCTATATCTTTTAATTGGGGAGTTTAATCCATTTACATTCAACGTTATAACCGTGAAGGCATTTCTTCAATCGGCCATCTTATCCTTTGGTTTATGTTTGCCATATTTTCCCCCTCTCTCTATTAATATCCTTTATTGTACCCATACCGAATCTCTTTAGTACTGAACCTTTCTCCAAGTCTCTGTGTCCTGTCTTTGTTTCTCTGTCTGTAGGGCTCCCTTTAGTATCTCCAGTAGGGCAGGTCTCTTGTTAGCAAATTCTCTCAGCATTTGTTTGTCTGTGAAAAATTGAAGCTCTCCCTCAAATTTGAAGGAGAGCTTTGCTGGATAAAGTATTCTTGGCTGGAAATTTTTCTTACTCAGAATTTTAAATATATCGTGGCACTGCCTTCTCGCCTCCATGGTGGCTGCTGAGTAGACACTACTTAGTCTTATGCTGTTTCCTTTGTATGTGGTGAATTGCTTTTCTCTTGCTGCTTTCAGAACTTGCTCCTTCTCTTCTGTGTTTGACAGTGTGATCAGTATATGTCTCGGAGTGGGTTTATTTGGATTTATTCTATTTGGAGTTCGCTGAGCATTTATGATTTGTGTATTTATGTTGTTTAGAAGATTTGGGAAGTTTTCCCCAACAATTTCTTTGAATACTCTTCCTAGACCTTTACCCTTTTCTTCCCCTTCTGGGACACCAATGAGTCTTATATTTGGACGTTTCATATTATCTATCATATCCCTGAGGTCCATTTTGATTTTTTCAATTTTTTTCCCCATTCTTTCTTTTATGCTTTCATTTTCCATTGTGTCATCTTCCAGGTCACTGATTCGTTGTTCAACTTCCTCTAGTCTTGTACTATGAGTGTCCAGAATCTTTTTAATTTGGTCAACAGTTTCTTTAATTTCCATAAGATCATCCATTTTTTTATTTAGTCTTGCTATGTCTTCTTTATGCTCTTCTAGAGTCTTCTTGATTTCCTTTATATCCCTTACTATGGTCTCATTGTTCATCTTTAGTTCTTTGAGTAGCTGCTCTAGGTGCTGTATCTCTTCTGGTCTTTTGATTTGGGTGCTTGGGCTTGGGTTATCCATATCGTCTGGTTTTTTCATATGCTTTATAATTTTCTGTTGTTTTTGGCCTTGTGGCATTTGCTGAACTTGATAGGGTTCTTTTAGGGTTTGTAGACCTATTGAAGTCCTTATCTCTAATTTATCAGATCTACAGCTTCGTGGAGTACACTTTCTCTAACTAACCAGCAGGTGGCGTCCATGAGCCACCTGTTCTCCACAAGCCAGTTCTCCCCTGCTTAGCCTTTTTGGTGAGTGGGGGAGTGAGTCTTGTGGGGCCCAATTGGTGTACCAAGCTTGCGTGTGTAGTTGGTGTTGCCTGCCCTGTATGTGGGGCGTGTTTCTGGGCGGTCGGGGAGGGGGGGTGGCCCTAACAATCAAATCTCCCTGGTGATCCTAGAGTTTTAAAGCTGCTGCAATAGTCTAATCCTTCAGTTAAGTCCTGCCACAGTTTGTCTCTGCCACTGACCCAGAAGTCCTTGGTATTGGCGTATGGCTCCTGAGACTTGCAAGTGGGCACCTCTTCCAGGCTGTGCACCCCGGGTCCTCTGTTGAGGGATGACTGTGCTATGTCACAGGTGAGTGCCGTCCCCACAGGGCAGTTCTGGGCTGCTGGGCTGTGTAGGGAGGCTCCCAGTCTGCTCAAATGATGGCTGAATGGGGCTTTGTTAATTCACACTGCTCCACCTTCCCAACTCTGGGACAATCAGCTGAGGTTGCAGGGAAGGCTAATGTCCACGCCCAGTTTTGTGGAGTGTGCTTGTTATTTGAAGCACTTCTGTCACACTGGGTTGTCTGGGGCAGCTCTGGGCTATGGGGCTGGCGATGGGCAGGAGTGTTTCCTGTCCACCAGGATGGTGGCTGTGAGCAGACACCCCCCTTTTCTTGGGAAGTTGTGGTGTTTAGTGAATTTTCTCAGCCACTGAATTATTGCCTTTTGTCTCACAGCTCTCTTAGTTCTGCTCTTGACTTGACGTGCCCAAATTGAAAGTCTTTGAAGCTTTCTGTATTGGGCTTCTTAGAGTAATTGTTTTAGAAAAAGAAAAAAGGATTAAAAAAAAAAAAGAAAGAAAGAAAGAAAAAAAAGGGCCCTCCTCAGAGATCTAATGGGTTATTGAAATGCTAAGAGACAAAGCAACCAGGGCCATTAAGGAAAGGTCCACAGGGCAGAGAAATCAGCTTTTCTTCGGGATTTGCATATGCAGCTTATGGCCTGAGCTCCGCCCTTCCCCTTTCTGTGTTCACCAGAACTCCAAAAATCCTCCGCTTTTATTTTGGAGTTTTTCGTGTTGTTTTTTTTTTTCTATGCCTGTCTCCTCTCTGCTGGGCTGGCTGCTCTCTGATTCTCTGGTGTCTGGTCTCAGTCTATCTATGGTTGGATTCTGGATCAGTAGAATGAGTTTCCGATAAGAGCAGCCACTGCAGTTCTCCTTTCTCCTTTCCGGAGCTGACAGCCCCTCCTCCCACGGGACTGAGCCTGGCAGGGAGGAGCGTGGGTCCCCTGGCCGCAAAAACTTACAGATTTCGCTGATCTCAGCAGTTCGACATTTTCATGAGTGTTGTATGAAGTATGCCCAAAGACAGATTGCTCTGTGGTGTCCAGTCCACGCAGTTCCTGGCTTTCTACCTACTTTCCTGGAGGAGTAACTAAAACATACAGCTCACCAGTCTGCCATCTTGCCCCGCCTCCTTGTCTTGATATGCTGATAGTGTTTTTATAGTATCAAAATTTTTAAATTTGTTATGATTTGCTTTGTGACCCAGCGTGTTGTCTATCCTAGAGAATGTTCCATGAGCATTTTAGAAAAAAAAATATCCTGCTGTTGTGGGGTATAATACTCTATAAATGTCTGTCAAGTCTAGTTCCTTTATCATACAGTTCAACATCTCCATTTCCTTGTTGATTCTCTATCTAGATGTTCTATCCATTGATGAGAGCATTTTATTGAAGTCTCCAAGTATTATTCTGGAATTATCTATTTCTCCTTTCAGTGTTCTCAGTTTCTGCCTCATGAATTTTGGGGCACTCAGGGTTGATGCATAAATATTTATGATTGTTATGTTTTCTTGATGAATTGAAACTTTTATTAATATATAGTGTCCTTGTCTCTATGTTTTACTTTTGAACTCTAACTTGCCTGATGTTAATATAACCAGTCCCACTTATTTCTTGTTTTTTAAATTCAATTTTATTGAGATATATTCACATACCATGCAGTCATAGAAAGCGTACAATCAATTGTTCACAGTACCATTATATAGTTGTGAATTCTTCAGCAAAATCAAACTTTAAACATTCCCATTACCACATAAACAAAAGTAGGAAGAATAAAAATTAAAGTGTGAAAGAACAAAGTAAAAAAGAACACTGGGTGCATTTTTTGTCTCCATTTTTCTACTCATCCATCCATACACTGGACAAAGGGGAGTGTAATCCACATGGCTATCCCAGTCACATTGTAAACCCTTATAAGCTGCATTATTATACAATCATCTACAAGATTCAAGTGTTCTGGGTTGTAGTTTGATAGCTTCAGGTATTTACTGCTAGCTATTCAAATTCATTAAAACCTAAAAAGGGTTATCTATATTGTGCATAAGATTGCCCACCAGAGTGACCTCTAGGCTCCTTTTGGAATCTATCAGCCACTGAAACTTATTTCATTTCATTTCACATCCCCCTTTTGGTCAAGAAGATGTACTACATCCTGTGATGCTGGGTTTAGATTCCTCCCCAGGAATCATATTCCATGTTGCCCAGGAGACATACAGTCCTGGGTATCAGACCCCATGTAGGGGGGAGGGCAGTGCTTTCACCTGCTAAGTTGGCTTAGCTAGAGAGAGAGGGTCACATCTGAGCAACAAAGAGGCATTCAGGAGGAGGCTCTTCAGCAAAATTATAGGCAGGCCTAGCCTCTCCTTTGCAGCAACAGTCTTCCCAAGGGCAAGTCTGGTGATAGAGGGCTCAGTGCATCAAGCCACCAGTACCCTATGTCTGTGAGAACATCAGCAACCATTAAGGTGGGGAAGCACAACACCCCTGCATTCTCCCTCAGCTCCTCAGAGAGGTTCTGCAGGTTTTTCAATTTTTTAAGTTAACTAGTAACTATAATATAAAAAGTAAAAAAATAAATTACAATAATAAAACATTTCAAACAAACCAAAACAAGGGAATAAGAAAAAGACAACTAACCTAATATAACTGCTTTACTTCCAACATGTTCTTACTCTACCCTAACATTTGTTCATTTCTGGTGGGTATGGTAGGAACAATTTCACAGAAATGTTACTATATTAGGTTACTTTCTGGTTGTTTTCTGCATGAAATACCCTTTTCCAACATTTCACTTCAGTACATTTTTTTCTTTCATGTAAAGTGAGTTCCCTGTAGACAGTATATAGATGTGTCCTTTTTTTTAAAATCCATTCTGCCAGTCTATGTCTTTTTGTTGGCAAGTTTAATCAATTAATACTTAGTGTTATTACTGTAAGGGCAGTACATCCTTCTACCATTTTATCTTTTATATTTCATATGTCATATCTTATTTTTTTTCTTTCTCTCCTTTTGCCCTTCCTGGTAGTCTTCATTTCTACACTCTTCACCAAACCTCTCTCTCATCTTTTCCTGCCACCCTGTACCACTCCCTGTAGTGTTTCTTATGGGACCAGTCTCATATTCACAACATCTCTCAGTGTCTTTTTGTCTGAAAATATTTTAATCTCTCCCTCATTTTTTTAAGAAATTTTATTTTGAAATAAATTCAAAGTTACAGGAACAGTTGCAAAAACACTACAAACCCCATACATAGAATTCCAGCATACCCCAACCCCGCCTCCCCAATACCGCAATCCACCTTTAACAACCTGTCACAACACCATTTCTTTCTTTCCCTCCCTCTCCGCATCTCTCCCTCCCTCCCTATCATCCATCATCTATTGCTCTGTCCTCTGAACATTTGAGAGCAAGCTGCACACATCTTTAAATGAACAATATAATTCACATATACCTTTCCCATGGACAAGAACCTTCTTTTATGCAATCCCATTAAGTGAAGCTAAGAAGTTCAAGAAATTGAACATTGATACAAAGCTTACATTACACACTTCCTTTTCTTTTTCTTATGTCCCATTTGTGTCCCTTTGAGCCTCCTCTCCTCCATCCTCAGATCTCATCCAGGATCATCACTGGCATTTAATTGTCATCTGTTCAGACTGTCTTTTATTTTTCAATTGTGGAAACATATATGCAGTCTAAATCTTCCCATTCCAACCCCTCCCTAGCATTCCATTAGTGGGATTAAACACATTTAGAATGTTGCAATGCTATCACCTTCCCACCATCCATTTCTAAAAGTTTCCCATCACCCCAAACAGAAACCCTACACTCATTTCTTAACTCTCCATTGCCCCTTCCCCCACTTCTTGGAATACTTCCTCTACTTTTCATCTCTATGGTCATATTCTCTGATACTTTCTTTGTATTTACCATGGGGCTTAAATTTACCACCTTAAATATATAACAATCTTGTTTTTCTTTGATACAACTTAACTTCAATATGACACATGAACCATGTTCCTATACTCCCTCATTCCTGCACTTTTATGTAGTTCTTGTCAAAAATTGCATATTTTGCATTGAGTCCAAAACCACTGATTTATCATTACAGTTTATGTATTTTAGATCCTGTAGGAAGTAAATAGTGGAGTTACAAATCAAAAGTACAGAAGTATTGGTATTTATATTTACCATGTGATCTTTACTGGTACCCATTATTTCTTCAGGTAGTTTCAATCAATTGTTTATTGTCCCTTCCTTTCAGCCTGCTCAACTCCCTTTAGCATTTCTAATAGGACTGCTCTACTGGTGGTGAAGTCCCTCAGCTTTTGATTATCCAGGAATGTTTCCATCTCCCCCTCACTTTTACCCTCCAGGTGTTTGTGATTTCTCCAAGTGTCTGATGGTTATTCACTTCTATTTGTATTCCATTGTGGTCAGAGAATGTGCTTTGAACAAATTCATTTTTTTAATTTATTGAGGCTTGATTTTTATGTCCCAGCATACAGTCCATTCTGGAGAAAGATCTGTGATCACCAGAGAAGAATATGTGTCCCAGTGACCTGGGATGTAATATTCTATATATGTCTGTCAAAATTCTCTATCTATCTCTCTCCTTTCATTGTTTCTCTGTCAGTAGGTCTCCCTTTAGTATCTAAAGTAGGGCAGGTCTTTTATTAGCAAAATCTCTCAGCATTTGTTTGTCTGTGAAAAATTTAAGCCCTTCCTCAAATTTGAAGGAGAGTTTTGCTGGATAAAGTATTCTTGGTTGGAAATTTTTCTCTCTCAGAATTTTAAATATGTCATGCCTCTGCCTTCTCACCTCCATGGTGGTTGCTGAGTTGTCACTACTTAGTCTTATATTGTTTCCTTTGTATGTGGTGAATTGCTTTTCTCTTGCTGCTTTCAGAACTTGCTCATTTTCTTCAGTATTTGAAAGTATGATCAGAATACGTCTTAGAGTGGGTTCATTTGGATTTATTCTATTTGGAGTTCACTGATCATTTATGCTTTGTGTATTTATATTGTGCAGAATGTTTGGGAAGTTTTCCCCAACAATTTCTTTGAATACACTTTCTAGACCTTTACCCCTTTCTTCCCCTTCTGGGACACCAATGAGTCTTAAATTTGGATGTTTTATTTTATCTATCATATCCCTGAGATCCATTTTGATTCTTTTTTATTTTTTTCCCCATTCTTTCTTTTGTTCTTTCATTTTTTATTCTGTGGTCCTTGAGGGGGCTGAGTTGTTCAACTTCCTCTAATCTTGTTTTATGAATATTCAGAGTCTTTTTAATTTGGCCAACAGTTTCTTTTATTTCCATAAGATCTTCTATTTTTTTATTTACTCTTGCAATTTCTTCTTTATGTTCTTCTAGGGTCTTCTTTGTCCTTTATATCCTGTGCCATGCTCCTCTTCATATCCTTTATATCCTGTGCCATGCTCTCATTGCCTGTCTGTAGTTCTTTGATTAATTGTGCCAAGTACTATGTGTCTTCTGATCTTTTGCTTTGAGAGTTTGTGTTTTGGTTCTCCATATTGTCTAGTTTCATCATATTCTTTAATATTTTCTGTTGTTTTTGGCCTCTTGGCATTTGCTTTACTTGATCCCTAATTTGTCAGAACTGCAGCATGGTGGCATATACTTTCTCTAACCAGCAGATGGCATCCGTGAGTCACCTATTCCCCTCAAGTCAGTTCTCCCCACCTTTGTCTTTGTGGTGTGTGTGGATCTGATTCTTGTGGGTTTCAATTGGTGCACTAAATTTGGGTGTGTTGTTGATCCTGTCAACCCTGACTGTGGGGCATGTGCCTGGGTGGTTATGGAGGCAGGGCAGCTTTAATAATCAAACTTCCCAGGTGTTTCTGGAGATTTAAGGCTGTTGCAGGAGGCTAAGTCTTCATTTCAGTCTTGCACAGATTGTCTTTGCTGCTGACACACAAGTCCTTGGTATTCACATAGGGTCCCTGGGATTTCTGAGTGGTTCCCCCTTCCCAGCTGTGCTCTTCCAGGACCTCTTCTGAGGGAGGGCTGTGCCATGTCACAGGTGTGTGCTGGCCCACCAGGGAAGCCCTGGATCACCAGGCCATGCAGGGGTGCTCCCAGCCCACTTCAAATATGGTTGAATGGTATGTGTTAACTTCCCCCTTTTCACACACCTCCACCCTCCCAGCTATGGGACAATCAGCTGTGGGTGTGTTAAAGACCACTGTCCACAGCCAATATTGTGGCATGTGTGTGGTGCTGCAGGAAAGACTCCCCATCACACTGGGATTCTTGGTGTGGCTCTGGGCTGTGGGTCCAGCCCCAGGCAGGAGTGTCCCCCACCCACTGGGGAGATGCCTGTAAGGAATGCTCTTTTTCTTTCTCTTTTTGGTTCCCATCTGTTCCCCTGGTCTCAAGACAATCAGCAGCAGTTGTGGGAAGGGATATCCATCATGCCAGACACTGAGGAATTAGCCCACCCTGCTCCCACTGTGTTTCACTGCACAGCTCTCTCCATCTTATCTGCAGCCATTCCCAGGCTTTTGTCTTTTTAAAGAACTAGTCCATCTCCAAAAGCCAGCCCACCATTTCCCCACACTGCAGCACAGCCACCAGACTTTCAGCTGGCTCACTCACTCATTTCAGAATGCAGGCTCCTGGTTTCACCAAATGCACATTCCCTGTGGATTTAGCAGAACTTGTCTGGCTGGTGCTATGCTGGAACTTGTGTTCTGGGTCACTTTCTGGTTTTTATCTAGTATTTTTCATGGAGGTGTTTTTGCCCTGTCTCACCTAGCCAGCATCTTAAGTGCTCCTTCTCCCTCATTTTTAAGGGCAGCTTTGCTGGATACAGAATTCTTGGTTAACAATTGTTCTCTTTCACTATTTTAAATATATCATAACACTGTCTTCTCACATCCATGGTTTCTGTGGAGAAATCTATAAATAGACTTACTGAGCTTCACTTGTATGTGATTGATTGCTTTTCTCTTGCTGCTTTCAGAATTCTGTCTTTGTCTTTGACATTGGACAATGTGATCAGTGTCTTGGAGTTAGATCTTTTGAGATCTATTCTGTTTGGGCTATGCTGTACTAGTTGAATCAGTTATTTTCTGTCTTTCATAAGAGTTGGGAAATTTTCAGTGAATAGTTCTTCTATTATTCTTTCTGTTTTCCCTTGTCTTCTCCTTCTGGGACATGCATAACATGTACATTCATTCACCTCATGTTGTTATTCAGCTCCCTAAAACCCTGCTCATATTTTTTCATTCTTTTTCCTATCTGTTCCTTTGCATGTATGAATTCAAATGTCTTGTCTTCCTCTTCACTGATTTTTTCTTCTGTCTTTTCAAATTAACTGTTGTATCCCTCCATTGTCTTTGTCATCTTTTCTACTGTGCATTTCATTCCCATAAGTTCTGCCATTTGTTTTTACAAGCTTAAGAATTC
Source organism: Choloepus didactylus (assembly GCF_015220235.1). NCBI lineage: Eukaryota > Metazoa > Chordata > Mammalia > Pilosa > Megalonychidae > Choloepus > Choloepus didactylus. The sequence continues at coordinate 194,402,522 of NC_051310.1, forward strand.
TTCTTTATTGCTATCAAGTGTCTTTTTATATCCCGCATCTCATTTGTTATATCTCCCCTCAGGTCACTGAATTGATTTAGATTTGTTTGAACATCTTTAATTAGTTGTATCAACTTCTTTATCTCAGTTGAACTATTAGTTTTTTCCTTTGGCTGGTCTATATTTTCATGTTTCCTAGTAAGACTTGTTATCTTAAGCCGTCTAGGCACCTGCTTTTCTTGATTAGTTTATTCTGGAGCTTGTTTTCACTCTTTTACATAGGTTTTCTTGTTGGTTGCTTTTGTTTTCTATCCTTAAGTGTTCTGTTCTGGAACTCTAACTTAGCTTCTATTTAGTTAATCAGAATTTTTCACCTCTTGTTTTTCTCTTTCTTGCCCTCCTCTATGTAGCCTTTTTGTGAAGAGGTCTCCTCAGATATGGTTAACCCTAGTCAGGTGTTCCCAGTCCAGAGAGGGCTAAGTCTCAGGAAGAGGATGAGGATTTTCCTTGAGAATGAGACCCTCCTGTGAGTACTGAAGACTCTGTGCTTTTCCTATGCTGTCCAGCAGATGGGCCTTGCCAGTCCAAGGCTCCCCAGCCAGTTTAAAGAGTTGTGGTACCTTTAGCTCTCCTACTGACACTCTCCCTGATGGGTCCTGCTTGAACAAAACTGTTTTCTTTTTTCCAGTCCCTGGGGAGTGAGTTCTTTGAAGGAGTGCTGCTTATTGAACAGAACCATGTTCCCCCTTTTCTTGGGGGAAGTTATCCCCTTTAGGGGATTGTCTCTCCCACCTTGTTCATTGCTTTTCTGTCAGACCTATCTCAGTTCCCCATTGCCTGAGACCAGATGCCAGTTGCAAATTTCTGAGGCTTTTTGTAAAGAGCTACTTAGAATAGTTATTAAAAAATGAAAGATAGAAAAATAAAAAGAAAAAATAAATCCTTTTTTAAGGACTTTCTCCAGTTCCCAAATTTTGTCAGTGTCATTATAGAGTATTTAAAGATGTGTGCTTTAGGCTACTATCTGGATAGTTACTCTCCAACAGCTTTAATTCTTCCTGTGCCTGTGAGCTATTGAAGTGTAAAGATAAATAGTCAGACAGCCAGAAAAGAAAAAGGGCAAATGTAGGAAAAAACAAGCCTTTTGGAGCCATGGATTGGGTGCCCACTTTTATGTGCCCCTACTTCCTGGATCCCAGCCCTTCTACATCACCCCAAAGATCCCAACACCACACATTAATCAATTTTTTAATTAATTCTGAAGTTGAGGCTGGGTTGGGCCCCCTCATTCTCCCAGCAGATTGTATGTTTTTCCTTCAGGGAGCCAGCTGTAAGACAGTCTACAGGGTCTGTAAGGAAGGGGTGCCAGACACCTGGCTGGGAGAACTTACAAGTTTCACTGAAATCTCCAGTGCATGACTGGTCACTGAAGACTATGAAAATGCAGTTTCATACAGTTCTTGGCTAATTATCAGCTACTCTCTTAAGTTAATTTTGGTATCATGTGTGCAATAGGAGCCCTCTTTCATTCATTTGGATATGTATATTCAGTTCTCCAGACACCATTTTTTGAAGAGGCTGCTCTGTCCAAGATGTATTGACTTGACTGCCTTATTAAAGTTCAATTGTCCTTAGATTAGAAGGTCTATTTCTGAACACTTAATTCAATAACATTGGTTGGTTTATCTATCTTTATGTCAGTACCATGCTGTTTTGACCACTGCTGCTTTGTAGTATGCTTCAAAGTCAGGTAGTGTGAGACATCCCAATTCCTCTTTCTCAAGATGTTTTTGGCTATTAGGGGCACCATGCCCTTCCAAATAAATTTTGTTATTTGTTTTTCTATTTCTGCAAAGTAAGTTGTTGGGATTTTAATTGGTATTGCATTGAATTTATAAATAAGGTAAGGTAGAATTGACATCTTATCTATATTTACTCTTCCAATCCATGAACATTGTATGTTGTATTTTTTTAGGTCCTGTTTAATTTTTTTAGCAGTTTCTTATAGATTTCTCTGTACAGTTCTTCTATGGGCTTGTGTGCCAGTTTGGATTTATTATATCCCCCAAATTGCCATGTTCTTTCATGTAGTCTTGTGGGGGCTGATGTATTAGTGTTGATTAGGTTGGAACCTTTGGATTAGATTGTTTCCATGGAGATGTGACACACAAATCTGAAGGTGATTATTCTGATTAGATAATTTCCATGGAGGTGTGGCTCCATGCATTCATCACAGGCTTTGATTAGTTTACTAGAGCCCTATAAGAACTCATACATAAGGAGTTTCCTGCTACAGCTTAGAGAGATAGTTTGAAGATGGCTGTTGAATGCTTATGCTGACATTTTGGAGAATGCCATTTTGAAACACAATCTGGGAGCAAGCAGATGCCAGACTTGTGCCTTCCAAGCTAGCAGATATTTTCCAGATGCCATTGGCCTATCATTCAGTAAAGGAATCCTCCAATTGATGCCTTAATTTGGACATTTTCATGGCTTTAAGACTGTTGATTTTTAACCAAAGAAACCATCTTTATAAAAGCCAATCCATTTCTGGCATTTTGCATAAGAGCAGAATTTTACTGGAACAACTTGGTTAAGTTTATTCATAAATACTTCATTCTTTTCGATGCTATTGTAAATGAAGTTTTTTCTTGATTTCCTCCTCCTGTTGCTCATTACTTGTATAGGAACAAGTATAGAAAAACTACTGATTTTTGTGTGCTGATCTTGTAGACTGCCACAATAGAGTATTCATTGATTAGCTCTAATAGCTTTGCTGAAGATTTTTCTGGATTTTCTATATAGAGGAACATGTTATCTGCAAACACTGAAAGTTTTACCTTTATAAACTCCAATTTTGATGCCTTTTATTTCTTTTTCTTGCCTAATTGCTCTAGCTAGAACTTCCTTCACAATGTTTAATAACAATGGTGACAGTGGGCATCCTTGTCTTTTTCCTGATCTTAGAGGGAAAGCTTTCAGTTTTTCCCTATTTAGTATGATGTTAGCTGTGATTTTTTCATATATTGCCTTTATGACATTGAGAAAGTTCCCTTCTATTTCTATCCTTTGAAGAGTTTTCATCAAGAAAAGGATGTTGAATTTCCTCATATGTCTTTTCTGCATCAATCAAGATGATCATGTGGTTCTTTCATTTTGATTTATTGATGTGGTACTATCACATTAAATGATTTTCTTATGTTGAGCAAACCTTGCAGACCTGGAATAAATCTCACCTGGTCATGGTGTAACATTATTTTAATGTGCTCCTGGATTCAACTTGTGAGTATTCTGTTAAGCATTTTTGCATCTATGTTCATTAAAGTGTTTGGTCTGTAATTTTCTTTTTTATGTAGTTTATTTGTCTAACTTTGTTATTATGATGATGTTGGTTTCATAGAATGAGCTAGATAGCTATCTCTCCTCTTCGAATTGTTTGAAGAGTTTGAGCAGGATTGGTACTAATTCTTTCATGAATGCTTGGTAGAATTCACATGTGAAGGCATGTGGTCCTGGGCTTTTTGGGAGGGGAGCTTTTTAATGACTGACTCAATCTCTTTATTTGTGATTAGTTTGTTGTGGTTGTCTATTTCTTCTTGAAACATTTTGGTTGTTTATGCTTTTCTAGGAAGTTGTTCATTCCATCTAATTTCTCTAATTTATTACCATATAGTGGCTCATAGTATCCTCTCATTTTCTTCTTTTTTTTTTTTTTTTTTTTTTTTTTTTTAAATCATCATTTTATTGAGATATATTCACATACCACGCAGTCATACAAAACAAATTGTACTTTCGATTGTTTACAGTATCATTACATAGTTGTACATTCATCACCTAAATCAATCCCTGACACCTTCATTAGCACACACACAAAAATAACAAGAATAATAATTAGAGTGAAAAAGAGCAATTGAAGTAAAAAAGAACACTGGGTACCTTTGTCTGTTTGTTTCCTTCCCCTACTTTTCTACACATCCATCCATAAACTAGACAAAGTGGTGTTTGGTCCTTATGGCTTTCCCAATCCCATTGTCACCCCTCATAAGCTACATTTTTATACAACTGTCTTCGAGATTCATGGGATCTGGGTTGTAGTTTGATAGTTTCAGGTATCCACCACCAGCTACCCCAATTCTTTAGAACCTAAAAAGGGTTGTCTAAAGTGTGCATAAGAGTGCCCACCAGAGTGACCTCTCGGCTCCTTTTGGAATCTCTCTGCCACTGAAGCTTATTTCATTTCCTTTCACATCCCCCTTTTGGTCAAGAAGATGTTCTCCGTCCCACGGTGCCAGGTCTACATTCCTCCCTGGGAGTCATATTCCACGTTGCCAGGGAGATTCACTTCCCTGGGTGTCTGATCCCACGTAGGGGGGAGGGCAGTGATTTCACCTTTCAAGTTGGCTTAGCCAGAGAGAGAGGGCCACATCTGAGCAACAAAGAGGCATTCAGGAGGAGACTCTTAGGCACAAATACAGGGAGGCCTAGCCTCTCCTTTGCAGCAACCGTCTTCCCAAGGGTAAAACTTATGGTAGAGGGCTCAACCCATCAAACCACCAGTCCCCTATGTCTGTGGTCATGTTAGCAACCATGGAGGTGGGGTAGGCGAATACCCCTGCATTCTCCACAGGCTCCTCAAGGGGGCACTACATCTTTTTTTTTTTTTTTTTTTTTCCCCTTGTTTGTCTTTTTTCTTTTTTTTTTTTTTTTTTTTTTTTTTTTTTTTAACTTTCCCTTCTTTTTTCAAATCACCTGTATGAAAAAAAAAGTTAAAAAGAAAACAAACATACAATAAAAGAGCATTTCAAAGAGACCATAGCAAGGGAGTAAGAAAAAGACAACTAACCTAAGATAACTGCTTAACTTCCAACATGTTCCTACTTTACCCCAAGAAAGTTACATAATATAGCAACATTTCAGTGAACTTGTTCCTACTACAACCATCAGAAATTAACAGACCATAGTCATTTCTGGGCATCCCCAGAACGTTAAATAGCTTATCTGTTCTTCCTGGATTATTGTTCCCCCTTCCTTAATTGCTCTCTACTGCTAGTTCCCCTACATTCTACATTATAAACCATTTGTTTTACATTTTTCAAAGTTCACATTAGTGGTAGCATATAATATTTCTCTTTTTGTGCCTGGCTTATTTCGCTCAGCATTATGTCTTCAAGGTTCATCCATGTTGTCATATGTTTCACCAGATCGTTCCTTCTTACTGCCGCGTAGTATTCCATCGTGTGTATATACCACATTTTATTTATCCACTCATCTGTTGAAGGACATTTGGGTTGTTTCCATCTCTTGGGAATTGTGAATAATGCTGCTATGAACATTGGCGTGCAGATATCTGTTCGTGTCACTGCTTTCCGATCTTCCGGGTATATACCGAGGAGTGCAATCGCTGGATCGAATGGTAGCTCTATATCTAGTTTTCTAAGGAACTGCCAGACTGACTTCCAGAGTGGCTGAACCATTATACAGTCCCACCAACAATGAATAAGAGTTCCAATTTCTCCACATCCCCTCCAGCATTTGTAGTTTCCTGTTTGTTTAATGGCAGCCATTCTAACCGGTGTTAGATGGTATCTCATTGTGGTCTTAATTTGCATCTCTCTAATAGCTAGTGAAGCTGAACATTTTTTCATGTGTTTCTTGGTCATTTGTATTTCCTCTTCAGAGAACTGTCTTTTCATATCTTTTGCCCATTTTATAATTGGGCTGTCTGTACTATTGTCATTGAGTTGTAGGATTTCTTTGTATATGCAAGATATCAGTCTTTTGTCAGATACATGGTTTCCAAAAATTTTTTCCCATTGAGTTGGCTGCCTCTTTACCTTTTTGAGAAATTCCTTTGAGGTGCAGAAACTTCTAAGCTTGAGGAGTTCCCATTTATCTATTTTCTCTTTTGTTGCTTGTGCTTTGGGTGTAAAGTCTAGGAAGTGGCCTCCTAATACAAGGTCTTGAAGATGTTTTCCTACATTATCTTCTAGCAGTTTTATGGTACTTTCTTTTATATTGAGATCTTTGGTCCATTTTGAGTTAATTTTTGTGTAGGGGGTGAGGTAGGGGTCCTCTTTCATTCTTTTGGATATGGATATCCAACTCTCCCAGCCCCATTTGTTGAAAAGACCATTATGGCTCAGTTCGGTGACTTTGGGGGCCTTATCAAAGATCAGTCGGCCATAGATCTGAGGGTCTATCTCTGAATTCTCAATTCGATTCCATTGATCTATATGTCTATCTTTGTGCCAGTACCATGCTGTCTTGGCAACTGTGGCTTTATAATAAGCTTCAAAGTCAGGGAGTGTAAGTCCTCCCACTTCGTTTTTCTTTTTTAGAGTGTCTTTAGCAATTCGAGGCATCTTCCCTTTCCAAATAAATTTGATAACTAGCTTTTCCAAGTCTGCAAAGTAGGTTGTTGGAATTTTGATTGGGATTGCATTGAATCTGTAGATGAGTTTGGGTAGAATTGACATCTTAATGACATTTAGCCTTCCTATCCATGAACATGGAATATTTTTCCATCTTTTAAGGTCCCCTTCTATTTCTTTTAGTAGAGTTATGTAGTTTTCTTTGTATAGGTCTTTTACATCTTTGGTTAAGTTGATTCCTAGGTACTTGATTTTTTTAGCTGCTATTGAAAATGGTATCTTTTTCTTGAGTGTCTCTTCAGTTTGTTCATTTCTAGCATATAGAAACATTACTGACTTATGTGCATTAATCTTGTATCCCGCTACTTTGCTAAATTTGTTTATTAGCTCTAGTAGGTGTATCATTGATTTCTCAGGGTTTTCTAGATATAAGATCATATCATCTGCAAACAATGACAGTTTTACTTCTTCTTTTCCAATTTGGATGCCTTTTATTTCTTTGTCTTGCCGGATTGCCCTGGCTAGCACTTCCAGCACAATGTTGAATAACAGTGGTGACAGCGGGCATCCTTGTCTTGTTCCTGATCTTAGAGGGAAAGCTTTCAGTTTTTCCCTATTTAGTATGATGTTAGCTGTGATTTTTTCATATATTGCCTTTATGACATTGAGAAAGTTCCCTTCTATTTCTATCCTTTGAAGAGTTTTCATCAAGAAAAGGATGTTGAATTTCCTCATATGTCTTTTCTGCATCAATCAAGATGATCATGTGGTTCTTTCATTTTGATTTATTGATGTGGTACTATCACATTAAATGATTTTCTTATGTTGAGCAAACCTTGCAGACCTGGAATAAATCTCACCTGGTCATGGTGTAACATTATTTTAATGTGCTCCTGGATTCAACTTGTGAGTATTCTGTTAAGCATTTTTGCATCTATGTTCATTAAAGTGTTTGGTCTGTAATTTTCTTTTTTATGTAGTTTATTTGTCTAACTTTGTTATTATGATGATGTTGGTTTCATAGAATGAGCTAGATAGCTATCTCTCCTCTTCGAATTGTTTGAAGAGTTTGAGCAGGATTGGTACTAATTCTTTCATGAATGCTTGGTAGAATTCACATGTGAAGGCATGTGGTCCTGGGCTTTTTGGGAGGGGAGCTTTTTAATGACTGACTCAATCTCTTTATTTGTGATTAGTTTGTTGTGGTTGTCTATTTCTTCTTGAAACATTTTGGTTGTTTATGCTTTTCTAGGAAGTTGTTCATTCCATCTAATTTCTCTAATTTATTACCATATAGTGGCTCATAGTATCCTCTCATTTTCTTCTAAATTTGAGTGTTCAGTACTTCTTTTTCCTTTCCAATTTCTGATTGTGTTTATTTGCATCCACTCTCCCTCTCTCCTTTTATAAATTATTTTTATTGAGCTATATTCACATACCATACAACCATACAGTCATGAAAAGAAAGCATACACTCATTTGTTTACAGTATCATTATATAGTTGTGCATTCATCACCAAAATTAATTTTTGACATTTTCATTACCACACACACACAAATAATAAGAATATTAATTAAAGTGAAAAAGAACAATTAAAGTAAAAAAAACACTGGGTGCCTTTTTTTTTCTTTTTTTCCCCCCATTTTTCTACTGATCCATCCATAAACTGGACAAAGGGGAGTGTGGTCCTCATGGCTTTCCGAATCACATTGTCAATCCTCATAAGCTACATTTTTATGCAATCATCTACAAGATTCATGGGTTCTGGGTTGTAGTTTGACAGTTTCAGATGTTTACTACTAGATATTTCAATTCATTTGAATCTAAACAGGGTTGTCTATATTGTGCATAAGAGTGCCCAGCAGAGTGACATCTTGGATCCTTATGGAAACTCTCTGCCACTGAAGTTTATTTCAATTCCTTTCACATCCCCCTTTTGGCCACAAAGATGTTCTCCATCCCAGAGTGCAGGGTCTAGATTACTCACCTGGGGTCATATTCCATTTTGCCAGGGAGATTTACTCCCCTGGGTGTCAGATCCCACATGGGGGGAGGGCAGTGATTTCACCTGCCAAATTGGCTTACCTAGAGAAAGAGGGCCACATCTGAGCAACAAAAAGCCATTCAAGAGGAGGCTCTTAGGCACACTTATAGACAGACCTAGCCTCTCCTTTACAACAACAGTCTTGCCAAGGGCAAGTCCCATGATAGAGGGCTTAGCCCATCAAACGACCAGTCTCCTATATCTGTGAGCACATCAGTAACCATTGAGGTGGGGAAGCCCAACACCCCTGCATTCTCCACCAGCTCCTCAAGGGGGCTCTGCATTTTTTTCACTGTTTCCTTTTTTAAATTAACCCTTTTTTAAAAAATTAACTATGCCAAAAAAAATTTTTAAGAAAAAAATTATACAATAAAAAACATTTCAAACAAACCATAAAAAGGGAGTAAAAAAAAAGACAGCTAACCCAAAATAACTACTTTACTTCCAACATGTTCCTACTCTACCCCAAGAAAGTAACCTAATGCAGTAAAATTTCTGTGAACTTGCCCCCACCATACCCATCAGAAATCAACAAACCATAGTCATTCCTGGACATTCCCAGAATGTTAAATTTACCCAAAATATATTATCTGTTCTTATTGGACCATCATTCCCCCTTCATTAATCACTCCCCATTGCTGGTACCCCCAGATTCTACATTATAAGCCATATATTTTAGGAGTGTGTTGTTTAACCTTCAGGTGTTTGTGAATTTTATAAGTCTCTGATTGTTATTGACTTCTAATTTTATTCCATTGTGATCAGAGAATCTGCTTCAAATACTTTCAATTTTTTTATATTTATTGAGGCTTGTTTTATGCCCCAGCATATGGTCTATTCTGGAGAAAGTTCTGTGATCACTACAGAAGAATATGTTTCCTGGTGATGTGGGATGCAATGTTCTATATATGTCTGTTAAATCAAATTCATTTATCAGATTGTTTAGGTTTTCAATTTCCTTATTGGTCTTATGTCTGGTTGTTCTATCTATAGGAGAGAGTGACATGTTGAAGTCTCCCACAATTATTTTGGAAACATACATTGCTTCCTTTAGTTTTGCCAGTGTTTGTCTCATGTATTTGGTGGCACCTTGATTGGATGCATAAACATTTATTATTGTTATTTTTTCTTGTTGAATTGCCCCTTTTATTAATATGTAGTGGCCTTCTTTGTCTCTCATAACATCCTTGCATTTAAAGTCTATTTTATCTAAGATTAATATTGTTACTCCTGCTTTCTTTTGGCTGTAGCTTGCGTGAAATATTTTTTCCATCCTTTCACTTTCAATTTCTTTGTGTCCCTGCATCTAAGATGAGTCTCTCACATGCAACATATTGATGGGTCATACTTTTTGATCCATTCTGCCAATTTGTATCTTTTGATTGGGAAGTTTCATCCATTTACATTCAATGTTATTACTGTGAAGGCATTTCTTGAATCACTCATCCTATCCATTGGTTTATGTTTGCCAGATATAATTTTTTGCTCTCTCTCTTATTGGCCTTTAATGAACCAAAATTGAATCTCTTTAGTACTGAACCTTTCTCCATCTCTCTCTCTCCTTTCTTTGTTAGTCTGTTGGTAGGGCTCTCTTTAGTATCTGAAGTAGATCAGGTCTTTTATTAGCAAAATCTCTCAGCATTTGTTTGTGAAAAATTTAAGCTGCCCCTCAAATTTGAAACAGAGCTTTGCTGGATAAAGTATTCTTGTTTGGAATTTTTTCTATCTGAGAATTTTAAATAAGTCCTGTCACTGCCTTCTCACCTCCATGGTGGCCACTGAGTAGTCACTGCTTAGCCTTATGTTGTTTCCTTTGTATATGGTGAATTACTTTTCTCTTGCTGCATTCAGAACTTGCTCTTTCTCTTCAGTATTTGACAATCTGATCAGAATATGTCTTGAAGTGGGTTTATTTGGATTTATTCTTTTTGGAGTTCACCAGTCATTATGCTTTGTGTATTTATATTGTGAAGAAGGTTTGGGAAGTTTTCCCCAACAATTTCTTTGAATACTCTTTCTAGACATTAACCCTTCTCTTCCCCTTCTGGGACACCAATGAATCTTATATTTGGATGTTTTATTTTATCTATCATATCCCTGAAGTCCATTTTGATTTTTTCAATTTTTCCGCCATTCTTTCTTTTGTTCTTTCATTTTCTGTTCTGTGGCTCCTGAGGTCACTGATTTGTTGTTCAGCTTCCTCTAGTACTATGAGTATCCAGAATCTTTTTAATTTGGTCAACAGTTTCTTTAATTTCCATAAGATCATCTTTTTTTTATTTACTCCTGCAATTTCTTCTTTATGCTTTTTTAGGGTCTATTCATGTCCTTTTTTATCCTGCACCATTCTCTTCTCCAAATCCTTTAAATCCTGTGTCAAGCTCTCATTGTTTGTCTTTAGGTCTTTGATTAATTGCTCCACATACTGTGTCTCCTCTGACCTTTTGATTTGGGTGTTTGGGTTTGGGTTATACATATCATCTGTTTTTTTCATATGCTTTAAAATTTTCTGTTGTTTGTGGCCTCTTGGCATTTGTTTTACTTTATAGGGTTCTTTTAGGATATGCAGAATTATTCAAAGTTTCATCTCTAATTTATCATATCTACAGCTTGGTGGTATATACTTTCTCTGACTAACCAGCAGATAGCATCCATGAATCACATAGTCCCCTCAAGTCGGTTCTCCCCAACTTTGTCTTTGTGGTGTGTGGGGGTCTGGTTCTTGTGCAGTCCAATTGATGTGCCAAGTTTGGGTGTGTTTTGTTGCTGTCTACCCTGAATTTGGGTCATGTGTCTGAGAAGTTAGGGAGGGAGGCAGCCTTAATAATTGAACTTCCCATGTGTTCTTGGAGATTTAATGCTGTTGTAAGAGTCTAAACCTTCATTTCAGTCTCACTATGGATTGTCTCTGCCACTGACTCACAAGGAGTTATTATTGGTGTACAGTCCCTGGGATTTCTGAGTTTGTCCCTCTTCCAAGCCATGCCCTTCTAGGGCCTCTGCTGAGGGAAGGTTGTGCTATGTCACAAGTGTGCACCATCCCTCAAGGGAAGTTCTGGGCCACTCCATGTAGGTGCATTCCCAGTCTTCTGTTAGGATGACTGTATGGGGCATATTAATTTCCTCCTTTTAACACAGCTCTACCTTCCAAACTCCAAGACAATTACCCATGGTTGTGTGAAAGTCTATTGTCCCTGCCTAATACAGTTGCATGTGCACATGTGGCTGGAAACACCTCCTGTCACAATGGGTTTTTTGATGTGGCTCTGGGCTGTGGCACCCATGCTAGTTGGGACCATTCCCAGCCCACCAGGAAGATGGCTACAATTTTGTATATTGAAAGATAATGTCATTTTGGGGTCCAGATGGTGGAATATGCCAGTTTGAATGCATTATGCCCCCCCAAACACCATTATCTTTGATGTAATCTTATGTGGGCAGAACTTACAATGTTAGATTATAATTCATTGAGTGTTTTCATGGTGATGTGCCCCACCCAACTGTGGGTGCTGATATTTATTGGATAATTTCCATGGAGGTGTTGGCCTGCCCATTCAGAATGGGTCTGAATTAAATTACTGGAGCACTATATAAGATCAGACAGAAGGAGCAAGTTGCTACAGCCAAGAGGGACACTCTGAAGAATGACCAGTATCTGAGAGAGGAACTGCAGTATGAAGATGGCCATTGAAAGCAGACCCTTGATCTGAGGAAGCTGAGAGAATAAAAATACCCCAGTGCAACTAAAAGTGACATTTTTGAGGTACTTCACTCCAGAGAGGAATGTCCTGGGAGAAAGCCATTTTGAAATGAGTACTTTGGAGCAGATGCCAGCCTTGTGCCTTCCCAGCTAACACAGGTTTTCTGGACACCATTGGCCATACTTTAGTGAAAGTACCCAATTGCTGACATGTTACCATGGACAATTTATGGTCTTAAGACTGTAACTGTGTAACCAAAGGAACCCCCTTTTATAAAGCCAATTCATCTCTGGTGTTTTGCATTCCAGCAGCATTAGCAAACTACAACACCAAGTAACAAGATAAATGCTAAAAATAGCTTCATGAGACTTGACATACACACTCATGGGATTCTAGTTATTAGGAATTGATTCCATCCACTTCCACCCACTGAATGTTATCTTTACAAGTGCTTTTGGAACTAAGAAGCTGGTATCTTGGATTAACTGATGTGTACTAGTGCTTTCTGATTACTTGCATCCTGTTCCTTATTTTAATAAAAAAGTAAAGACAAGACTTTTGGACCAGTATAGCAATTGTGTAGTGTCATTTCTTATTAAAAAAAAACAATTTGATGATGAAAATTGTTGTATTTAAAGCCTAATGCCATTCTAATGAAGGCACACATTTCTTTTTACTACTTGTTTCAAGCTCCTTAATCTCTTTACAAGTTAACTAATCTATTTTCTTCAGACCTCTACAATAGTTCCTTAAAATCGCAAGAGTTGGTTAGCAAACAGACTTTTATATGTGCTCTATACAAACAATTGTGTACTTTTAATATGTTGAGTGCTTTCATTTTTATAACTGGATCTCCATTTGATCTTTTCATTTGTATAAGTCATTTGCAGCTTGAAAATTTTTTAGTGCCACACCCTGACATATCATGAAAAGTTAATTTTCTTTGCATTTAAAAATAGCTGGATCATGAAGGAAAAGTAATGGAAATAAATTAAAACTGAATTACCTTTTCTAATGTATTTTTTTAAAGCAATGCACTTCTCCCTTGTGGTTTGCTATTTGGTATGATTTCTAATTCTGTTGAAATAGTGGCATTCATTATAATCTTAATAATGTGTGTGGTAGAAAATTTCTTGTGATTTTAAAATATTTACTGGTTATTTATAGAAGACTAATTGGGAGTTTTATAGGCTTTTTAGATTTAAAACAGCAATACCTACTCATGGATTCTATTATCCATGAAAATAACACATAGGATTAGAATACATCTATCTTGAACACATAAAGTGTTTTGTTTGGTTTTACTATAAAGATAGAACTGGAGAGTAAACTTCCTACCTAAGAGAAAAAAATAACTGGAATGTTCAATTGTGCACTTACTAATATAAATGTACAAATATAAAAATGTGTTTACATTTGTGAGAACAAATGGATGTCAACCCTGCAGAGTGTTGAAAAAGGGATGGCATTGGGGAAAAATCTAACCAAAGCAAACTGGAGTCTATGGTCATCAGTAACATTGTAATATGCTTCCATTAGATGTAACAAAGGTAATATACCAAGCTAAATGTGTATGAGAGGGGGATGTAAGGGAGGGATTTCAGATTATTGGTGGTGGTGGTGGTGTTGTCTGACATTACTATTATATTGATTTGAATGATATTTTATTTTTATTTTTATCTTTTTTATGATTCACTTAAGAAAAACTTTTATGTCATAGTAATCAATATGTTCAAGTGCTGAATGTGGCAATAAATGCACAGCTATATGATGATACTATGAACAACTGATTGTACACTGTGCATAATTGTATAGTATGTGGAAATATTTCTATAAAATTTTAGGAAAAAATATAAATAGGGATAAAAGTGCTGGAGAAAACATGGAGAGAGGGATGTACCTATTTACTGTTGTGAGGAGGAAGAATGGCATAGCCTTGCTGGAGGACAGTGTGGTGGTTCCACAAGAAGGTATGTATGTGGGTGTCATTAGGTCCTACAACCCCATTATGGGGTATATACTTGGAAGAACTGAGAGTAGAGACATGAATAGACATTTGCACACTGGTGTTTATGGAGCTAGTATTCATGATTTGCAACAGGTTGGGGTCGCCTAAGGGTACATCAACTGAGGAAAAACTTGGTGAACTGTGGTGTATGCATACAATGGAATATTGAGCAACTATGAGGAGTGAAGCTTTGAGACATGCAATGAGGTGAATGGATCCTGTAGATAATATTTTGAGTGAGGAACACCAGAAATAAAGGAAAACAGTATAATGCCTCACCAATATGGACCAACTACAATATATAAACTCAAAATTGAATCTTAGAGCACTGATTATCAGGGGAAAGTTTATTGTAATGGTCCTTAGATTGTAAGCTCTTACAGCAGTCACAACTATTCCTGAGTTGTAATGGCTATCTCCAAATTCTGAGGTGCTGATTCCTTTGTGTTTAACCTGATCAGTCTCTGGAACTTTGGGTATCTGTGTGACACCTGAAACTCAGAGCTTGAGCTTGGCATATGTGAATATTAGTGCATATAGCAACTGTTTAAAAAAGCTGAAAAAGAGTCCAGATTTCAATTAGAAACATTAATGAAGCAGACCCAGTTAGGACTAGGGCAAATTGATTTAAAGGTAAGGTCGATATTGTCTGTGTTTTAAAACTTGAAACTCCATGTGTGCCCAAGGGAAGAGATATTCATTTGGTGCAAGGTTTTACAGGTTAGTGTGAAATGGTGACACATCTGAAAGTAATTTGGGCAAAGAATAAAAATATATACGCAGGGGTCCCCCAGGGAGCTGGGGGGAAATATGGAAGTGTTAGACTTTTTTACCTGGATTGTTGCTGATGTTTTCACATAGAGGACTGATTGTCTTGTGTCAAGCCCTCTATCTTGGGGCTTGCCCTTATGAAACTTGTTACTGCAAAAGAGAGACTAAACCTGCTTATAATTGCTTAGAGTCTCCCCCTGAGTACTCTTTGTTGCTCAGATATGGCCTTCTCTCTCTAGCAATGCCAGCTTGGCTGGTGAATTCTTGGCCTTCCCCCCTTCATGGGACCTGACCCCCAGGGGTGTGAATATCCATGGAAATGCAGGATATGACTCCCAGGGATGAATCTAGACCTGGCAACATGGGATTGAAAACACCTTGACCAAAAGGGGAATGCAAAATAAAACAAAATGATGTTTAACTGGCTGAGAGATTTCAAGTGGAGTCAAGAGGTCACTCTGGTAGACATTCTTAAACACTATACAGATAACCCTTTTTAGGTTTTAATGCATTGAAATAGCTAGAAGTAAATACCTGAAACTATCAAACTGCAACCTAATAGCCTTGACTCTTGCAGACAATTGTATAACAACATAGCTTATATGGGTGACAGTGTGATTGTGAAAACCCTGTGCATCACATTCCCTTTATCCAGTGTATGGATGAATGTGTAGAAGAATGGGGACAAAAACTAAATGAAAAATAGGATGGGATGGGGGAATGATTTGGGGGTTTGTGTTTACTTTTAATTTTTATTCTTATTATTTCTGGTGTAAGAAAAATGTTCAAAAATTGATTGGGGTGATGAATGCACAAACATATGAAGATACTGTGAATACTTGATTGTACACCATGGATGATTATATGGCATGTGAATCTATCTCAATAATACTGAATTAAAAAAAAGAACATGGTCACTTGGCAGGTGAACTCATTGCTCTCCCCCCTATTTGGGACCTGATTCCCAGGGCTGTAAATCTCCCTGGAAATGCAGGGTATGACTCCTGGTGATGAACATGGATGCAGCATCATGGAATTGAGAACATCTTGATGAAAGTGGTAAGAGGAGTGAAACAAAATAAAGTTTCAATGGCTGAGAGATTTCAAATGGAGTTGAGAAGTCTCTGGTGGGTATTCTCATGCACTATATAGATATCCTTTTCTAGGTTTTAGTGAATTGGAATAGCTAGAAGTAAATACATGAAACTATGAAATTCCAACCCAGTGGCCTTGACTCTCAAAGATGATTCTATGACTATGTAGCTTATATATGGGGTGACAGTGTGATGGTGAAAACCTTGTGGATCACACTCCCTTTACCAAGTGCATGGATTAATGAATAGAAAAACAGGGACAGAGACTAAATGAAGATTGGGGTGGGATTGGGCTTATGATTTGGGTGTTTGTTTTTACTTTTGTTTTTTATTCTTATTTTTATTCTTTATGGTGTAAAGAAAATGTTCAAAAATGGATTGGAGTTATGAATGTACAAGTGTATGATGGTATTGTGAACAGTTGATTGTACACCATGGAAGAGTGTATGGTATGTGAATATATCTCAATAAAACTGAATTAAAAAAAAGAGAACATGGCCGTTCTGGGGTACAAAAGAGATTCAAACCAGCACATTTGGCTTCTGTGTCTCTAGGAGTCTAGGGACTCTGATCTGGCTTCTCTAGGACATAATCTTGGTCTACTCTGAGTCTCTGGCTTCCTCCTCAGAGGTAGCAGGACCCATCTCCTGCAATGCAGATCCAGGGAAACTCAAAGCAGTGGGTGATACTGCCCTTGAGAACTGACTGGGGGCATCTCTGTCTTGAGCAGGAGTGTAATGGAAGCCAAATCAAGTCCCGCTGTCTGTCTGTCTGTATCTCTCTCTCTCACACACACACTCTCTCTCACCAGGTCTCTGAGACTCCCCTCTCTTTCTCCCCTTTGAAGACCCATACCCTTCCTCATGTTGGATCTGTTCCTCTTTTCACTTCTTCAGCAGATGTCCTCTTCCCTGCCTCCTGAAATTCTCCTCTTTCTCCTCTGTCTAATTTTCAATGCCTTCTGAGACAGTCCATCTTTTCTAATACAGGATTCTGGGCTAAGGATTCTTGTACCAAACAAAGCATTGTCTGTGACATTCTAGGGAGTCATGGCTAGTTTAAACCCATGGGAATTGAGTGCTTTTCAATGGGAATGTCTCATCTCCAGACCTTGATAGTTTAGTCTCTATTTAGTCTAACCCATTGTGGCCAAATACAAATCTCCCCTTCTACTAGAATATTCTTGCATTTTAGCCCTCAGGTAACAGGAAACTTAGAGGAAAAAGATATTCCCAGGAGTGCTTTCTTAGACTTCTTTCAGATGAGGTGAGTGCCCCCACCTAGGTAGCACAGGTCTAGACACCTATCTCCTGGGGATGAAAATTCCAGGGACACAAAATGACTTTTGCCAAGGAGGTCTGGAAAATTTACTCCCTATGTTTCCATGATATTGTGCTGGCAGAGAGGAAGGACTCTTCAAGAATGTTGTCTTGAATTCTCCCAGGTAAATCCTGGTAAACTATCTTGAAGTATAGGTCCAGACATTTCTCAAGAAAGGTGTCCTGGGGATGCCTGGTGATTTTATTCCCCATGTTCCCAAGAGATTGTGCTGGTGGAGAAACAGTATGGGGTTTGAGCTCCCAACTCCCTGAGAGTGTTGCCCTAGAATTCTTCCAGGAAATGGCATGAATCAAGTCCCCAACCTGTGTTTGGAATCCCCCAGAAGCGTAGGTCCAGATATCTCTCAGAAAAGCTGTGCCAGTGACTGTCCTCCCCTTCTTCCTAAGAGATTGGGCCAGTCAAGAGGGAAAAGCCCAGCTCTGATGCACACTGGGACACCAGGCAGTCACACTGGTGCTAGGGAGTCTCCTGTATTTCCTTTGTCAGAGAAAATGAGAAATTCCAACAGGTAATATAAGCTGAAGGGGAGGCATGGTCCTTTAATGGGACTCTCAATTGAAAAACTATCCTCTAGTTAGACTTGTTCTGTAAAAGACAGGGAAAGTGGTGCAAAATTCTCCAAGCCCTGATGTTTACAGTTCTCTATCAAAACAAGCACCTGAGAGGGACCTGTCACTTGCATTATGCACATGTTTAAATTTCCATTAGAGGAGAATATTTTCTTGATGACCCCCTATTAAACCAAACTCTTGCTTCCAAGAAAGACCCTGAGGATCCATTAGATACATCTCCATGGCTAGAAAGCCCAGGGAAAGCAGAGGAGCCCCCAGGCCCTCTGATACCACCATAGCACCCCTTCCCACCAGTAAGCCCAAACAGGGTTATGCTGAGTGGAACTTCCTTCCCTCCACTCAATAGAATTGGTCGCCTATATCTCTTGCATGAAGTAGTGAACAGAAATGCTTGGATAATCTGGGTCCATGTACCCTTCTCTATACTTGACCTGTCCAAGTGTAAGAACCAACTTGCCTGACTTTCTGAAGATCCTGCCAAGATTACTGAGGAGTTCCAGCTTCTAGCCATGTCCTTTGAGCTAACCTGGAGTGACATGCACATTGTTCTCTCTAGCTGCACTCCAGAGAAGAAACTTAGAATTTGGACAGAAGCCCAGACACATGCTTATAAGCTTGCAGTGGTGCATCCCCAGTACTGGCAAGGGCAAAAGCAGTCACCAGTAATGACCCAAATTTGAACAGAGAGGGCAAGCCAACCTCTGGAATAGGGAATATATGGTTAACTATTTGCTAGATTGTATGAGAAAATGTACCACTAACCCAGTTAATTATAACAAGTTAAAGGAAATTACTCAGGAGAAAAAGAAAATCCTGGCCCTTTTCCAGGACAGGTAATTGGAAGTTCAAAAGAACTATACTAATGTAAGCACAGATTCATGGGAAGGTCAGCTTTTGCTGCACACCCATTTCATCAGTGAGTCTGCCCCTGACAGTTGGAGAAAGGTTTAAAAACTCTCTATGGACCCACAAACTCCCACTAATAACTTGTTAAATCTGTCTTTTTTGACTTTAACAATTGAGACAAGGCCAAGGAGGTGGAGAAGGGAAAGAGAGGTAAGCAGAAGACCAGAGAACATATACTAATCAGATTGTCAAATTCTGAAGAAAAGTAGATAGTCCTGAAGGCAGCAAGAGAAAAGCAATTCACCACAAACAAGGAAAAATCACATAAGATTAAGTACTGACTACTCAGTAGATACCATGGAGTTGAGAATGCAGTGATATGACATATTTAAGAATCTGTAAAACAAAAATTGCCAGCCAAGAATACTTTATCCAGCAAAGCTCTTCTTCAAAAGTGAGGGAGAGTTTAAAATTTTCACAATCAAGTGCTGACAGAACTTGTTAACAAGAGAACTGCCCTGCAAGAAATACTAAAGAGAGTTCTACTGGCTGAGAAAAAAGAAAGGAGAGAGAGGTCTGGAGAAGGGCACAGAACTGAAGAGTATTAGTAAGGAAAACTTAAAGGAAAAAGAGAGGGGTGAGGAATAAATCTGACAAATTAAAACCAAAGGATAAGATGGGTGGTTCAGGAACTTCATTTAAAATAACTTTGAATTTGAATGGATTAAACTTCCCAATTAAAAGATACAGACTGACAGAATGGATTAAAAAGTATGATCCATTGAAACATTGCACACAATAGACTCATCTTAAATACAGTGACACAAAGAGATTGAAAGTGAAAGGATGGAAAAAAATATCCCATGTAAGCTACAGCAAAAAGAAAGCAGGGGTAGCAATATTAATCTCAGATGAAATATACTTTAAATGCAAAGATGTTATAAGAGACAAGGACACTATATATTAATAAATGGGACAATTCATGAAGAAGAAATAACAGTCATAAATGTTTATGCACCCAAGCAAGGAGCTTCAAAGTACATGAGACAAACATTGGCAAAACTGAAGAGAACAGATATTTCTGCAATAATAGTTCAAGACTTCAGTATGTCATCTCTTCTAGAGATAGAAAAACTAGAGAGAGAATCAATAAGAACATTGGGAACCTAAACTATATGATAAATGAATTAGACCTAACAGACCTATATAGATCATTGGAACTTAAAATACCAAGATATACTTTATTTTCTAGTATTCCTGGAACATTCTCCAGAATAGATCATATGCTGGGGCACAAAGCAGATTTGAACAAATTTAAAATGATTGAAATACTTCCAAGTTCATTCTCTGACTATAATGGAATGCAGCTGGAAATCAATACCCAGCTAAGAGCCAGAACATTCACAAATACATGGAGGTTAAACAACACACTTTTAAAAATCAATGGGTCACAGAAGAAATCAAAATAGAAATCAGTAAACATCTGGAGATGAATGAAAACAAAAACAGCATATCAAAACTTAGGGGATACAGTGAAGGTGGTGCTAGGAGGGAAATTTATAGCTCTAAATGCATAAATTAAAAAGGAAGAAAGTTCTAAAACCAAAGACCTAACTGAAGAATCGGAAGAATCTGGAAAGAAAACTAACCCTAAGCAAGTAAAAGAAAAGAAATAGCAAAGGTTGAAGCAGAAATAAATGATGTGGAGAACAACAGCAAAAACAACAATAGAGAGTATAAATGAAACTAAAAGTTGGTTCTTTGAGATCAACAAGCTGACAAACCCTTAGACTGACAAAATCAAAGAGTGAGAAGATCCAAATAAACAAAATCAGAAATGATAAGGGCTCATTACTATAGATACTGAAGAAATTTTAAAAAGTCATGAGGATACTATGAATAGCTGTATGCCAACAAACTAGACAACTTAGATGAACTGAATAATTTCCCCTGAACAACCTAAACTGACCCAAGAAGAAATAGAAGACCTCAACAAACCAATCACAAGTAAAGAGAACCAATCAGTCATCAAAAATCCTCCAACAATGAAAAGTCCAGGGCCAGATTGCATCACAGGGGAATTTTACCAAACTTTCCAAAAAAGAACTGACACCATTCCTGCTCAAATTCTTTCAAAAAAATGGAAGAAAAAAGAATACTACCCAACTCATTTCATGAAGTTAACATCACTCTAATACCAAAACCAGATAAAAGGAAAAGTACAGACCAATGTCCCTAATGAATATAGATGCAAAAATTCTCAACAAAATATTTGCAAATTGAATCCAAAGACATATTAAAAGAGTTACACACCATAACCAAGTGGTATGCAAGGATGATTCAACATAAGAAAATCAATCAATATAATACAACATATTAACAATTCATAGGGAAAAATCATATCATCTCAATAATCTCAAAAGACAATGAAAAAGCATTTGACAAAATTTGGCATATTTTTTTTCATAAAAACACTTCATAAGGTAGGAGTGGAAGGAAGCTTCCTTCCTCAATATGATAAAAGGCATATATGAAAAATCCATAGACAGCATAGCACCCAATGGTGAGAGACTGCAAGCCTCCCCCCTAGATTGGGAAAGAGAAAGAGATGCCCACTGTCACCATTATTATTCAACATTGTGCTAGAAATTCTAGCCAGAGCAATTAGGAAAGAAAATGAAATAAAAGGCATCCAAATAGGAAAGGATGTAGTAAAACTTTATTTGCAGATGATATGATCCTGCATGTGGAAAATCCTGAGATATCTATGACAAAGCTACTTGAGCTAATATACAAATTCAGCAAAGTGGAAGATACAAGACTAAGAGCAAAAATCATTAATGTTTCTATAGAATAGCAATAACCTAACTGAAGAGGCAATCAAGAAAAAAATTCCATTCACATTAGCAACTAAAAGAATCAAGTATTTAGGAATAAACTTAAACAAGACCTCCACACAGAAAACTACAAACTTTGCTAAAATAAATCAAGGAGAACCTAAAGAGCTGGAAACATATTTCCTGTTCATAGATAGGAAGGCTAAATGTCATTAAGAAGACAATTCTACCCAAATTGATGTACAGACTCAATGAAATGCCAACCAAAATTCCAACATTCTACTTTTCAGACTTGGAAAAGCTAGTTATCAAATTTATTTGGAAGGGAAAGGGGCTTCAAATTGCCAAAAACATTCTAAAATTCAAGAACTAAGTGGGTGGACTTAAACTTCCCAACATTAAAGACTACTATAAAGCCACAGTGGCCAAAGCAGCATGGTACTGACACAAAGACAGATGTATTGATCAATATAATTTAATTGAGACTTCAGAAAGAGACCCCAAAATCTAAGGTCAATTGATTTTTTCAAGCCCCCCAAACCCACTGAACTGGGACAGAACAATCTCTTCAAAAATGGAGCTGGGAGAACTGGATATCCATATCAAAAAGCATGAAAGAGGACCCCCAACATCAAGCCCTAAACAAAAATTAACTCAAAGTGGATCAAAGACCTAAATGTAAGACCCAGTACCATAAAATTTCTAGAAGATAATATAGGGAAACATCTTCATGACTTAGTAATGGGATGTAGCTTCTTAGACCTTATACCCAAAGCATGAGCAACCAAAGAAAAAAATAGATAAATGGGAACTCCTCAAAATGAAATGCTTCTGTGCCTCAAAGGACTTTGTCAAAAAGGTGAAGAAGCAGCCAACTCAATGGGAGGAAATATTTGGAAACCACATATGTAATAAGAGACTGATACCCAGCATTTATAAAGAAATCTACGACTCAATGACAAAAGTATAATCAGTCCAATTATAAAATGGGCTAAAGATATGAAAAAGACATTTTTTTGAAGAGGAAATACAAATAGCTAAAAAATATAGGATGAAATGTTCATCTTCACTAGCTATTAGGGAAATGCAAATCAAAACCTCAATGATATATCATCTCATACCAATGAGAATGGATGCCATTAAACAAACAGGAACCTGCAAATGCTGGAGAGGATGTGGAGAAAATGAAACTCATGCATTGTTGGTGGGAATGCATAATGGTACAGCCACTGTGGAAGACAGTTTTGTGGTCACTCAGAAAAATGAAAATTGAGTTACCCTATGATCAGGCAATTTCATTTCTTGGTATATACCCAGAAGATCCGAAAGCTGTGACAAGAACAGACATTTGCACACTGTTGTTCACAGCAACATTATTCACAACTGCCAAAAGATGGAAACAATCCAAGTGTCCTTCAACAGTGTGAATGGATAAACAAAGTGTAGCATATACATATGATGGAATATTGCACAAGAAGGAATGAGGTCCTGAAATATGTGACAACATGGATGATCCTAGAGGACAAAATGCTGAGTGAAATAAGTTCAACACTAAAGGAGAGATAGATATGATATCACTAATATGAACCCTAGATAATATAAAACCAGAATCTTAAAATGTAGAATCTAGGGGACCTACAGTTAGACAGAAGCTAGAGAATGGGGAGTGATTACCTAATATGTACAGATTTGCTCATGGGGTTAAACATAAAGGTATGGGAATGGACAGTGGTGATGATCATTCATTAATGGGATGATAAGTATCACTGCCACACTGAAGGCAAACATGATTGAAAGGGGTTGTTTAAAGTCATGCATCTCAGAGATTTGCAGTACAAATACAGATTATCACTACAAATAAACTCTTGCATGATCTATTTCAAATTTATGACACTTGTACAAAGAATTAACAACAGAGTGGTACATAGGAAAAACTACCCATTGCATGCTATGGACTATAATAGGAACACTTTACTATACCACACAAATACTTGGGGGTAAATAATTGGGGGGGGGGATAAAAGGGATGTTTTTGGCTATGATAGTTGTCTAAAATTAAGAGTGATGATTGTATGACTAAGTGAGGATAATGTGAGACACTATTCCTTTATTTTGGACAGAATATATGTTATGTGATATTAGGGAACCCCTACTTAATATAGCAAGCCCTTGATCTTGAGGCTTGCACTTATGAAACTTACTTCTGTAAAGGGAAGGCTAAGCCTACCTTAATTATGCCAAGAGTCACTTCCAGTGAACCTCTTTTGTTACTCAAATGTGTCCCCTGTCTCTCTAAGCCCAACTCTGCAAATAAATTCCTCACCCACCCTGCTACATGGGATGTAACTCCCAGAGGAGTGAATGTCCTTGGCAATTTGGGATAGGACTCTCAGGAATTAGCCTGGCCCTGGCATCATGGGATTGAAAATGCCTTCTTAATCAAAAGGGGGAAAATAAATGTAACAAAATAAGGTTTCAGTGGCTAAGAGATTTCAAATACAGTCAAGAGGCTATCCTGGAGGTTACTCTTATGCAAGCTACATATTCCAAATGGCCAGAGTATGCAAACCTCAAATCAAAAGGCATCTCAACAATCCTAAAGAATACCCAGATCCCTATCAGAGACTCTATAAAAGTTTCACTCATTAAGTATATTTTTCAGAAACTTAAAAATTCCAGACTTTTCCTATACCAGGTAAGTCCCCAAACCCATAGGTACCAACTGCATCCTCCTTCCCTATATTTTCAACACCCCTTTTCAATATGAAAAATTAGAGTGGGCTAGATATATTAAGACAGTGATCAAATGAGATATGTAACAGATAAGATAGGATTTAACAAAGGTTTTTGACTATTGAATCATTATATAGATATATTTTGTTTAGTTTCTAATGTATTAGAACAGCTAGAAGGAAGTAACTGAAATTGTGGGACTGTAACCAATACATAATTTAAAACTTGCTCTATAACTACTTGTCAAATCATACTTTGAAAGATATCACTTTTCTGTATGTATGTTATATTTCACAATAAAACATGTTTACTAAGAAGTAATAATGACTAATCTAATTTTGATTTAGCTGATGTTATTTAATTAGTGCTACAAATGATATTTAGAACTTCAATATTACCATAATTTCCTGGATAGTATTTTAGAAATATCTATGTGCTTAATATATCTGTTCTGAAAAATCTCTTTTCATTGAACCCTCTAACTAATGTATTTTAATTGAAAAAAAGAGTCTAGCCATTTTATTAATGATAGTCTTCATATTTAAATGTTAATACATTTTTTTTGGAAAACAAAAATCAAAAACAGAATTCAAATAAACACAGGCAAAAAATGAAAAAGCAAATGAATGAAAAGTGGCATTTCCCATACCTCAAAATATAAAGAATGGTTTACAGATTACTTGTAAATATATGGTCAATGTCTGCCACAGCTAAAAGGTGTCAGTTTTTAAAAACAGACATGAAAATTTATCACCAGTGATATGACAAGTATCACAAATACAAGTTTTCCTTGACTTCTTTCCCAATACAACATGAGGTCCTCCTCCTACAGGAAAGTTCAACTCTTGCAATGTTTATTATGTCCCTGACACTTCTCTGAGAACCTTCAGGGGATCTTTAAGGGGGGACTGGCTTTTGTGTGAATTAATTTCCTCCTGAGTAGAAACGGTAGGCAGAATACCAGATTACTGTAGAAAACAGACTACTGTGGGAAACTGAGACATCCTGCCATGCCAGTCTGAGAAAAATAACTTCTGCTTGGCCATATTCATCTGATTTCTAATGCCACAGTCATGTACTGAGTAGCCAGGTTGAACACCTGTACTTTCTACAATGCAGTCTGTCATTGTCTCTGCTCACATTAACGGCCTTATCCTTCAGAACTCCCCCACTCACACTTTCCTCAGGAGGCACAGTGAACCTCACTCATTCTCTAAGGACATCATGCTTGTTCTTGACTCTGGGCCTTTGAATGTGTTCTTCCCACTTCCTGTCAGCATGCAGCTGACAACTTCTTGACTCCAAGGACTCAACTCAGTGGTCCTTTCTTCAGGGAATCTCCCTGACCCCAAGGGCAGTTGAATGCCCGACCTCAGGGCCTGCTGCATCATAGCACACCCACACGTGCTGCATTTGCTTCTTTAATTGTCTGCTTCCTCCATTTACCTGGCCCTCTCTCAAGGCAGAGCATGGATGTGTTTCAACTGCTGTTTTACTCTCAGGAAGCTGCTTAGAGCTTGACATGGAGGAGACTCTCATTAACATCAAAAGAATTAATGAACAGTAAATGAATACCCAACATAAGGGGCTCCAAGAATCTGTAATCAGAGATCTTCTGGACTCTATTATGAAGCAGATTACAGCCTGTAAAGACTAGGTCATGATGCAGCCCACCTCTAAGAGTTTTAAAATTTGTCCATTCACAAGATTAGGACAAATGTCTCCTTCAAAGTCTCCTCAAACACTGTGTCTACTCTTAGGGAGTGGGCAAAGCACCCATGACTCCCCCAAATATCACCCAGTTCTAGGTCTGTGGTGATGTGGAGTCATAGGCAAGCACAAGGATGGAAATTGGCCTCAAAAGTTTATCTTGCACTACATGTGAGTAAGAAGATCAACAAAGGAAACAGACCACACTCATGAAATTTACCATCTGCACCCAGATGTGGGTAAGGAGCTTCAGGATGGGCTGCAGCTTCAGTGGTACACCTAGAACATAGGGCTGAATTGAAGAAGGGAGGGGTTTGGAGAGAGGAAGAGGACAGGAGAGGGCAGTCTAGGCAGAGTGGGCATCATCAGTAAAGATAAAGCATGAAAATGAATAAAAGGTGAGCAACCTGTCTATCTGGAGGCTTTGGTGTCCTCCAAATTGCAGACCACACCCAATCCAGGCCCTATCAATACAAGAATGTGGACAGGCATCATGCTTCTAAAGCATCCAGCTACCACTTTGGCACCACTACTTCTGATTTGCAGAAGCATCTCTTATGCTCTGCAGTTGCTGTTCCTTCATTAGCTTCCAGCCATGATCTCCACCTGAACCAAATTCCTTATCTGCCACTAACAGCCCACTATGACTACAGAAAACCTAGCCCCTTTGAAACATACTGGTCCCTCCACAATATCTTAATGTCCCCATATCCATTCTGCTCCACATGCCAGCCAAGTAACACCAGAATCTTCCCAGATAGGTTCCTCACATGTGGCTTGGGTAGAGACCTGTCAAGGGAGTGGCCTGGGAAACAGAAAGATGTCCCTATAGGCTGGAGGCAAGGACAGCCTTTCAGAAAGGGAAGAGGCTGGATCTGGGAGTGGAACAGGTCCCGCTGCTGCCACCAGACATAAATAAAGCCAAGGCCAATGCTAACAATAAAGCCATGGAGTGGCCTGAAAGGAGTGTGTCATTGCTTCCACCTTCAAAAAGTGTCTGATATCCTCAATATAGAGATACACAGATACAAAGAGTGAGTAATTTCCTTTAGCTGATTGCTAACTCATGTTTGTTAACTTGTTAATTTTAATGTGCAGCTCATGGAAAATAGCACTCATGCATTTAGGATATTCTCCCATAAACACCCTTTGAAATGAGACCAAACTAGCAATCAAAAGGTGGAGCAACAGTAGCATGAATCACTCTGTATGATGAACAACTGAGTGATGAAAATTCACATCTCTTCCTTTAACTGACAATTGTTTGAGACCCATCTCTGTGCTAGGTGCTGTGCTGGGCTCCATGGATACTTCTTGCCAGGGACCTGGTTTTTAGCCTCCAGGAAGTTGACCATACATAGTAGATAAAGGTTATTAAAGACAATTTTGATTCTCTCTCTCTCTTTCTCTCTCTCTCTCTCTCTCACACACACATACACTCCACTGGATATTTCCTGAGTCAATACAAACAATTAAATGATTATTGACCAAAATATTTCCATTAAAAGAACACTTAAGTCACTGACAAAAGTGGTAAATACCCAAAGCACAAGAAACAAAAGAAAAAATATAGAAATTGCTTCTCCTCAAAATTAATTTTTGTGCATCAAAGGACTATGACACAAAAATGAAGGGACAATCTAATCAATGAAAGAAAATATTTGGAAACCAAATACCCATGAAGGCTTTTATAACCAGAATTTATGAAGAAATCTTACAATTCAACAATAAAAAGACAACTCAATTTTAAAATGGGCAACAGACTTCAATAGATGTTTCTCCAAAGAGGAAATATAAAAAGCTAAAAAGGACATGAAAAGTTGTTCATCACTAGCTATTAGGGAAATGCAAATCAAAACCACAGTGAGATATCATTTCACACCCAGTGGAATGGCTATGATTAAAAAACAAAAAATTATATGTGTTGGAGAAGATGTGGAGAAACAGGAACAATCTTTAATTGCTAGTGGGATTGTAAAATGGTACAGATTCTGTGGAAGACAGTTTGTTCCTCAGGAAGCTAAATATAGAATTACCATATGCCCCAACAATGATGGCGGTGTTCGATTCTAGAAGCCATTGATTACACAACTTGGGTGGACTGTATATGTGAATATATCTTAATAAAATGACATTTGTAAAAAATGAGGGACAGATTAAGACATTCCCAAATCAAAAAGGAAAAAAAGCTAAGGGCATTAATCACCTTAAGATCTGCCCTACAAGTTGTGCTAAAGGGAGTTCTTCAGACTGAAAGGGAAGACAAAAACAGTAGGTGAAAACAGCACAAAGAAATAAAACCCTCTAATATATGGGTAACTAAAAATGCTGATAATACTGAGTATCACTTTTTATAATGTAACTCCACTTCTTTTTACAGGTCCTACAATTCAAATGCATAAAAAGTAATGGTAAATTTTTGGTTTTGGACATACAATGTGTAAAGATGTAATTTGTAAAAAGTAAAACAAAAAGATTAGGGGAGACAGAGTATAGGAACAGTTTGTGTATAGGTATTAAAATGAAGTTCATATCACATCAAACATTATTGTTACAGATTTAGGACATTAAATTTAGGCCACTGACAACTATAAAGAAAATACATGATAAATACCAAAAGAAATTAGTAGTAGCTCCAAATGATGCAAAACAAAAAATCAAATAAAAATGAAAGAAGAAATTAAGGGAAGATTTTGGGGAAAAATATACAACTTGCATATGGCAAATAGCAAAATAGCAATTTAAAGTTCTGCATTATTGATAGCTACTTTCAGTGTTAATGGATTATACTCACCAGTCAAAAGGCAGAGATTGGCAGAAGAGATGAAAAAGCATGACCTAACTAAATGCTGTTTACAAGGCAATCACCTTAAATTGAAAGGCACAAGTAGGTTGAAAGTGAAAGGGCAGAAGAGAAATGTAACACAGAAACATGAAACAAAAGAGAGGGGGAAGAGCTATGCTATTATCAGATTAAAACTGATGAACAAAGTACATTACTATATATGATAAAAGAATTAATTCAACAAGAAGACAATTATACATATATATGCACTTAAGGGCAGAGCCCCAAAATGACACAAATATTGAGAGGTTTGAAGAGAGAAATAATTAAACATTAAAAGTAGAAAATCTCAATGTACCATTTTCAAAAAGGATAGAAGACAGAAAGGCAATATGGACATAGAAGATTGGAAAGTTACTATAAACAAACTAACCCCAAAAGATTATATATATATATATATATATATATATATATATATATAGAGAGAGAGAGAGAGAGAGAGAGAGAGAGAGAGAGAGAGAAAGAGAGAGAGAATGCTTTACCCTACAGCGGGATACACATTTTCTTTAGTGCACATGGGTCTTCCTCCAGGATAGTCCACATATTCAATCAAGACTCAAGTATCAACAAACTTAGAAATATAGAAATCATATAATGCACCTTCTCCAAGCACAGTGAAATGAAGTTAGAAATCAATCACGGAGTTAGAAATGGAAAACTCACAAATATGTGGAAAGAAAACAAACTCTTAAACAATGGGTCAAAGAAGAAATCACGGGAGAAATTAGGAGGCATCATCAAGCAATGAAAATGAAAACAAAATGTACCAAAACCTCTGGTTACATCAAAGATAGTGCTGAGAGGAAATTTTATAACTCTAAATGCTAACATTAATAAAAGAAAGGCTCACCTCAGGCAGATGCTGGAGACAGAACTGACCCAGACCAGTCTTGAGCCCTGAGCCGGTGAGAGTTGTGAAAATCCTCTGCCCTGGAGGGCACTGACCTTGGGGCAGTAGGGTGGTGAAGTCTGTGCCACAGTGCCCAGGGCAGGAGGGAGAACCTATGGATGCTAGGGCTGAAAGCTCCAGCGAGCCGGATGCCCTCTCCAGCAGTCCTGGGGCATGTTCCTCCTGTGAAGAGGCCCCAGCTGCGTGGGAAACCCAAAACAGAGGCCTGGAGGGGGATGGGCAGGGAGGTAGGGTATGCTTGGGGCTTCCAGTAAGAAGCCAGATAAAGCAAATCAAATTTAATCTAAATAAATAAAAGAAAGGAAATAATACCAACAACTGGGGGAAGCATTGAAATAAAACAGGAAAAAATTAAGAGGTGATTCTCTGAAAAATGAATAAAGTTAATGAACATCTAGCTGAACAGATTAAGACAGGAAATGCAATAACAGTATTGACAATGAAAGAATGGAACATAACTAGACCTAAAGTCATTAAAAGGAAAGTAAATGAATATTATGGACAATTTTATGCAACTAAATGAAACTATTTAGACAAAATGAAAACTTTCTTTAAAATACAAAAATTACCAAAATTGACAGAAAAAAAAAATAATCTGAACTGCCTAACGAAAAAATTAAATTCATAAATAAAAAATTTTCATATGGAAAACACCAGGCCCAAATGATTTTTGTGCTAATATCCATGAAACATTTAAGGGGAAAATAATGAAAATCATCCCCAACAATTTCAGAGAAATGAAAAGAGGAATGAATACTTCAGAACCAATTTTATGAGACATCCTAACTCTAATAATCAACACCAGGCAGTGACATTGAAGAACAATGGTAATTTTGGAGATTAAATTTTTTACATCTTGATTACAGTGGTGATTTCATGACAGTTGGCATTTGTTAAACTCAGATCATACACGAAAAAAGGGTGAATTTTACTCATGTAAATGAAACCTCAGTTAATTAAGAAACATGATGGTACACCCAATGGAATATTATTCAGACATAAAAAGTAATGAAGTTCTGATAATTGTGACAACATGGATGAAATTTAAGACATAATATTCAGTGAAATAAGCCAGACAAAATAAGTATCTAGAATATAGAATAACAGGGGGTGGAGTGGGGAGAAGGAATAGGGAGGCAAGTTTTAAAAAAATTAGGAGTAATTAATAAGCCTTGGAAGACAAGAGGTCTGTGGCTAGTACCATACCTTGCCTCAAAAAGTCAGCATGATACAGCAAATAATCTTGGAGACACTGATGCACAAACTCCCATCAGTGATGGAATAGTTTTAGGTTGGTGGCAGCCTCTTTCCCTACATCCAGTGTTCTAACCTCTGGCCCTTCTTTGGTGCTTTAACCATAGGGGAAAAGCATAAGTGCTGAATGGAAGTCCCATGATTAATATTCAGGAGAGTAAGGCAAGACCCTCAACATCATTTGGCAGTGTTGGGCTCTTGAAAATGTGGGTGAAACTTGAGTGAAAGTGAAAAAGTAATTCCTGTTTCAGATTAGCCAGGAACAAGGGCTGTGGATATGGTGACCTTTATGTTCTGTGTCTGCTGCTCAGACACCCAGACATCAAACACTTTTATTCTCAAAAGGGATCAAGTTTGTCCCATAAATCCAATCATCAGACTTCTGGCTCCAATAAAGATGGAGTAGGCCCATTCCTTGATAGTCCTCCCTCTTACAACAAAAAACCTTGGACATCATGCAACAAATATAGCAAAGACTCTGTATGGTGGAAAGAAAAAGGTGACTTGGCTAGGGACCTCAGGACTTGAGGAATAATGTGACAGTGAGTTCCCTGTAACTTCCATATATCCCAAGCAGGATGCTAGAGAAGCCCTCAACCCAGAACCAACAGGTGCAGAAAAAGAGGTCTTCCCATCTCTACAAATGAACAAGAAAAGGCACAATGAAATCAATAAAGGAAAAGCTGCCCAAGATGTTAGAAGGGCTGAAAAGGGAGCTTGAATTTCCACCCCAACTGGCAGCAACAATCTAGAGTGAGGTGTTTGAGCAGGAGATGGTGGTTTGATTTTGTAGGGGTGGTGCCAGTAGGGCCCATTTGGGACATGAACTTTGACCCTCATTAGCAAATTGAAGTAGAAGGATTCAGCGCAAGGCAGTGCTAGTCAGACCTTTTCAACCCCCCTCTGCCCAGTTGCTCCCTGGTATTGTAATCAATAAGTTAGGATTTAGGGATGATTATGATTACTGAATCATTATACAGATTATCATTTTTACTTCTTGGTCTATTAGAGAAATACCTGAAATATCTGAACTGTAATTCAACTGCCTTGATCTCTAATAATGATTGTATAGTATTTTTCTTGTGCTCTTGTGATTTTAAAAACCTTGTGACTAATCACTTGTATCCATTTTATTCAGTTTTTCAACTCTAGAGTCTTATGATTATTAAGACAGCCCATAATATTTATTAATAAAGGGTCTTGAGTCATCCCAGAACTAACCCACCTCAAGTCCAAAATTATCTTGATAATCAAAGCTAGATCTAACAAAAAGGGGCCCATCTGACATGTGTGGCAGATTAGATTTTAACCTACAAGTCACCTAAACCTCACTGCAATACTAAAAATCATGTCAATCATCATATTAAGAACATGATTTTCTTACATTCTGTGGCTAAGCACATAATCAATCTGCACATGCTGAATTATTAGATCACCTCTAATTACATCATCTTGGGCCATTTTGCTCACTATCTGTGCCGGTTTGATTGTATTATGTTTCCCCAAATGCCATTATTTTTTATGTAATCTTGTGTGGGCAGACCTATCACTGTTAATTAAATTGTAATCCTTTGCACCCCACCCAACTGTGGTTGATGATTCTGACTGGATAATTTCCATGGAGGTATTGGCCTGCTCATTCAGGGTGGGTTTGAATTAAATTACTGGAGCACTATATAAGATCAGACAGAAGGAGCAAGCTGTTACAGCCAAGAGGGACACTTTGAAGAAAGCACAGGAGCTGCAGATGAGAGACACTTTGAAGACAGCCATTGAAAGCAGACTCTTGCTCCAGAGAAGCTAAGAGAGGACAAACAACCCAAGAACAACTAAGAGTGACATTTTTGAGGAACTGCAGCCTAGACAGGAACATCCTGGGAGAAAGCCATTTTGAAACCAGAACTTTGAAACAGATGCCAGTTATGTGCCTTCCCAGCTGACAAGAGTTTTCTGGACACCATTGGCCATCCTTCAGTGAAGGTAACTCATTGCTGATGTGTTACCTTGGACACTTCATAGCCTTAAGACTGTAACTGTGTAACCAAATAAACCCCCTTTTATAAAAGCCAATCCATCTCTGGTGTTTTGCATTCTGGCAACCTTAGCAAACTAGAACACTATCCTAAAACCTGACCATCTTTAATACTATAAAACTATCAGAGTTATTGCAAACTGGAGAGACATGTTTTGTGCTGTTAGGACATCTGCCCTCTGCTTCACAACTATCAATAAAACTCTTTCTCTCTTTGACACCCTGATGTCTCAGGAATTGTCATTTGAGTACATGGGGCAAAGAATCTACCACCTTGGTATGGTAACAGTATCTGCAAAACTAAGCAGGGAGGGAGAGGCTCTAAGATGGTGGCATAGAGTGGAGTGGAAGCTAAGTAGTCCCTCTGGAACAACTAAAAAAAAACAGAAACAACTAGTGAATAATCTGGAATAACTGCAGGGGGACGAACATGACCATCCACTGATCATACACCAACCTAAATAGGGAAGAATGCCCGTGATCACAGCATAAAATCTGTAAGTAAAAACTGCAGATCCAAATTGGGAGACCCCTCCCCCACAGCCTGAGCTATAAAGCCTCATGGTGCCAGAGAGAAGCTTTCTCCCAGCAAGTGAATATAGCTCAGCTGAGCTCCAACTGGGGTTTTCATTAGCAACTGTGAACTGCTCACTACGAGGTATGAATCCCCAACAAGCAGACAGAGGCTTTGGGTGATGATTGACCTTGGAGAGCCAGAGGATCATCTTGGAATAGCTCTGAAGGGGACTCTATTCCTTTTTCAGCTCAGTGGAGAAAGCCTCAGCCATTTTCAGTCCCCAGTTCAGCACCTTCACACACCTTTCAACAAATTCTCACAACATGCCACCATCACACCTGTCCACTTCCAAACATTTAAGGTCACCCTTGTTGAATATTCTGCTCATAATAAGCAACCACTCCCCAGTCCCCAGTCTTATTCCACATCCTGGCAACCTATATTTCATGCCTATGAATTTACATATTATAATTATTTCATATCAGTGAGATCCTGCAATATTGGCCTTTATGTGTCTGCCTTATTTCACTCAATATAGTGCCCTTAAGGTTTCTTCAACCCATTTCTTTTAAGACAGTTTTGTTCACACACCATACATTTCATCCTAAAGCAAACAATTGTTGTTTCCCTGTATAGTCATGTGTTTACATATTCAGCACCATCAGCACTATCTATATCAGGACATCTCCATTTTTTCCACAAAGAAGGATGAAAAGTCAAAGAAGGCAGAGAGACAAAAGAAGAAGAAAAGAGAAAGAGAGAGAGAAAAGCAAAACAAAACTTGACAACTAGAAAGCAACAAAAGGAAAGATAGCATTAACCTAAAGTAGAAAAAAGAGGCAGACAACATCACCAGTGCCAGGAGTCCCATACCCTTCCCCTATCACCCCCCATATGCATTTAGCTCTGGTATATTGCATTTGTTATATTAAATGAAGAATAATAAATGTTTCCATAAATCATAGTCAGAGAATATTTTCAGCTCTCCCTCATATTTGAAGGATAGCTTTGCCAGATATAGGATTCTTGGTTGGTGGCTTTTCTCTTTCAGTATCTTAAATATATCTCACCACTTCCTTCTTGCCTCCATGGTTTCTATTGAGAAGTCCATGCATAGCCTTATCAAGCTTCCTATGTTTGTGATGGATTGCTTTTTTCTTACTGCATTCAGAATTCTCTTTATCTTTGGTATCTGGTAATCTGATTATCAAGTGTCTTGGCATAGGCCTACTCAGATCTATTCTGTTTGGGATATGCTGTGCTTCTTGGATCCATAATTTTACATCTCTCATTAGAGATTGAAACTTTTTATGGATTATTTCCTCTATTATAGCTTCTGTCTCTTTTCCCTTCTCTTTTCCTTCTGGGACACCAATTACATGTACATTCTTTCTTTTCATTTTGTCCTTAATTTCCCAGACACATTGCTCATATTTTTCCCTTCTTTTCTCTATCTACTCTTTTGTGTGTAGGCTTTCAGGTGCTTTGTTCTCCAGTTCCTGAGTGTTTTCTTCTGCTTATTGAGATCTGCTGTTTTATGTTTCCATTGTGTCTTTCATCTTTTGTGTTGTCCCATTCATTTCCATAGATTCTGCCAGTTGGCTTTTGGAACTTTCATTTTCTACCTATGTACAACCAGTGTTTTCATTATATGGTTCATCTCCTTCCCCATAGCTTCCTTAAACTTTTTGATTGACTTATTATTACTTGTTTCAATTCCTGTATCTCAGTTGAAATGTAAGTTTGTTCCTTTGATTGGGCCATATTTTAATTTTTCTTAGTGTAGTTTGTAGTTTTCTGTTGTCTAGGCATGATTTCCTTGGTTACTCCAAACAGATTTTCCCAGACCAGAATGGGCTTATGTCCCAGAAAGAAGAAATATTCAGTATCTAGTTTCCATCAGGATGTTTCTTAGAAAATTGGTATACCCTGAGCTGTCTCAGTCACTGTATTTTTCTGCCCAGCATGTGGTGCCTGTCAGCCTGTAACTTCAGACTTGTGTAAGGAGGTGTGGCCTGTGGCTGTTTTCCCCCAGGCTCTGGGGTCTGGTTCTGGATGGAAGGTGGATAGTAGAGGTGGAACCCACCCCTTTCCTTTGAGAAAAGATAATGCCCTAAAGGAGACATCATTAGCACTTGAATAGACTCTGCCTGTGCCATCTCCACCTTTGTCTGGATCAGAGTGCTGAAAACTGAGCATGGCTGAGGCTTTCTCCACTGAGCCAAAACAGGGACAGAAAGCCCCATTCAGGATCTCCAGGGTCAGTCATCACCCAATGCCTCTGTTTGTTGCTTCTTTGTTGCTCATAGTTACCAGTCCATGCTTGTTAATTAAAACCCCAGTTGAAGCTCAGCTGAGCTATATTTCCTTTGAGGGAGAGAGCTTCTCCCTAGTACCATGAGGCTTCACAGCTTGAGCTGTGTGGGGAGGGGTCTCCCAGCTTGGATCCACAGTTTTTGCTTACAGATTTTATGCTGCAATCTTGAGCATTCCTCCCAATTCAGACTGTTGTATGATTAGTGGATGGTCATTTTTGTCACCCTGCAGTTATTCTGGATTATTTACTAGTTGTTCCTGTTTGTTTATTAGTTGATCCAGTGGGACTATCTAGCTTCCACTCCTATCTATGCTGCCATTTTAGAACCTCCTCTCTGTAGGATTATAGTCTTGAATTAAAAATATGATTGGAAGATTAAGATAATATCTATGGGGATAACTTTCCAGTCAATTTCAAAATTGAAAAGCAGTTCTAATATATCATTGTTTCTTAAAATAATTTCTGCATCTGTATACAATGTACAGCTTCTATTCTAAATTATACTGCTTTGCTAATTTCTACACTAGATGTTAGATTGTACCTGGATATACTAAGCAACATCTATTCCCATTACAGACAGTAATCATCCAACAGTTGAAGTTTTACATATTTTAGCTTGACTTATGGAAATGTTTAAGAAGGAAATAACCCCTTCTTCACATATTAAGTGAAGAGAGAAATGACAATTTTCAGACTGAAAACAATCAATCATCCTTGTAATGAAAAGGATACACAAAGGTGACATTCTGCTTTGATCTGAAAACTAAGTTAAACTGAGTGAAACAAAAGCAGGAAAGACAATAAATAATTTATGAAAATAGAAGGCAGATTGATATTTTGTGCCAAGGGGAAGTTCATTTAAAGATCTATGCTACTGAGGGCAAGAAGATTGTGGCATAGAGAATAGTGGAATTTATTCCCCCCATAGCAACTATAAACAATCAGGAACAACTAGTAAAAGATCTGACAACTGCTGGGAGATGACCTTTACTGACCACACACCATGCAAAAATCTGGATTGGGAGAAAGTCACAAGATCACAGCACAAAATCTTGGAGAAATCCTCAGCCATTTTCAGCTTGCAGTGCCTTTCAGTGGAGATAGACTTGGCCATTTTAATCTCACAGCACTCTGACACATACAGTGGTGGAGATAGCAGAGTCAGAGAAAAAAAGAATGTATTTATATGCAAATGACCTCTCTCTAGGGGGCATATCTTCCTAAGAGGAAGAAGGCAGTACCAATCTCTATTACCTCCCTTCCATTCAGAACAAGAACCCAGAGCCTGGGGGAATACACCCACAGGCCACACCTCCTTACACCAGACTGGAGTGACAGGCTGACAGGTACCACCTGCTGGGCAGAAAAGCACAGGGTGTGTCAATCCTCTAAGACACACCCTCAGAGAAACTGGATACTGAATAATTCTTCCTTCTGAGACCTGAGCCTCTTCTGGTCTGGGAAAACCTGATTGGGGTAACCAAGGAAACCAGATGCCTAGACAACAGAAAACTACAACCTACACTAAGAAAAATAAAGTTATGGTCCAGTCAAAGAAACAAACTTACACTTCAACTGAGATACAGGTATTAAAACAACCAATGCTAAATTAATTAAAAAAGTTTAGGGAAGATATGGCAAAAGAGATAAAGGATATAAAGAAAACACTGGGCATACATAAGGCAGAAACCAAAAGTTCAAAAAGCAACTGGCAGAATCTAGGGAAATTAATGACACAATAGAAGAGATGAAAGACAAAATGGAAACATACAAGAGCAGATCTCAAAAGGAAGAAGTAAACACTCAGGAACTGGGGAACAAGACACCTGAAAGCCTTCACACAAAAGATCAGATAGAGAAAAGAATGGAAAAATTTGAGCAATGTGTCTGGGAATTTAAGGACAAAATGAAATACAGGAATGTATATGTCATGTGTATCCCAGAAGGAGGAGTAGGGAAAAGGAGCAGAAGTAATGATAGAGGAAATGATCAATGAAAATTTCCCATCTCTAATGAAAGACATAAAGTTACAGATCCAAGAAATGCAGGGTACCCCAAGCAGAATAGATCTGAATAGGCCTATGACAAGACACTTAATCAGATTATCAAACATCAAAGACAAATAGAGAATCCGGAAAGAAGCAAGAGAAAAGTGATCCATTGCTTTTATTAAAGAAAGCTTAATAAGACTATATGCAGATTCCTTAGCAGATACTATGGAGGCAAGAAGGAAGTGGGGTGATATATTTAAGATACTGTGAGAGAAAAACCACCAACCAAGAATCCTATATCCAGCAAAACTGTCCTTCAAATATGAGGGAGAGTTCAAAATATTCTCTGACAAACAGATAATGGCAATGGCAGAGTTTGTGAACAAGATACCTGTTCTACAGGAAATACTGAAGGGAGCATTACAGATAGATAGGAAAAGACAAGAATGGGAGGTTTGGAACACAATTTTGGGTGATGGTAGCACAGCAATGTAAGTACACTGAACAAAGATAACTATGAATATGGTTGAAAAAGGAAGTTAGGAGCATATGGGACACCAGAAGAAAAGAGAAAAGATAAAGACTGGGACTGTATAACTCAGTGAAAACTTGAGTGTTCAACCATTTTGACAAAATGTACAAATATTTTTTCATGAGGGAGAACAAATGAATGTCAACCTTGCAAGTTGTTAAAAATAGGGAGGTATTGGGGAAAATAGAATCAATGTACACTTGAGACTATAATTAACAGAAACATTGTATTTTGCTTCCTTTAATGTAACAAAGGCAATATACTAAGGCTAAATGCATATAAGAGGGGGGCATAAGGGAGGGGTATTGGACTCTTTGTATTGGTAATGTTACCTGAATCTTTATTCTATTTCAGTTTAAGGTTATCTTTCCTTGTGCTCCTTCCTAGCTGTCATGCCTTTTTGATTTTTGTTCTTTTTTTCTTTTTCTTTTGCCCCTCTGCCTTCTCTGACTCTTCCTTCTGCTTTTTGGAAGAAATGGAGATATCCTTATGTAGATAGTGGTGAGGGTGGTGAACACATAAATTTGTGACTATACATGAAACCATTGATTGTCTACTTAGGATGGAAGGTATGGCATGTGAACAAAACCATCTTAAAAAATGGGATGATGAAGAAATCTTGAGGGCAATGTACTGAGTGAAATAAGCCAGACACAAAAGTACAAACATTGCAGGGTCTTATTGATAGGATTTGATTATAATATGTAAACTCACAGACATGAAACATAAGATACCAACATATAGAACTAGGCTAAATAATGGGGAGTAGTTGCTTATTATGAGCAGAATGTTCAACTAGGTTGAACTTAAATGTTTGGAAATGAACAGAGATGATGGTAGCACATTGTGAGAGTAACTAACAGTGCTGAATGGTGCATGAATGTGGTGGAAAGGGAAAGCTCAGAGTCATATATGTCACCAGAAGGAAAGTTGGAGGTTAAAAAGATGGAAATGTATAAAACAGTGAACCTTGTGGTGGGCAATGTCCATGATTAACTGTATAAATATTAGAAATCTCTTTCATGAACCAGAATAAATGTATGGCACTACAACTGGAAGTTAAATATCAAGGGGCATATAGGAAAAAAATATACCTATTGCAAACTACATACTAGAGTTAGCAGTATTTTAATGTTCTTTCATAAACAGTAGCAAATGTACTATATCAATACTATGAGTCAATAATGGAGGGGGGTTTTTAGCCATATGGGAGGACTGGAGTCTCCTTTTTTTGTCTTTATTCCTTTTCTGGAGTAATGAAAATGTTCCAAACATTGAAAAAAAATTTAATTGTGGTGATGGATGCACAGCTGTATGATGGTACTTGGGGCAATTGACTGTACACTTTGGATCTTTGGATAATTGTATGGTATGTGAACAATCACAATAAAAAAGTGATAATAAAAATAATCTATGCTACTGAAGTAAATATTTGGCAATCACAGTGATTAGCAGTTAAAGCAATTTCAACAAAATAAGAAGTCATCAGAAATTCACTATTTAAAAGAGAGCAGTACTGATATTATAAAGATTGAAATTCATGGCTCATAACAACCATTTCTAAAATTTAATTCCTTCTATCTTGTGATAAATTAAGGGAATTTAATTTGTGTTTCATAGGGTGATAACCAAAAAAACACTAAACAAAATAAAAAATAGACCCTCATGCCTAAATTTAAAATATTGTTTTGTGTAGCAATCTAAAACTTTCAAAACAAATTAAATAGCTTAGCTTATTTGACAGGCCTATAAGCATTTCTAAATCATAATGAAATCCAACATTGTAAAGCATATAATGTTTAAAGGAATGGAGTCTACACTATGCAGACATTTTCTAAATAAAAGCTCCATGTAGAAATACACACACAGAGACACACACACAGATACACACAACACACACATGGGTAGATAAGTGCAGATTAGTTCTGTAGAACCATTTTGAAATCAAGGGTCTGAAGCACAATAAACTTTTCAGGTAGACACAAAATTATCCTAAAAATTTTTCACCTTTGTTTTTTCATCAGATACTCTACTCAGGTCAACAATACACATAATTTGTCTGGAAAAACATATCCTCCAAAGCCAAAACACCATTTCAGGTCCAATACACTTAAATATATCATAATCATTGGAAGTGCTATCAACGTAATCTTTGCAACTAGCCCAAAGCATATGTTTAAGTAGTTTTTATAAATTGTGATGTTTATATCTTTAATTCTTATGCCAAACTGTTTTCTGATGAAGACAGCATTGTGCTTTATGTGAGAATAGAAACCTCAAAATAATCACCATAAAGAATCTAAGGCTTTAGAGAATAAAATATGATGGTCCACATATATAAGATTTTGGAATTATAAATGTTTAGAGCAGCCCAGGATAGAAGACAAGCATGAACTAATATTAGGAGAATGAAATAAGACATGGTCCAAGATGTATCCTTAAAGTTTTGTCTCAACTATCAGCCTGAATTGTGAAGACTAATCTTCATTTCAGCCAGCAGAAATTCTGCAATTTTCTTTTGAATTTATTGTACAGACTACATTCTATTAGGTTCCTTTAGTGTTACACTGTTGTTCACTTTGTCCCAGCAATTTCAGGGCATGCAAATCCAACAGTCATCAATAAGAACAGGTTATACTGCTTTCATCATAATTAGAAATGCCATCTGTAACCATTGTACTGAAGTCTAAAATAAGATTCCAAGTATCTTTCCACGTTGATCATTTATGATATTCCAACAAATATTTATTCCATAAGTCTAAAAATTTAAATCTTCAATTAAGCACTAAATTCCAGTAGGCAATGGCCATTTATAGATCCAATGCTTTTCATCCTGGATTCTTTGTAAAAATTATGGAAACTGCTAAAAATCCTTACACCATCATGGCTACTTCAATTCTTGTTGCATCTTGAGTGGCAGGCCCTTTGGTTTTTCTATAGTGTCACATCCTAATTCTGTTATGCCATCCATGAACTTCTGTTTGGAGAACTCTCACTCTGTTGCTTCTCTGAAGTTCCACATAATGATCAAAACACTAATACTGGCTGGATCAAGTTCTGGTTATTACAGAACTGCTATATATCATCTATTTCAATTTTATTTTCTTCTTGAGGATCTGTGTGTCTATTGTATAGTTGTTCTAACTTCTTTCTGTCCAAATGATCCTTTTACACTCCCTCCCATATAAATTCATTTGAAAAAAACTGTCCATTGCAACATTTCAACTCCAGTAAATTTGAGATAGAAAACTTAACTGCTATTTTTCACTAGACTGTGACTATCATAAATTGACCAACTTTATCCTTCTGTGATGATTTCAATGTGTTCAAGATGCTGTCCTCTGGGCCTCTCTCCTCTTCCTCCGCTCCTCAGTGAATAGACCTTGGTGGCAGCAGCTCTCTCCTGGGCTAGCCAAGATCTTGCTCATGGGCAATGCAGCCCTGTTGGGAGGCCAGGAGACCAGGCTTCCCTTTATATTTTTATTAATTTTTTCACATTAACTTTTTATTAAACATGCCTGACCCATAAATAAAATCAATCATTACGTCTCAATGGCAACCTTGTTATGGATAAGAAGAAACTGAGGAAGAAAATCCACCCATTCAAGAAATAAACCCTGGTACACTCCATTCCTGGTTTCACAACATCTTAAGTGTAACATCTATGTACTACTTTTTCTACACAATACTCCTCCATACCTAAGTACTGCTTTTTTCTACACAATACTCCTACTGTATCTGTGATGCAGGGGAATGGGGGAAGGCTGAAAGAACATGTGTGTGTGTGATTATGCAGAATTATCATCCATTTCAGGGACAGTTCTCCCTACAGAATATATATGAAATACGTCAATGTAGTTCTCTATCCTGATTTTCTTTTTTTGGTACTTTTTACTTTTACATTCCTATTTTAATGTAGAAAGTGATATTTTACTTCACACCTCCCCTGATGAAGGCAGAATCAATGACTGGGTGGAGATAGGGGGACAGTTTTTGCTTCATGAAAGGGAAACACTCTAAGGATTAAAGTTGTCTCATGACAACTGTATGTGACCTTTTGTATCAGGGAGTGACTTGGTCTTGCAAGTATTTTCACCCACAGGGTAAATGACCACCTTTCCATGATGGTCCCATTCCAATGTCAGAGATCCATTTCCCAGAAGCAAACTAGGCTAAGAGAAACCCTCCTGTCTGCCAACTCCAGGTCAAGAAAGGCACAAAGAAAACACCACTTTGGATTCGGGAGACCTTGAGGTACCAGGAGAGAACTGATGGCCCCATCAAGTGGGTGGAAAAGGTGAGGCACCAAAAGACTGATTAAGTACTTTCAGTTGCAGGTGAGAGGGAAACTTTTTCCTCAAGTGAGGGTAAGGGAGGAAGGAGGAGATACACAGCTAACAATGGCAGCACAGCTCTCAACAGCAAAGAGACAATTCCAGGTTGCCAGCCACCACAGTGAAGGAGCCAAGGAAGGACACCCTAATTGCCCTCAGAACAATTATGATAGTTCCTTCACAGAGGAAATCCTACATTCCAAACTCTCTGGGGCCCACCCTTGAGGGGCTGCCAACAGGGCTAGGGTTTTAGTCAGTGATGGCCTGGAAAGAGACATCAGGTAGCTCTGCTTCTTAAGGCATGGCTGCTGTCAGCCTGGAAGTAATGCAGCTCCTCGGGGCCCCACACTGGGAGGGGGACATCAGACATACCTCCCCTGAGTCAACCTGCAAGGAAACTTAATGTGGTAGAACACTGTGGCTTAAACAACCCTGCCTCCTCAGGAGCTGGGGGCTTCTCTTAAAGCTAAACAGCACCAGCAAACCAACCCACTTCTGCCACTTAGGTGTAAACGGAGAAAGGAAAAAGAGACACATGTTGATCATTATTTGCAGATGATGGTCT
Organism: Choloepus didactylus; assembly: GCF_015220235.1. Classification (NCBI taxonomy): domain Eukaryota; kingdom Metazoa; phylum Chordata; class Mammalia; order Pilosa; family Megalonychidae; genus Choloepus; species Choloepus didactylus. Next base: position 194,445,827 of record NC_051310.1, read on the forward strand.
TATAGAAAAAGCTAGGGGAATCAACTGAAAAACTATCTGAACTAAGAGGAGAACTTGCTCAGATGGCCAATCAAAGGTCAAGCATACCAAAATCAACAGCTTTTTGAGTCACCTGGGTGTGGCCTGACACCTTGGAAGAGATGTGCTTTCCTGGGAGGCGTCTGAGCTTGTGCAACTTGCCATGTTGTTAAAATGGAGATAAGTCAGGGAGATGCCACCTCAGCTGCAGCAACGGAAGCCCTCTCAGACACCAATATCTGAGTGCCTGGGGTGACTGCAGCAGAAAGGGTGAAGACAATTACCTCCCTGCTTGCTCTCTCATAGGGGATCCCTCTCCCCAGTCTTGACCTGAACCCTTTCTCTTTGGCTCGTCTCCACTTGAACCCCAAAAAACACACAAGGAGCTCTGCAAGAGCCTGCCCGGGAGCCACCAAGGGTGAATATGTTCAAGGATTGTGCTATCATCGCCAAACGAAGTTTTTAAAAACAAAGGGGGCATCCATTCATTGCCTCATTGGTCAGGAGCATGGAGAGGCCACAATGCTGCTCTCTGACTAGACTACTCCATGGTTTGGTTAAAACGTACAAGGGAGGCTTCTCTGGGCTGTGCAAGACACTCATTTTCAAGCAGAACGGCCGTGATTTGCGGTCCAGGCTGGCGTGTAACTGAGCGTCCCGCACCATCCGGTCAAAGAAGCTAGTGTTAGTCTCCTGGCCCACCTTCTCACCAACGTGGAATGAGGCCTGGGTAGTGGAGCAGGAGCTCTCCAGCGCGCTGTGCCACTCCCTTGACAGCTTCATCCCTCTCCACCTTCTTGTTAGCATGCTGGGTCCGCTGCTTCCCATCCGACTCTGGCTCAACCACCGCACCTTCTCTTCAGCTGCACAGCCTCCTCCGCCGCCCGGCTGCTGCAGCCGCTGCTCCCCGCCCTGGCCAGCACCTCCCGTTGCCCCTGATGCTTCCGCCCTTTGAGTTCGGCTGTCTCATTGGCCCACCGACCCTACAACTCCTCCGGTCAGGCCGGCTCCCGTAACTCCCTGGAGCTCCAAGTTCTGAGCACAGCCCAAGCGGGACTCCAGAGCGCTCCGCAGACCCTCCCCCTCCTGCCGGGCGCGGCCGCTTGTCCGGCTCAGCTCTGGTTTCTCCCTCTGTAGCTGGCCGTCCTGCTGTTGCTTGGCACTGGAGCTCCAAATTCTGCTTAGAGCCCAAGCTGGCCTCCGGTGAGCTCCGCCGACCCTCCCGCTCTTCGCCCTCCTGTCGAGCACGGCCCTGTCGCTGCGCCTCGTGGCGCGTCTGCTCGGCCTGTCTCAGCTCTGCTTGGCGCTGGCAGCGTTCCCTGCGAATCTGCTCTGCCCGCTCGCGCCCTTCCTGCAGGCCTTCCGCTGCTTCAGGTTCTGTTCCTGCTACAGCTTGCACAGCGGGTCCTCCTTGGCCGCGCGCTCTACCGGCTAGCACCACAACAGGCCCTGACGCTCGGCCATGTCTCGCCTCTGCTCCCCAACCCGCTCTCACAGCGGCTACTGCCGCCGCTCCATCTCAAACTCCCGGCTCCTCCACTTGCCCAGGCCAGGCCCGGTGGTCCTGCTCCACGGGTTTGATGACGCAGAGGGCGTTAGTCTCGTGGGTGGGTGAGTGCGGGGGTGCTTGTCAGCACTTAGCGGCCGCCCTTGGCCGCCGGACAGTAGCAGTTGAAGAGGTCGAGGTGCAGTAGACGGAATTGCTTCCGCTTCCTCTCTTCTGCTGCCATACACGGAACTTCCGCCTTGCGGGGCCCAGCCGTGGAGGCCGAGGCCAGAGAGGTCGCCAGCTGCTGGGCACCCCGGACGTCACGGGAGGATTCGCAAGTAGCAGGCTTCGACCCGCACCAAGGGCTTTCGTTCGCAGCTCGCTGCTCTTCCTTGCATCTCTTCGGTCCCGGTGCCGCCAAGTGTCGCGTTACTGTGGACTGCAGCAGCTATCAGAGCCCCAGGTGCAGCCACAGCCGCAGCCAGCGCCTCTCCATGGGACCCACTAGCGGAGCACACACACCAGACCCTACTTACACGCGGGAGGGGAAGTGCGGTAAGGCCTTCCTAAAATAATGCGTTTCTTCACCGTCACACTGATTCTTTGAAAAGGACGACCCGCGCCATCGCTCCTGCATTCATTTCAGCCTTTCTAACCATGAAGGTACAGCAGGTCGCGCGTGCCGGCGCTTCCTGGTGGACACTCAAGTGTATTGGTTTGTTTGCTTGGAGCATGAAGAAGAGAAATTTAAATATTTATAAATCACCAAAAAACTGGAGTCTTGGTAGAAGGATGGCAGGAAGGAACCGTTCAGATTTTTTCTTAAGGAGACTCTCCTGTCCTTTATTTTTAATTACACTCTTCTTCCAGGGAATTCCAGGCTTTTATCCATAGAAATCCAGTGTGTCTGATTCTCTGCTGGATTTCAGGATCCAGAAATTTCCTGGTAGAGAGAATTCAGTCAAAAGTATTTATTGAATGAAAAAAGGAAAAGTATTTTCAACACTTTATGAGGTTTACAGTTTTAATTGATAAATCCAAAGAGAACAGATGTGTCCTACAGAATGGAGCCTTGAATAGATTTAATATCTGTAATCAGGGTATATAGCACTGATTAGGTTTATTGGCCGTTTTCCCTTATAAAGAAGGAAGATACAATAGAGGTGACATGTCACCAGAGAAGAAGAAGCTGAACAATACAGGACTTTGGGAGAAGAGCAAAGTGCTGCTTTCCTGTGGAACATACTTCAGAATCTAGTTGACCCCACTGTCTCCTAAAGTTAAGCTTCTAGTGAGTTTCCCATTTAATTAGATGTCAGTTTCACTAATTCCCATTTTATAAATCCTGTCACTCTTCAGACATTGTGTTTCCTCAAGGCAATGCCTCAAAATCTTAAATTTTACTGTTGGCTGTTCTTATTTCTCTATTTACTTCATCCCTCTCCCCAGAGTTGACCCCAAACATATATCCATTTATGCATTATTGTATATTCATTTATGATATAAGGGGGCCATCACTTGCCTAAGGCATTTTGCAGAGTTACTAGGCTAAGAAAACTGTGGAACATATAAGAGAACCATGGAAATTTAATATTTGGTGACCTAAAATCCTAGCTACTAAAATCATCATACTACTTTTTGTTAACTTCAGGAGAGTGCTTCTAAAAACATAAAATGACAAATTTTTCCTATCAGTATCAAATGCCAGTGGGTAAAATGAAAATATATATATATTTTTACTTTTAAAAATGATATTTTTTTATATCTAAAGAGATCCTAATTTTTCAATTGTGCGATTTTTTTAAATTTGTTAATACACATCTTATTTGTAGGAAAATCAATAATGAAGCTCTCATTTCTCCAGGAATCCCTAAAATTCTGAAGCTTATAGGCTTTATCCACGAAACAGGGAGGTTGCTGAGAAAACACATAAAAGTTACCTTGGGGACATCAGAAGAATGGTGTAATTAATCTGTTTTCCTTTATTTTGTCTACACAATTTACCTAATTAAAGAGTATTTTATAAAATAGGCATAAATTCATTAGACTTATCATGATTGGTATTCCAGTTAATAAAGAAGGCTTCTTCAGAGTCTGTGTCTCTTGAAGTTGTCAATAGTACAAAAAGAGTTTGCCTTCAAAACAGTGGATTTGCTAGAGAAAGAAAGAAGCTCTGAGCTCCACAGTGTCTATGCAGCATACTCAGTAAAGAGTTTGCTTCCTTGTCTTTCTCAATGTGTTTGAGTTCTGGTGAGTGTCAGAGAGAATTTTTACCAGGAGGAAAAGACCTCCTTTTAACAGAAATAAAAGTATAACTGGAAGGTAATTTCTTAATCTTAGACATTTGGTGTAGGTAAGTTCTGGGGATATGTTAGAGGGTTGCAACAGTATATTTCTCTGTATTTAAAAGGTATAGGTAGTGATCAAATGGAAACTTGCCTGATCTGACCATTCAGAGGTTGATTTTTCTGCATTTAGAACAGTAGGAACTGTTTTCTGCATTTAGAACAGAAGAACGTAAGTAAATAGTTGGATGGAGGGACAGATAGACTGACATATTATAAATGGGAAATTGTATGAATTGCCTGAAGGAGTAATAGTGGAAATGGAAGAGAAAGGCTAACTTTGGAATTTGGTGAAGTGATCTCTGAGGAATTCATATTTAAAATGTGATTGAAAGATAGTGAGTATGGGATGGAAAGTTATGTTTGTGGATTGAGGTGGAAATAAGAATGAAAATAGTACTCAATATTGAGAATAGCAATGTTTAATTGTTCTTGGTGGTTTTAGGAAGACATATAAAAATCAATCTCTGGAGGAGAGGAGCTAAGATTACAACATAGAGAGGAGTAGAAGCTAATTAGTCCCTCTGGCACAATTAATAAGCAATAGGAACAAGTAGATAAGCTGGAATAACTGTGGGAAGCAAACATGACTGTCCACTCATCATACACCAATCTGAATTGGGAGGAATGCCTGAGATCACAGCAGAAAATCTGTAAGTAAAAACTGTAGACCTGAGATGAGAGCTGAGAGCCCCTCCCTCAGGGAAGCCTGGTGGCGCCAGACAGCAGCTCTCTTTAAGCAAGCAAATATACCTAATCCCAGCTCCAACTGGGGTTTTAATGTTAACCACTCAATGCAGAATGTGAGTCCCCAAAAAACAGAGATTTTTGGAGATGACTGACCTTGGAGAGTCAGAGGATGTATCTGTCATGGGGTGTGTTAATCCTCTAAGACACACCATCAGGGAAACTGGATACTGAATATTTCCTCCTTCTTGACCTGACCATGCTCTCATCTGGGAAACCCTGATTGGGGTGGCCAAGGAAGCCAGATGCCTAAACAACAGACACTACAACTTACACTAAGAAAAATGAAATTATGGCCCAGTTAAAGGAACAAACTTACACTTCAACTGAGATACAGAAATTTAAACAACTAATGCTAAATAAATTCAAAAAGTTTAGAGAAGATGTGGCAGAGATAAAGGCCATAAAGAAAACACTGGGTGTACATAAGGCAGAAATCAAAATTTCAAAAAAACAATTGATGGAAAATGTGGAAATGAAAGGCACAACACAAGAGATGAAAGACACAATGGAAACATACAGCAGCAGATCTCAAAAGACAGAAGAAAACACTCAGAAACTGGAGAACAAGGCACCTGAAAGTGTACACTCAAAAGAAGATATAGAGAAAAACAGGGAAAAGTATGAGCAATGTCTCTGGGAACTTAAAGACAAAACAAAATACAGAATGTACATATCATTGGTGTCCCAGAAGGAGAAGAGAAGGGAAAAGGAGCAGAAGCAATAATAGAGGAAATAATCAATGAAAATTTCCCATCTCTAATGAAAGACATAAAATTACAGATCCAAGAAGCACAGCATACTCAAACAGAATAGATCTGAATAGGCCTATGCCAAGACACTTGATAATCAGAATATCAAATGTCAAAGGCAGAGAATCCTGAAAGCAGCAAGAGAAAAGCAATACATCACATACAAAGGAAGCTCAATAAGACTATGTAAAGGATTTCTCAATAGAAACCATGGAGTCAAGAAGGACGTGGTATGATATATTTAAGATAATGTCAGAGGAAAACCACCAACCAAGAATCCTATGTCTGGCAAAACTGTCCTTCAAATATGAGGGAGAGCTCAAAATATTCTCTGACAGACAATGGTAGAGTTTGTGAACAAGATACCTGCCCTACAGGAAATAGTAAAGGGAGCACTACAGACTGATAGAAAAAGACAGGAGTGAGAGGTTTGGAACACAATTTTGGGTGACAGTAGCACAGCAATGTAAATACAGTGAACAAGGATGGATATGAATATGATTGAAAGAGGAAGGTGAGGAGCATATGGGACACCAGAAGAAATGAGGAAAGATAAAGACTGGGACTATATAACTCAGTGAAACCTAGACTGTTCAACCATTGTGATAAAATGTACAAATATGTTTTTCCATGAGGGAGAATAAATGAATGTTAACCTTGCAAGGTATTAAAAATAAGGAGATATTGGGGAAAATACAATCATCATAGACTATAGACTATAATTAACAGGATCATTGTATTTTGCTTCTTTTAATGTAACAAAGGCAATATACCAAGATAAATGCAGATAAGAGGGGGTCATAGTGGAGGGGTGTGAGGCTCTTTGCATTGGTGGTGTCTGACTCTTTCATCTACTTTGTTTTAAGGTTGTCTTTCCTTTTGCTGCTTCCTAGTTGTCATGTTTTATTTTTTAGTTTGTTTTTTTTTCTTTCTTTTGCTTCTCTGCTTTCTTTGACTCTACCTGCTGCTTTGTGGAGGATGTGTAGATGTACTTACATAGATATTGGTGAGGGTGTTGAACACAAAAATATATGACTGTACAGGGAAACAATGATGTTTACTTAGGATGGAATGTATGGCATGTGAACAAAACCATCTTTAAAAAAATGGGTTGATGATGAAAACTTGAGGGCAATATAGTGATTAAAATAACCAGAGACATAAAGACAAATATTGCAGCATCTCACTGATAGGAACTAATTATATGTAAACTCATAGACATGAAATATAAGTTACCAAGATATTGAATGAGGCTAAAGAATGGGAAGCGGTTGCTTAGTATGAGCAGAACATTCAAATAGGATGAACTTAAATATTTGGAAAAGAACAGGGGTGATGGTAGCATGTTGTGCGAATAACTAACAATGCTGAATGGTGTGTGAATGTGGTGGAGAGTGTAAGCTCAGAGTCATGTATGTCACCAGAAGGAAAGTTGGAGGTTAAAAGATGGGAATGTATAAAACAGTGAACCTTGTGGTGGACAATGTCTGTGATTAACTGTACAAGTATCAGAAATCTCTTTCATGAACCAGAACAAATGTATGACACTAAAACTAGAAGTTATTAATAGGGGATATATAGGAAAAAATATATACATATTGCAAACTATATACTACAGTTAGTAGTATTTCAACATTCTTTCATAAACAGTAACAAATGTACTATACCAATACTATGAGTCAACAGTGGAGGGGGATTTGTTAGGGATATGGAAGGATGTGAGTTTCCTTTTCTTTTTTTTCCTTCTTCACCTTTATTTCTTTTCTGGAGTAATAAAAATGTTCTAAAAATTGAACAAAACTTAATTGTGGTGACGGATGCACAAGTGTAAGATGGTACTGGGCATTGTACACTATGGATCTTCAGATATTTGCATGGTATATGAACAACCACAATAAAAAATCAATTTGTGAATGGCTGGTGGAGACTATGATTGGAGACTGAGGAGGAATAATATTTATATTTTGGGTGTAGAAGAGGTAATATCTTGCACTGTGTTTCATTTTAGGTGCATGTAATTAAGCAAGTAGCCATGATAGCTCAGAAATGGAACCCAGACAAGTGTTTTGACACTTTCAATTTAGAGATAGCAATTGAAGAAATTAGTGAAATTGAATAAATCTGTGAACAGACCAGTGCAGTGTATAAAATAAGGAGAGAAGAGAGTCTAGGATTTAATTTCAAGATGTTCCAATACTGTTGTTTGAGGAGTTCTTTGCAGTGGACATGGGGAAGGAGGGTGTAGAGTGGTTTGAATATAATCAGCTGACTGGGATGTCAGAGAAAGTGAGGAAAAAGGAAGTTCCAAAATGGATATCATGGTCCAATTCTTTGGTTCCAAGTAAGATTTTATTTATGGAGAGATAATAAGTGATCTCCAAGTTTTTTGAATGAGGACATCAGTGTTGATTTTTGTGAGTCAAATGGTGAGATGCATGTGAGGATGTGGTTGGTGCACTTTCAGTTCATTAAGGAAGGATCTGGAGAGCAAGAACTTGAGAGAAAATAGATTTAGAGGAGTTTTGCTTTTTTTGAATGTGAGAGAGTAAAAATGAGCTTAAATGATGAGCTTGATTGTGAAGAGGAGAGGTTTCTTTTAAAGGAGATTTAATTTATAATCAATAATATAGTTCACAACAAAACATGAGCTTGAGATAAATTGGAGACATACTTATAATCAATAATATAGTTCACAACAAAACATGAGATTGAGATAAATTGGAGAGATTGGACTTAGCCAATGACTTTTCTATTAAATAGGAGAGGAGTAACCAATGTGTATGCATTTGGAGGTATTGAAGATATTATGGTATTATCATGTAATTTGGCAAATTACATAATCCATCTGCTTAGGAGGAGGTAATCTCATCTGTTGTAAATGAAAGGCTATGATACAGTACATGAGATTCAAAAGGTATGGAGATTTGGAATATTTATGGAGTATGCAGGAATTATTTAATTAGTAAATCATAGTATTGTTGCTGGATATAATTGAAAACCTCTAGGAGTTGTGAATCTGTGTTTAGACCAGGATCAATATCTTACTCAAGTACTGTGCCAGGTGTAGTCATAGATAAGTGCATGTATTGGAAGTTACTGAGTATTGAGATTTGAATTGGTAGGTGTGGTAAATAGTCAGAGGGATGTAATGTTGGTTTTGATAAGTAGCTGTTGAAATTACAAACAGTGGACTAAACTGGACAGTAAAAATTGAGATATAGAAGATGATATTTTTTGAGAGCATCAATGCACTGTAGGTCCCCATGCAGAAGGAGAATCTGGGGATAGGGAGTATTTTTGTGGAAAAACTGGGAGAGAAATTTGTAGCCACAGGGTGGGACCTCTGGTGTTTGATGTGAAAGTGACATTCCAGGTCAAAACTTATGAGTGGTGTGTAACACCCTGGGAATTTAAGCTTGGCAGACAGGCAGAGCAAAATTCTAATTCTAGCTGTATCATTTTCTAGACATGTAATTTTGTAATAATAATAAAATTTTCTTAACCACTGATCATTTCATTTGTTAACTTGGTAAATAAACCATAAACAGTGGAATTATTGTGAGGATTAAATAAGCAAATACAGTTAATCACCAAGCAGAGTTACATATAATACATGTATTTTTCTTTTTTTCTGGGTCTCACATACAAATTGGTGAGTTAATTCTATTGGTTATGAAAAATTGTGACATCATTTATCCATGAAATACATTTAACGATTGTTCTGGTTTGCTAATGCTGCCAGAAGGCAAAATACCAGAAATGGATTGGCTTTTATAAAGGGGGATTACTTGGTCACAAAGTTACTGACCTTAGGCCATAAAAAATGTCAAAGCTAAGGTGTCAACCATAGGTTACCTTCACAATGGCCAATGGAATCCAGAAAACCTCTGTTAGCTCAGAATTCATGTGGCTGGTGACTACTTGCTCCCAGGTTGTGTTTCAAAATGGCGTTCTCCAAAATGTTGCTCTTGGGGCATTTTCTCCCCTCTTAGCTGCAACTCCTCTTCAAAATGTTTCACCCTCAGTTGCTCTCCAAAATGTCACTCTTAGCTGTTCTGAGTTCCTTCTGTCTATGAATTCCTTTATATGACTCCAGTGATCCCCTTAACTTCCACCTTGAATGGGTGGGGTAACATCTCCATGGAGATTATCCAATCAAACATTTCACTTACAGTTGATTGAGTCACAACTCTATGGAAATACTCAATCAAAGGATTTCAATCTAATCAACACTAATACATCTGCCTCCACAAGATAGCATCAGATAACATGGCATTTTGGGGGACATAATACATCCAAACTGGCACAATCATTAACAATTTTTTAGGGGATAATTTACTGGTTACAAATGATTAATGCTTTCACTCTCTGTCACACACACACAACACATATACAGAGAGGGGAAAGGAAATGCAGATGCTCCCACAAATGATGATTAAAATGGGACAGGACTACAGCAAGTACTTTACTAAAGTATAAGATGGAGCAATTTGAATACCCTCACAAACACTGTCATCATATATTTTATGAGCCTCCTTGCCATCTGAGGATGTGGGACATGGCACAACATTTATGACTCACATGCTCCTGTTACTTTCTTATGCAAGGGATTTTGAGTTCTTGATTTGGAGAATGGACATCACTGACCCTTTAAATGAAATGAGTCCTTGAATTGATTAACCCTATCATGAAAAAATTTTGAAGTTATATGACAGACATCCAAATCCATTAGGGAAAGATCTGAACATCCATGCTGAGGGTGTTTAAGGAGTGAACTTTCCAGAAACCCCAAGGAGCTGAACCAAGATAATTTAGGGCAATTGCAAGAGAAGGACAGGGGCAGGATAGAGCAGGAAGGGTTTGAGGGTCCAGAGGGCAGGGATAGATCTTGGAGAAACAATGATACAGCATAAACCAAGAATATGTAAATCTGAGAATTTCCACAATATTTACCTGCAGGGGAAGACCAAAATCCACATGTGGTGGAAGTTAGATATACCTATTTTTGAATCATGGAGGAAATTTAAAACTCTGAGCACCATGGGATAATTAACACATGAAACACACTGATATTCATGTTCTTATCTGTGAGATATCTGTATTCACATTTTCATTATTGGAAACATGAACCATAGTCTTCTTATATTTGAGTTTAAGAGATGAGTCTTTCCCTGTTTCTCAGACTATACTACATGTTTCCATTGGTTAGTCTGGGGATTATTTCCAGTTGAAGTTTTGGGTAAAGGTGACAGTTGGGTCTGGAAATTGTGGACAAGTTTTGAGCCTCATGGTTTCCTTCTCCATCCTCAGCTTTGAATACTTAGTGCTTGGACTGCCTGAGAGTGAAAAACTGGAGGAAGACTGTTGGTGGTGGAACTATTGACAATGCAACCACTGGTGAGTAGGGAATTTCTATTTCTACTGAAATAAAACCCTCTAAAGGAATATACAGAATTCCCTTACTGGCCTGGCAAATTCTAAGTACACTCATGAGATGTTCACATATTTGAAATCCACTTAAGTATACCCAGGACTCTGGTATAATTATGGTGGTCCAGGAAGTGAGTAAGAAACAATCTTCTCCCCACCATTTACACTAATTTCTTCTAGCCTCTATTTAGGCTGTGTATTCACAGAAGAGATGTGAAAGGATTTATTTTCTTCATGCAGCCTATGACCTCAGTGGGGAAGTAATTCACTTATTCACTATGTTACTGGTAGTAATGTGCTTAGCATTGTGATGAATACAAGTGATAGAGATGAGTAATTGCAAAACATAACAGCATAATATGGAGGCAGAAGCTTCACCAGGTGAGTTCAGTCAGTCCAGTGTTATGGTGCTGGGGGCTATGGCACATTAAGGAGAGCACAAGAAAAAGTCCAGAAAGGCAATGAAAATTAATGTACTAATTTTATCCAATAGTAAATTTACAGTTTTTATAGAACACATTTTCACAGTTTGAAAAAGTGTTTGAAATTTTCATTACCATCTTGTCTCCAGTTAGCCATTTTCTTTCTTTTAAATGACATTTGTACAACTTTGTTATATGGAAACATTGAACAGATAATAATGTTTCCTTCCTTCCTTTAAGCTGTGCCCACAGGAGTAGTATTGTAGGTAGAGTAAAATTTTAGGATGAGTGAAAGTATTTGAAGAACTAGTAATAGAGAGACCAGAAGCAATAAAGAACCTATATATCCTTGAACAGACAGTCAAGATAAATATACAAGAAATTGTGGACAAGTTTTGAGCCTCATGGCTTCCTTTTCCATGAAAACTACATGTTTGGATGTCCAGGAGGATATTGAGTATGGAATATTGAGTATGGGAGGCCTCCTAACACAGGAAGAGTCAGCCTAGGATTATTCTTTAGTATAGCAGTCACAGGGAGCCCTGAATTTTGCTACTGAAGAGCCTACCATAACGTCATAATAAAAACCTGAGTTTTGTAGAGTTGAAAGAGGAAGAACCTACTGATCCCAAGTTCTGTATAAATCCTGTACAGTTTTGCAGAACTGTGTAATTTCTTCAAGTCTTTCTGCCATTTTAATGAATGATAGATTTATCACTTGTACTTAAAAAGTCTTGGTTAGATAGGAATCATCATCTCATTCAATTTTTCAAAACTTGTATCATTTTGTTAAACCATTTCATAGACAAGGAAACTGAAGTCATTGCAGGTGCCTCAATTTGGTTAAGTTGGATTTTCAATTTTTATCCAGGTGGAGGCCAGATATCACACAATGGGTGAATGAGACAAAAATACATGAAAAATTATTTTATTCCTCCCAGTTCCTAGGGAGACATGGGTGCCATGTGGAGTTGGTGGGAATTGTGAACAGCCCTGGTTGTGTGTGAGCAGCACACAAGCAGAGCCAAAGGGAACCATGGGTTTGTGCTTTTAATGTGGGTCAGAGGTGTAGGTCAGTATATTTCCACAGGAGTCAGTGATTGGTTAGTTTAAAGCAAATACCTCTGAAAAGGGAAGTGTACTCAGGGTTCCAGCATTGTGAGGGTGGTTTCCTTGGTATTTGTGACCACCTGTGGGTTCTCAGTGAGGCATGCCAGTAATGAAAGTGGTGACCAAATATGTAGGTTTTAATTCTTGGGTGTTTAGGCTGCAGGGATGGAAACTGTGAACTAGGCCACAGATCAGTGTTGAGGCAACTGGCTTGGTGAAATAACATGGATGTTAAGGCAGAACCCAAAAATATTTTGATAGGACAGAAGGTAATAAGTGAACAATCATTATGCTAAAAAGTGGAAGATGATGAATAATGCTTCCCTTATTATAAATCTGTGGATTTACTTGAAATTTATGCAGGAGATTTAGTTATGGATGCTTAAGAGAAAATTACATGATCACCATCTGGAAGTCATTATTATCAGTTTCTTGGCAAACTCAGGTTATATCACACTATGTTATGCAACATTGCCCTATGGTGAAGATTTATGTATTGAGAGTGTGTATGTCTCTGTGAATGTATCTGAAGGATAGATGTCAGGTTAGCAGTAAGAATGATCTAACTGGAATCCCAAACACAGCTTGAGATTTTTATGTATACATCCTCTTCCCTTCCTCAGTGTTGTCATTTGAACCAATCTACTATGGATATTGGTAGGGATAGAATGATCTGAACCCAAATGCATATATGTTTTATAAGTCAGTGACCTTCATTGATGTAGCTATAGATTTCCCAGGGAAGAGTGGGCCTTGCTGGACACAATCCAGAGAAAGCTGTTCAGAGATGGTATGCTGGAGAATATCAGTCAGCTGGTGACTGTGGGTGTTTATCAATATTTTATCTACCATCTGTACATCTATGTATCTATGTATCTATCTTTCCATCCATCCACCCATCCATCCATTTAATCTATTATCAATTTATTCATGTATCTAAACAACTTTCCCATGTGCCACTCAGATCTGTTCTGAATTTTTCATAAATGTTATGACTACTTGAAAGAAACTTTGTCTTTTCATTTTTTCCTTACATCTTATTTGTTACACCATAGGCATGTGATCTTCCTGAATAAAATTTCATCTCTTTCTTGCTGCTCAATCTCCAAAATTCAGAATCATATAGAACTCAATGAATATTATTTCTATTGATAAAATACATAGTATCTAGATAATTATTATCCTCTAGGGAATGTGGAGAAGTTTTAACACAGTAGAAAAATAGAAGTTATACTCTTTTCCACATAGAAAATAGATTGTTTTGGTGGACCTTATGTTTCTTGGATTCTTTTATAAAATACTCTTTAACTACTCTGCCATCATAATTTCTCGTTGTATAAAAAGACTGAGAATACAGTAGCCTATGAATTTAGCCATGAGCATCAAGTCCTTAATGTCTTTGTCTGAAGGTTGAGTCATCCTTTGCTGGAAAAGGATTATCAGTATACTGTGTTTAAATTGCACTTCCTTGTGCTGCTCTTCAGAGCTTACCTTATCATCCCTAATAGTCTGCCCTGGAATTGATGGTCATGAACTTGTATCAGTACAAAACTCAAAATAAAGGCTTCTGTTTCTCATAAATAGGGTATAAGCTCTGCAAATTGTAAGTAGTTTCCCTGCTGCAACAAGGAGATGAACTGTGGAGAGAAAGATTATGATTTCTCCAAGGACAGAGTCCAGGAGAGCTCTGGGACCCCATGCTTCAATATGAGGAGGGGCCTGGTTAATGAATAAGAAAGTCCTTAGAAATATCTACTGAAGATTTTCTTAATTGAATCATATTCTCTGAAATTTGGGCTATGACTTTAAGGTAAAACTCCATAAATGCATAATTATTCCATACATATATCAATCTCTAGTCAACAATCCATCTGTGATTGTCTTTGGTTTAGGGAAAGTCATACTTATATAGTTTTAGGAGTTAAATTTTCACATTTGGCCCTTGTTCTGGTCCTCCTCTTTGAGTATTTTCCCTCTCTTTACTACCTAAAATCCCATCTTTTAATTTTCCCTTACTTTAATGCATAAAAATTTTTAGTTGTCAATTTCTAGAGAAGTGTTGCTACTTTCTAGAGTACACCTTAATATTACATTCTTTCCCCATCTAACCAACAAAGTTTGGAGTATACTTACATGAACATTGGAAGTTTGCTTTCAAATACTTCATTCTGTTCATGCCATTCTATGTTTTTAAAATTATTTCAGGCAGGGAAAATGACCATAAAAAGAAAAAAATTATAACCATGCAATATATCTGCAAGAAGGAGACATCTACCATCCAGTCAAAGGTATGTTTCCTGAGTATGAGCACTGGTCTTCCAGATAGAGAGCTGGGGTGAATAATTTAGGAGTTCAGCACAATCATCTGACTGTAATTAAAGACGGGATTAAACAATGCCCCATTAAAAAGTTTTGGATAGTTTCAATTATGGGAAAAATTAACCTGAGCTGAAAACCATACCCTGAAGTCTTATAAAAGGAAAATTGCATATACAGGATTCATAGATCTGTTCTTTGACATATAATGAAGTTTCCAAATTAATTAGATAGCTCTGCTGTTGAGATGCTACAAAAAAGAAAACCTATGCATACAAAAATGTATTACAGCAAGTGCATGTATCTAACAAGAAGTTTAACTTGAGACTCAATGAATAATTAGACTAGTGAATTGAATTAATACATATATGTGATCACACCTTTAACAGTCTCCTCATTTGTGGCAGCAGATTCGTTACACTGGAGAGGATCACTTTGAAAACAATGATTTGGGAGATTTCATTCATTCACACTGACTTACAAGGGAAAGAAACCCTATGAGGACAAACAATTTCAAAAAAATTTCAATTACCATTCATTTATTAGTCAACATAAGCAAATTCATACTGGACATAAGTCATATGACTGTCATCTAAGTGGAAACATCTTCAGAAGTAATTCTGTCCTTAGAGAACATGAGAAAATGCATAATGGAGAGAAGACATATGGCTATCATCTATGAGGGAAAGACTACATTGATGGTTCTATCTGAAGACAACATGAGAGAACTCACACTGGGGAGAAACAATATGTCTGTCATGTATATGGGAAAGACTTCACACACAGTTCTACATTCAGATAATGTGACAGAAAACACACTGGAGAGAAACCATATGTCTGCCATCTATGTGGGAAATCCTTCAGTCAACATGCTCACCTCAGGCAACATGAGAGAATTCACACAGAGGTGAAACCATATGTCTACCATCTATGTGGGGAACACTTCACTAATAGTTCTACCCTCAGACAGCATGAAAGAACTCACACTGGAGAGAAACCCTATGTGGGCCATGTATATGGGAAATCCTTCAGTCAATATAATCACCTTAGGCAACATGAGAGAACTCTCACTGGAGAGAAACCATATGTTTGCCTTCTATGTGGGAAATTCTTCAGCCAATGTGATAAGCTTAGGGAGAATGAGAGAACACACACTTTGGAGAAACCATTTATCTCTGATATTTGTGGAAAATTCTTCAGTCAACATATTCAACTTACACAGCAAGAGAGAACTCACACTGGGGAGAAACCATATGTCTGCCATCTTTGTGAGAAAGGCTTTACTGATAGTTCTGCCCTCAGACAACATGGGAGAATTCACACTGAAGAAAAACCATATATCTGCCCTCTGTGTGGGAAATCATTCAGTACATGTGGTAACCTTAGGTGACATGAGAGAACTCACACTGGTGAGAAGCCATATGTCTGCTATATTTGTGGAAAATCCTTCAGTCTACATATTCACCTTACACAACATGAGAGAACTCACACTGGGGAGAAACAATATGTCTGCCACCTGTGTAAAAAAACCTTTGGATATAATTCTGCCATTAGGAAACATCAGATAACTCATTAAAATATGTATTTGAGAGAGTCTTTAGCCACAGGTATAATCTTTTAAAAAATGTAAGTACACGAGTGTACTTCTCTGTCAATGTAATCAATGTGTAAATGCCTTTATTTACAATCTATCATTAAATAACATGATTGAACTATCCTGGAAGGGGCTCTATGTCTGTAATTATCTATAATAGATTTAAGCTCAGCTTCAGCCTTCATGTATACAAGCCCAGCTCAGAGTAAGAATAGCTTCTAAACCAGGAAACTAGTTAGAAAGGTCTTTACCAGGAGGAGGAAACACTAGGAGGAGAACAGATAAATTTTTATGGTGTGTTCAGTGAAAAAATATGAGAAATAATTTACTTGGAGAGCAACATGTTATTGGACTTTATATTCCTCTGTTTTAGTTCATCTGGCTATATATTTCTTTTGACCTCAGACACTGAATATCATGAATACTCAACCTTCTTTAAAATTAAATCATATAGTATATATTCTTTTCTGGGTGACTTTTTTTATCACCATCTGTAAATCAGGCTATTCAGTGTGTGTTTATGGAACATTGTTAGGAGTGTTCCATCAGATGTATTGTTCTTATTTTAGATATTCATTCTCCCAGTAATTGACTTTTGTTTGTTACCATGTTTTAGACACTATGAAGAATATGCTTCCTTTAAAATTGCTATACTTAAGTTTAGTAGACCTAGACACTCATTATTCTCAAGCATGCAAAAGATAAATTACTAGATCAAAAATAGGTGCATGTGACCAGAAGACTGTGTGATGATGGCAGAATGGGGAGATCTGTGACTCAATCCTTCCACTGCAAAATCTATTAAACAGGCAGGAACTATCTAAAACAGCTATTTTGGATCTACAGAGGCCAGAAGAATACTGTACAGCATCCAGGAAGAGCAGAAGGATGTGGCTGACAAATTTTAGTAAAGAACAGAAAATTTCTCTCCCATAAAAGTGGCTATTGGTACCCTTATCTGACTCTTGCTGCATTTCACCATGTGGTCCAACCCCTAGCTAGATCATTGGTGACAGAAAGGGACATAAAAACCTTTTACCCCAAGACCAAGGAAAGGCATGGCAAGGCACTGATCACAGCTTTTGATTGATGACTTTGGATTGCTGGAATGCAGCACTAAGGGTGGCCATTGTCACACACAACACTTACAAAGGAAGTGGTGGCAGTCATTATATCAACCCACTCTGGGAGTCAGAGGTGAGTTAAAGACACTACTCTTCCTCAGAGCTGCAGGAGACAGTTAGATGAAGGGATGCATTTTGGGGGCAGGTCAATAGAATGCAGTTTTCAGGACAGTGAAGGAAGCTTTTAATGCCCTCCCTGATTCTCTAACCAGGGCACTTTGGACCTCATCTGCAAACCCTACATGGGTCACTGGCCCTGTTTCAGAAGAAAAGATTGACAAGAAAGTCCTTTCCAATGTGCCTCTCAACCCAGCTGCAATAGCAGCATGAGGCTGTGAAAGGCAGTTAAGAGTTATAGAGCCAGATATTATGAAGAAATGGCTTGTGGACTTCAAATACCTAGGAGCAGGATGTCTGCCTTCTGGAAAACAGAGGGTACAAAAAACTCTTGAAAACAGGGGAACTGCAAATCAACTAACAAGTAAAGCAAAGGACAAGACAGTCACAGAAAGACAAGGAAAACCATGCACACTGCATTCATCTCTGCAGGCATTCCTGATAAGAGGAGCAATGCTCAAAAAAATATCTGTCTTATTACCAGCTGGTTACAAAATCAAGAAACAGACACTTCAGGAAGTAAATACCAGAATCAACATATTGAAATATAAAGTGTGCAACAAGAGTACAAGATAAACAAAGAAACAGGAAATCATGGCCCATCCAAAGGAAAAGGATAAAATTTCAGAAGCCATCAATGAAGAAGGCCAGAATGTGGACTTACAAAATGAAACCTTTAAAAATTATCTTAGGTTACTCAAGGAGATGAAGGGAAGTACAGAGAAAGAAATAAAGGATGCAGGAAAACAATGATTAAGGAGTATGAGAATCTTAGTAAAGAGACAGATTTTGAAAGTACCGAACCAAGCAAAAGTACTGGAGCTAAAGGCCATAATAACTGAAATATTTTCCAGAAGGGTTTCAAGGGAAGATAAGTACTGGAAGAAGAAAGAATTAGTGAACACAGAAATAAAGCAAGTGAAATAAATCAGGCAGAGGAGCAAACATAAGAAAATAAATATAAAATGTGACAATTGCCTAAGAGGTCGTGGAGACACATTCAAGGATATCAATATATGCATCATAGGAGTCCCAAAAGGAGAAAAAAGAAAGGGACAGAATTAATAGTCAAAGAAATAATGACAGAGAACTTCTTAAGTTGAGCAAAAGATGTGAATATACACATCCAAGAATCTCAGAGCACACCACTCATGAGAATCATGATTAGAAATGCTCCCTTTCATTTACTTATCAATACACTGTTGACCACAAAGGATAAGAAGAGACTTCTGAAAGCTGCAAGAAAAAGGCAATGAGTTATGAACAAGGGAATCCAAATAAGATTGGGTGCTGTTTTCTCATTAGGAAACATAAAGGAATGAAGACAGTGAGCTGAAATTCTTAATGTGTTGAAAGAAAACAGTAGCCAAATGAGAATTTTCAGCAGAAACTTTCTTTCAAAAAGGAGGAAGAGATTAAGATATTTCCAAATAAACAAAAGCTGAAGGTGTTCCTCACCAGTAGAGGTGCCCTACAAGCAGTGCTAAAGGGAGTTCTTCACACTAGAGGGACAGGATACTAATCATTGATATGAACTGCCATAAAGAAATTAATAGCTGTGATAAATTAAATATTTGGGTAAGTATAATGCCAGAATTATTGCACCAGTGTATTTTTTGGTTGGTAACCCATTTCTTAGTTCCTACATGTGCTAAAACACACATGCATGATAAGTAATGATAAATCTATGGTTTGGATTATACAGAGTATAAAGGTATATGTGATAACATGTACAAAGAAAAAGGTGTGAATAGAGAATGGTATAGGTAAATTATATGTGTATGACATTGAAGTTAAGGGGGTAGCAAAATAAATAAGATTGTTATATATCTGGATTTTACATTTAAACTTCTCAGTAACCACAAGGAAAATATATATAAAACGTATCCAGAAAGAAAAGAGAAACCACTCAATATTGTTGTGATGGTTACGTTCATATGTCAACTTGGCCAGATGATGGTGCCCAGGTGTCTGGTCAGGCAATCACAGGCCTAACCATTATTTCAAGGCCGTTTGTGGCTGGTTAATAAACCAGAAGGCTGGTGTGCTAGTTTGGATGTATTATGTTCCCGAAAACACCATTATCTTTGATGCAGTCTTGTGGAGACAGATGTGTTAGTGTTGATTAGGTAGGAACCTATTGATTATTTGCATGGAGATATGACTGAACCAATTCTGGGCAAGAATTTAATTGGATAATTTCCATGGAAGTGTTACCCTGTCCATAAAGGGTGGGTCTGAATTAAACCACTGGAGCCACATAAAAAGCCACCAAACAGAAGGAACTCAGAGAATCTAAGAGTGACATTTTGGAGAGCAGATGAGTGATATTTTTGAAAGCAACTGTGAATGACATTTTGAAGAGAAGCTACATCTAAGGGAGGACAAATACCACAAGAACAACAGTTTGGAGAATTCCATTTTGTAATGCAACCTGGGAGCAAGCAGATGACAGCCACATGTGTTCCCAGCTAACAGATGTTTTCAGGATGCCATTGGCTATCCTCCAGTGAAGGTACCCAACTGTTGATGCCTTACCTTGGAAACTTTATGGCCTTAAGACTGTAACTGAGCAGTCAAATAACCCCCCTTTATAAAAGCCAATCCATTTCTGGTATTTTGCCAAAAGACAGAATTGCCAAACCAGAACAGATTTTGGAACCAGAGAATTAGGATGCTGCTGAATTTGCAAATACCAAACATGCTGGGACAGTTTTTTAAATGGATAAGGGGAAGATTCTGGAAGAATTGTGAGAAGCATGATAGAAAAGGCCTATGCAGCTTTGAAGAGACTGTTGGTGGAAATATGGACTCTAAAGATATTTCTGATGAGGTCTTAAACAACAATGATAAATGTTTCATCACAAACTGGAGAAAGGCAATCCTTGTTTTAAAGCAGCAGAGAATCTGGCAAAATTAAATCCTGGTATTGGATGGAAGTCAGAATTTGAAAATGATGACCTGGATACTTAGCTGAAGAGATTTCAACACTAAATATCAAAAGTGTGTTCTGGCTTCTTCTTGTAGCTTATAGTCAAATGGGAGTGGAGAGAGATAAGCTAAGAACTAAACTCCTGGGTACAAATAAACCAGAAACTGGTGGTTTGGAAGATTCTGGGCTTCCAGAAAGTGAGTCCCAGAAGATACAGCCCCAAATGAGGATTTAATGAAACAGAACACAACCACCATTTCAGTACAAGCCAGGATTGGAGATGGAAGTATCTGGAAAGGATTTGTTGAAAGTCCTTTTGTGTGACGGTTTTGATCCCTGTAAATTGCATGCCAAACCTGCAGAATTTTTGTGAAATCTGTATAAATAGAACAATTCCTGTCTGGACTGGAGGAAATAAAGAAGGAACAAATTGAAGGAAAAATATCTTCAAGACAGAGCCACGGAGCTTGAGGTCTTGAATCAAGTGGTCCCAGGCTGGGAGAGTGAAGGAGTGGCCCATGCACATTGAAAGGGTGTTTGCCCCAGAAGCAGAGGGTGGGCCTTCCACCTTAATGTTCAGGAAGAGTGCTGCCACCCCAGGCCACAGGGAGGGTGGAGATCATTCCCCAGGGGTTGTGGAGAGCCTGGCTGCCAGCCCACTGTTCAGAGAGGAGAGAGCATTTGCCCTGGAGAGGCAGAGACTAGCTGGCACCCCAATGTTTGAGGACAGTGGGGCTGAGAAGAAGGTGGTCTCCCCAAAGTGTGGATATGTTGGAGCACTCCCTCCAATTTGTTAAGAGAAAATGGCTTCCATGAAGGCCCTTGGAAATGTTTGGACTCCTGTGCTCTCAAGCCCCAAGAATACAATATTGGTGAATAAATGACTCTCTGAAATCTAATGAAGTAGGCCCTGTGTGTTTCAGGAACTGTTTTGGTACAGTGAACTGTTTTCCTTTCAGTTTCTCCTTCTGGTAATGGGAATGTTTATCTTATGATTGTCCCTCCTTTGTATATTAGAAGCAGATAACTTATTCTAAGTTTCACATGTCCACAACAGGAGGGGAATTTTGCTTTAGGACAGACAATGCCTGTAACTGATTTTGGTGGGATCTGGTACTTAACTATAGTTACTGAAATGATTTAAGTTTTTATGATATTGTGATGGGATGAAAGTATTTTGTTTATGAAAATATCCTGTCATTTGGGTATCCAGGGGGTGGAATGTGCCAGTTGGATGTATTATGGACCCTAATACACCATTATATATGATGCAGTCTTGTTGTGCACATGTATTAGTGTTAAACAGGTTGGAAACTTTTGATTGAGAGTTTCCATGGAGATGCAATTCAATCAACTGTGGGTAAGAGTTTGGATAATTTCCATGGAGGTGTTACCCTTTCTATTCAGGGTGGGTCTGGATTACATCACTGTAGCCACATAAATAACTGACAAACAAAGAACTTAGAGAAGCTAAGAGTGACATTTTGGAGAGCAAATGTGAATGACATTTTGAAAAGAAGCTGAAGCTAAGGGAGAACAAAACACAAGAGCAACACTTCGGAGAATGCCATTTTGAAACACACCCTGGGAGCAAGCAGACAGCAGCCTTGTGCCTTCCCAGCTAACAAACATTTTTGGGACACCATTGGCCATCATCCAGTGAAGGCACCCAATTTTTGATGCCTTACCTTGGACACTTTATGGCCTTAAGGCTGTAATTGTGTAACCAAATAAGCCCCCTTTATGAAAGCCAATCCATTTCTGGTATTTTGCCAAAAGGAAGCATTAGCTAACTGGAACGGCTTATTGATTAAATCATCAGTCAGTTGGCTGCAGCTGACTGATTACATCAATGAAGGGCATGCCTTCCACAATGAGAGAATTCAATCAGCTGGATTTAATCCAAACATCTGAAGATTTTTAAGTGAGACAGATAGAGGACCTTCACTTCTTCAGCTAGCCGGTGAAGCAATTCCTAGGAGATCATTGAATACCCTCATCAAAGTTTCCAGTTTGCTGCCTGAGGAGTTCATTGAACACTTTCATTGGAGATGCCAGTTTGATAACTGCCCTATGGAATTTGGACTCGTGCATCCCCACAGTTGCATGAGACACTTCTATAAAATCTTATATTTTGATATCTCTTGTTGATTCTGTCTCTCTGGAGAAACCTAACTAATACAACTTGGTACCAAGAGCAGTTCTTGCAAGACAGAATCTTAAAATGGGCTTTTACAATTGCTTTTTCACTCTGATTATATTCAAAGGCACTAATGACTCCATTTCCAATAATCAAAATGGCACTGATAGCCCATGGCGTGACTTGGCAAAGGAGATATGCAAAATATCATTGTTTGATTCTCCTAATTATACTCTTGTATGAAGGAAGGCTCTGGGTGACAGTGTTTTTGACACCTTAACAGAGTTTTGCAGAGTTAAGAGGTATAATGATGTCTGCTGGTTGCTCTTATATACACTGGATAAAGTTATAAGAGAAAGGGATGAGCTAAATTCTTCAAATTTGAAACTTAAGCACCATATTACATGTAAAGATTTCTATTTGTGCCCTGAATAAAATGTTATTTCCCATGGCAGCAGACTTGAGATTTCTGAAAAAGAGACCCAGTGTCTCATTGTGCAAGTAGCAGATTCACACTTTGAAATAAAATATCAATTGGCATGTTGTCTGCTAAAGTAAAGGCATTGATTGGAAAAGAATGGGATTCTGAAACTTGGGATAGGGACATATGGATTGAAAATAATGGCAGTGAGGACATTGGAACCCTGAATTCTGATGTTTTTATTAGATACAGCTGTAGTGGTCTGTCCTGAGGAAATAGACTCCCACCTCCAGTCTGCTGTGAGAAGACAGCTACCCAACCTCCAGACTGCTTTGAGGAAATAGCTTGCTTTCATCCAGGCTGCCCTGAGGAGCCTGCCATCCAACAACCACCTAAAGAGATTAACCCTTCAGTGCCTGCTAAACTTCTAATCACCACCCCTCAAGAAGCAACCCTCACTTCTCTCTCTGGAGAAATTAATCATGTTTCATGAGATGAGACTCCAATGGAATTTCCTGAAGTAAATGGCTTGAGGGATTCTTCTAATTCTTTTCATAACCCACCCCCAACTGTAGTCTATTCTTCAAGACATATAACAAGACTAAATTACCAACAGGCCCCAAAAGGTGAAGTACAAAGTGTGACCCATGAGGAAGTATGGTATACTCCAAAAGAACTGTATGAGTTTTCCAATTTATACAGACAAATCAGGGTAATATGCATGGGAATGGATATTAAGGGTGTGGGATAATGGTGGAAGGAATATAAAGTTGGATAAGGCTGAATTTATTGATATGGACCCACTAAGCAGAGATTCTGTATTCAGTGTTGTAGCTCAAGTTATTAGAAAGGGTATTAACAGGTTTCTTGGGTGGTTGGCTGAAACATGGATCAAAAGGTTGCTGATGTTACCTGAGGTTGATATGCCAGAACTACCCTGGTATAATGTAAAGGAGGGAATTCAAAGGCTTAAAGAGATTGGAATGTTATAGTGGATTTATCATGGAAGACCTGCTCACACACCCCTGGAATATCCAGAGGGCACAAATTTTACCAGGACTCTGAGGGGGGAGTTTATAAGACTACCTCCATCATCCTTGAAGAGCTCTGTAGTTGCCCTTTTCTGCTGTCAATGAGTTGGAATCCCTAAACACAATGGGGATAATTGGATCCCAAGTTGGCAGAAGCCAAGTGGCAGCAGTTAATCATCAAAGAGAAGGTGGGCATGGCTACCCTAATGGAAAACAGGCTGAAGGCAGCAGTCAAAATAATCTGACTCACAGAGACTTACAGCATTGGCTAATAGATCATGGAGTACCTAGCACTAAAATAGATAGGTAGTCTACTAGATTGTTGTTTGAGTTGTACAATCAGAACAATTCTAGGTGAAGTGAACAAAAGTCTACCTTGAATTACAAAAACAGTCATGGCCCCTTAATCAATTCTCAGAATTGAGAGAGTTTACAGATCCAGAGCACCTGGAATGGGGGAAGGCCTGGTGCCCTTGGGGAAGGACATTGTTTCACCACCCCAAATTTAAACTGTTAATCTTCCTCCCAGCCTTACCCAGGGAGACCTACAGCCTTTTACCAGGGTAACTGTGCCTTGAGGGAAAGGCAGATATCAGATATTTTGGAGATTATTAAACACTGGTTCAGAAGTGACATTAATTCAAGGAGACCCAAACATTGCTCTGGCCCACCAATCAGTGTTGGGGCTTATAGAGGTCAGGTGATTGATGGTGTTTTAGCTCAGGTCCATCTAACAGCATGTCCAGTGGTTCCCCATACCCATTCTGTGGTTATTTGCTCAGTTCCAGAATGCATAATTGAAATAAGCATACTCAAGAACTGGAAGAATCCTCACATTGGTCCCTGGCTCATGGAATGAGGGTTATTATGGTGGAGAAGGCCAAGTGAAAGCCATTTGAACTGCCTGTGCCTAGCAAAATAGTAAAGCAGAAGCAATACCAGATTCCTGGAGGGATTGCAGAAATTAATGCCACTGTTAAGGACTTGAAGGATGCAGGGGTGGCGATTCCCACTACATCCCCATTCAAGTCTCCTATATGGCCTGTGAAGGAAAGAGATGGAGGATGACAGTGGTTTATTGCAAGCTTAAACAGGTGGTGAGTCCAATTGCAGCTGCTTTTCCAGATGTGATATCATTCCTTGAACAATTCAACACAACCTCTGCTATCTGGTATGCAGCTCTTGATCTTGCAAATGCTTGTTTCTCAGTAGCTGTTAGTAAGGACCACCAGAAAGAGTTTGTATTCAGCTGGCAAGGCCAGCAGTATACATTCACTGTGCAACCTCTTGGGTATATCCACTGTCCAGCCCTATGTCATAACATTGCCTGCAGTGTTCTTGATCATTTCTCCCTCCCACAAGTAATCATACCAGGCCATTATATTGATAATATCATGTTGACTGGACTTAGTGAGCAAGAAGTAACAACTACTCTATACTGGTTGGTAAGGTATTTGCATGTCAGAGGATGGGAAATAAAAAAAAAATACAGGGGCCTTCCACCTCAGTAAAATTTCTAGGTGTCCAGTGGTATGTGACATGCCAAGATATCCCTTCTAAGGTGAAGGTCAGGCTCTAGCATCTGGCCCCTCCTATGACCAAAAAAGAGGAACAATGCTTAGTGGGCCTCTCTGTATTTTGGAGATAACATATTCCTCATTTGGGTGTGCTAGTCCAGCCCATTTACCAAGTGACCAGAAAAGTTTCTAGTTTTCAGTTGGGAACAGAACAAGATGGGGCTCTGTGACAGGCCCAGGCTTCTGGGCAAGATGCTCTGCCACTTGGCCCATATGATTGAGCTGATCCAATGGTGCTGGAAGTGTCAGTAGCAAACACAGATGCTGTTTGGAGACTTTGGCAGTCTTCTACAGGAGAACCACAGCACAGATCCTTAGGATTGTGGAGTAAAGTCTAACCATCCTCTGCAGATAACTACTCTCCTTTTGAGAAAAAGCTTTTGGCCTGCTATTGTGCCTTAGAAGAGACAGAACACGTATCCATGGGCCACCAAGTTACCCTGAGACCTGAGTTACCTATCATGATCTTGGTATTGTCCAATCCACCATGCCATAAAGATGGGGATGCACAGCAGCACTCCATTATAAAATGGAAATGTTATATATGAGATAGAGCTTCAGCAGGTCCTGAAGGCACAAGTAAATTGCATGAGGAAGTGGCTCAAGTGCCCATGGCACCCACTTCTGCCATATTACCTTCTCTTCCCCAGCCCACAGCTATGGCATCTTGGAGAGTTCTTTACAATCAGTTGACTGAGGAAGAGAAAACTTGGGCCTGATTTATAGATGGTTCTCAATGATATGCAGGCACCACTCAAAAGTGGACAGCTGCATCAATTCAGCCACTTTCTGGGATGTCCCTGAAGGACAGTGGTGAGAGGCAATCTTCCCAGTGGGCAGAACTTCAAGCAGTGCACCTTGTACACTTTGCTTGGAAGGAGAATTGCCAGAGGTGCATTTGTATACTGGTTCATGGACTGTTGCTAGTGGTTCAACTGGACTGACAGTAACCTGGATGGCACATGATTGAAAATTTGGTGACAAAGAAGTCTGGTGAAGAGGTATGTGGATAGACCTTTCCAAGTGGGCAAAAATATGAAGATATCTGTGTCCCATGTGAATGCTCACCAGAGGATGACTTCAGGAGCAGAAGATTTTCATAATCAAGTTGATAAGATGACCCATTTGGTGGATACTAATCAGCTTCTTACCTCAGCCACTCCTGTCATTGCCCCATTGGCTTATGAACAAAGTGGACCTGGTGGTGGGGATGGGGGTTGTGCATGGAGTCAGCAACATGGACTTCAACTCACCAAGGCCAACCTGGTCACAGCCACTGCTGAGTGCACAATGTGCCAGTAGCAGAAGCCCACACTCAGTCCCTGGCACCATTCCCTGAGGTGATCATCCTGCTACCTTGGGGCCAGTTGAGTACATTGGACAACTTCCATCACAGACTGGGCAGTGATTTGTTCTTACTGGAATGGACACATACTCTGGATATGGGTTTGCCTTCCCTGCATGAAATGCTTCTATCAAAACTACCATCTGTGGACTTACAGAATGCCTTATCCACCTACAAGGTATTCCACACAGCATTGCTTCTGAGTAAGGAAACCTCTTCACAGCAAATAAAGTTAGGGAATGGGCACATGTTAATGGAATTCTCTGGTCTTACTGGGTTTCCCATCATCCAGAGGCAGCTGGGTTGATAGTATGGTGGAATGGCCTGTTGAAGACCCAGTTACAATGCCAACTAGGTGACCATAATTGCAGGGCTGGGGCAGTGTTATCCAGGAGGCTGTGTATGCTCTGAATCATCAGCCAATCTATGGGGCTCTTTTTCCCATAGCCATATTTCTTTGGTCCAGAAATCAAGGGGTGGAAACGAGTTTTACCACTGACTATCACTCCTAGTGTTCCACAAGGAAAATCTTTGCTTCCTGAGCCTGCAAGCTTGAGCTCTGCTTCTCTGCAAGTCTTAGTTCCAAAAGAAGGTGTGCTTCCTTCAGGAAACACAACAGTAATTCCATTGAACAGGATGTTAAGATTGCCACATGGTAAGTTTGGGCTTCTTATGCCTCTGAATCAACAGGCAAGGAAGGTGATTACTGTACTGGCTGGGATGATTTATCCTGACAATCAAGGGGAAATAGCACTGCAACTGCACAATGGATGTAAAGAAGAGCTCCCTGAAATACAGGAGATCCCCGAGGACATCTCTTAGTACTACCATGCCCTGTGATTAAAGTCAATGGAAAACAGCAACAACCCAATCCAAGAAGGATGATCAATGGCCAAGAAATTTCAGGAATGAAAATTTCAGTCACCCCACCAGGCAAAGAACCATAGCTAGCTGAAGTGTCTGCTGAGTATAAAGGGAACATGGAATGGGTCGTGGAAGAAGGTAGTGATAAATATGAACTATGACCATGTGACCAGTTACAGAAGTGAACACTATGATGCCATGAATATTGCCTCCTTGTTTGGTTATCAGTATGTTTGTATTTGTCTGTAAAGCAAATATCTTTGCTTTCTTCTCTATCTTTTCCACTTATCATGTGACATGAGCTGTACTGTTCATTTTGCAGTATTTTACTTAAATGAAATCAATTTTAAGAGTTAATGTCAACCAAGGACTTGCACCCATCTGGAGAGATTTAGTACATTTCCAGTTGTATGCAGGATAGTGAAGTATCATTAGGCAAAATATGTCTGTTATTTTTTATACATAGAGATAAAGTATGGTTTAATGTGATGTGTGTAACTGCCAAGTTGACAATAGGAGGACTATGATGGTTAGGTTCATGTGTCAAGTTGGCCAGGTGATGGTGCCCAGGTGTCTGATCAAGCAAGCACTGGCCTAACCATTCCTGCAAGGATATTTGTGGTTGGTAAATAAAACAGAATGTTGGTTTATTAAATCACCAGAAAATTGGCTGCAGTCATGAATGATTACAGCAATGACAGGTGCATCTTCCAAAATGAGAGAATTCAATCAGCTGGATTTAATCCAATCAGTTGAAGACTTTTAAACAACACAGATAGAGGAACTTCACTTCTTCTTTGGCTAGCCAGCAAAGTGTTTCCTGAAGAGTTCATTGAACCTCTTCATCAGAGACGTCAGTTTGTTGCATTCCCTACAGAATTTGGACTCATGCATCTCCACAGTTATGTGAGACACTTTTATAAAATATTATATTTAGATACCTCTTGTTGATTCTGTTTCCCTAGAGAACCCTAACTAATACAATGGTATATCACAGAAAATAAATAAATACAAATACAGGCATTAATGGAAGAATTGGGGGACACAAAAGTTATAAGGCACAAATAGGTTAAGTATTGAAATGACAGAAGAGATTCTGGCATCATCAGTAGTGACTTTAATTTTAAATGTATTAAACTATCTAGTCAGAAGACAGAGGTTGGTAGAATGGTGAAAACTAATACTCAATTATATACTTGATTTAAGAGATTTACTTATATTCAAAGACACAAGTAGATTGGAAGAGAGTTGATGGAAAAATATATACCATGCAATAAGTAACAAAATAGAGAGCTGGGATAGCTGTAGCAATATCACATAAAATTTAGTTTAAGTCATAAAGAATTATGAGGGTCAAAGACAGTTATTACAAAGTGATAAATGGGTCAATTCAAGAAGATCTAGCAATTATAAATATATATATGCACCTAACAGCAGAGCCCCAAAATATATCAAACAAACACTAATAGATTTGAAGGGAGAAATTGACAGTTCTATATTAATAAGAGATTTTAATGCATCATTGTCCATAATGTATAGAATATCTAGTCAGAAGATCAATAAGGAAATACAAGACTTGGATGATATCCTAAACCAACTGGAATTAGCAGACATGCATACAACACTTTGCCAAAAAGAAAAGTAAAAAAATAAAAACAGAGAAAAGAGAATATGTATTATTCTCAAGTATGCATGGATCATTCTCCTGGAGAGACCATTCCTCAGGTCACAAAACATGTCTCAATATTAAAAAAAAATTAAAATGGTAAAATGTATATTTTCTGACAACAATGGAATGAAGCTAGAAATCAATAACAGAAATCAAAATGGTATATTAACAAATACATAGAAATTAAACAACAAGCACTTAAACAACCATCAGGTAAGAAAGGAATTCATAAGTGATGTGTGGAAATTTCTTGAGGCAAACTAATCCCAGAGCAAGCAGAAGGATGGCTATAACAAAGATTACAAAGGAGAAAAATGAAATAGAAAATAGCATCAAGAACAAAAAATGCAATAGAATCAACAAAACCAAAAGTTGGGCCTTTGTAAAGATGAACAAAATTGCCAAAATTTTACTTAGATTGATAAATAAAAAAAAAAAAAAAACAGAAAGCATAAATATAAGGAAATTCAGAAGTTAAAAGAGGAGCAATACTACTTATCATGCTGAAAAAAGGGACTATCAGGTGATAGTATAGGCAAAGTTATACCAATAAGTTAGATAATCTTGATGAAATTGGACAAATGATTCAAAACATACAAACTAAATAGATTGACTTAAGAAGAAATAGAAGATCTCAAGAAACTGATTACTAGTAAAGGGATTGAGTCAGTAATCAAAAACATGCCAACAACAACAACAAAAAAGCCCAGAAACAAATGGATTCACAGGGGAATTCTACCAAAAATTCCAAGAAGACAACTCTCCTTCTGCTCAAATTTTCCAAAATTTTGTAGAGGTGGGAAGACTCCATAATTTATTCTACAAGGTCAATATTACACTCATAAAACACTAGATAAAGTTATCAGAAGAAAAGGAAATTATAGAACAATATCTTATGACTATAGATGCAATAATCCTCAACAAAATGCTATGAAACTAAATCTAATAGCATTTTAAAAGAATCATACACCATGATAAAGTGGGATTTATCCCTGTTAGGTAAGGTTGTTTCAACATAAAAACTCGATTAATATGATCCACCACACTAACACAATGAAGAGAAAAGAAATGACCATCTTGACAGATGCAGAAAAGTCATTTGACAAAATTCAGCGTTCTTTCTTGATAAAAGCACTTAGAGCACTAGGAATAGAAGGAATATTCCTTATCACAATAAAGGGCATACATGAAAATTCTACAGATAATTTTCTACTTAATGATGAAAGACTGAAAACTTTTCCTCTAATATCAGGAACAAACAAGGATATCTACAGTAATTATTATTATTCAACATTGAAGTTGAATAACCACTTAAACAACTAAGTAAGAAAATCTAATAAAAGATGTCAAATTGAAAATGAAGAAGTAAAATTATCTTTATTTGAAGATGACATGAGCCTATGTACAAAAAATCCTGAAAACTCCATAGCAAAAACCTGTGAGCTAATAAATGAATTCAGCAAAGTGGTGGGGTACCAGATCTACACCCAAAGTCTTTAGTGTTTATATAAAGAAGCAATGGAGAATCATAAGAAAAAATAGGAAAAAATTCCATTCACAATAGCCACCCAAAGAATCAAATATCTAAGATAAATCAAACCAAGGGTGTAAATGACTTGTACACAGGCAACTACAAAATACTGTTAAAATAAATCAAAGAAGAGATTAATAAATGGAAGGATATTCTATGTTCATGGATTTGGAAGACTAAATGTTGTAGTAGCTTGAAGTTGAATGGCCCCAGAAACTCATGTTCTTAAAGCTAATCCATTCCTTTGGGTGTAAACCTATTGTGGATGGGCCCTTTTGGTTAGATTATTTCAGATGAGGCATGAGCCAGGTGGGTATATATTCTCTTACTGGAGTCCCTTATAAAAGGATGGAAACAGAGATAAAAGACACAAAGCTGGGAAACAAAACCACAGAAACAGGAAGGAAGTCACTGTAGCCAGAAGCTAGAATGAATGAAACCTGGAAGAGAAAGAAGAGAGAAGAAGATGCCACCATGTGACTTGCCATGTGACAGAGCAGTCCAGGACAGCTGCCAGCCTGCCTTCAGAGAGAAGGTACTAACTTTATGATATTTTGATTTGGACATTTTTCTCAGACATAGAATTTTAAGTTTGTAAGTTAAAAAATCCCCATTGTAAAGGTGTGGATGTGTTGGACATCCTCACCTGGACTGGTGTTGATGTTGTCACAAACTTTGGGATTGGCGGTTTGATGTGTTGAGCCCTCGATCATGGGACTTGCCCTTATGAAGCTCATTACCACAAAGGAGAGTCTAAACTTGCATGCAGTTGTGCCTAAGAGTCTCCCCCTGAGTACCTCTTTGTTGCTCAGATGTGGCCCTCTCTCTCTCTAACTGAGCCATCTCGACAGGTGAACTCACTGCCCTCCCCCCTACATGGGACCTGACTACCAAGGTTGTAAATCTCCCTGGCAATGCAGAATATGACTCCCAGGGATGAATGTGGACCCAGCATCATGGGACTGAGAGTATCTTCTTGACCAAAAGGGGGATGCAATATGAGATGAAATAGTTTCAGTGGCTGAGAGATTTCAAATGGAGTCGAGAGTTCACTCTGGTGGACATTCTTATGCACTATATAGATAACACCTCTTAGGTTTTAATGTATTGGAATAGCTAGAAGTAAATACCTGAAACTACCAAACTCCAACCCAGCAGTCTGGACTCCTGAAGACAATTATATAGTAATGTAGATTACAAGGGGTGACAGTGTGATTGTGAAGACCTTGTGGATCACACCCCCTTTATCTAGTGTATGCATGAGAAGAAAAATGGGGATAAAAACTAAAGGACAAATGGGGTGGGATGGGGGATGATTTGGGTGTTCTTTTTTCACTTTTATTTTTTATTCTTGTTCTGGTTCTTTCTGATGTAAGGAAAATGTTCAGAGATAGATTGTGGTGATGAACACATAACTATGTTATCATACTGTGGACAGTGGATTGTATACCATGGATGAATATTTGGTGTGTGAATGTATTTCAATAAAACTGAATTTAATTAAAAAAAGCCCCATTGTAAATGTTAATCTATTTATGATATAATGCATTTCAGCAGCTTTTACAACATAAAACAATCATTAAGATGTCTATTTTACCCAAAGCAATTTATGAATTCAATCTCAATAAAAATTCCAACAATCTTCTTTTAAGAATAGAAAAGCCAATCATCAATATTATTTGGAATTTTAAGGGGAGCCAAATAGATAATGCCGTCTTGGAAATAGGAATAAATTTGGAGGATTCACACTTCCTGATCTTAAAACATATTACAAAGCCAAAGCAATCAAAATAGAATGGAGGTGGGAGGGGCAAGATGGCAGAGTGGTGAGGTATGGGTTTTAGTTTCTCTTCTGGGTCAGGTGGTAGAAAGACAGGAACTGCGTGGACTGGACCCACAGAGGAATTTGAGTTTGGATATACTTCATACAACACTCACAAATGCATGAAGCAGCGGTGATCAGTGAAATCTGTAAGTTCTCATGAACAGGGGGCCCATGCCCCTCCATGCCAGGCAGAATCCCAAGGGAGGATTGGCCATGGGGACTGGGAACCAGGAGGGAGAGCTGCAGTTGCAGCACTGATTAACAAACTCAGACTCATGAACAAAAATGCCAACAATATATAAACTGAGAGCAGACACTACAGAATCTGGGAGCAGCTGACCAGTAGAGAGGAGATAGGGCTATCAAAATCAGCAAAAAAGCAAAGCAAACAAAACATAAACAAAAACAAAAATGAAAAGCCTTTTTGGAGTTCTGGTGAATATAATACTGAGAAGGGCAGGGTTCAAACAGAATCAGGCACATATGCAAATCCAGGGGGCAAGAACCCTTGTCTTAAAAGCTGGTATCTCTGCTTTCTTGATTGTTCCTTAATCACCCTCAACTCCTTGTCTTTTAGCATTTCAATAGCCTATTAGATTTGCAAGGAGTATAAATAGTCCATACCAGACCCTTCTTTTTCTTTTTTCATCTTTTAAATCTTTTTCTCTTTTTTAAAAGTAATTATTATAAGAAGCAAATTACAGAAAGACTCAAAGACATATAAACTGGGCCCAGTGAAGAGCAGAGCTAAGATAGCTCTGAGGGACAAAGCAATAAGTCTAGTGGTGGAGAAAATTTGCTAAACACCATAACTTCCCAAGAAAACAGAGGTGTGGCCTTCCTTTTGGGAACTCAGTCTCCAGGGGCTGGAATTCATAAACCAGTTACAGTCAGCCACACCCCCAACAGGGTCAGGGTCAGTTACCAGGAGAACTAAAGGCTCCAAGTCTCCTGTCAATGGTGGGAGACTGCACACTGACAAGCACCACCTGCTGGACAGCTTAGTAGAAGAACAGAGTCTAACAGCCTCACAAGAGGGTCTCATTCTCAAGAAAACTCCATACCATCCTCCTGAAACCTAGGACTCTCTGGACTGGGAAAACCTGAATAGGGTTGACCATATCTGAAGAGAGCATAATGCAAAAAGTCTACATATAGGCAGGAAAGAAGCAGAAAAACAAGAGGTGAAAAACTGATCAACTAAACAGAATCTAAGTTAAAGGTCAAGAATAAGCTGAACTGAACTCTAAAGGTTAGAGAACAAAGCCAACCAAGAAAACCCAGGTAAAAGAATGAAAACAACTCCAGAATAAACTAATCAAGAAAGCCAGATGCCTAGACAGCTTAATATAATGAGCCATTCTAGGAAACACAAAAATAAGGACAAGCCAAAGGAACAAACTAATAGTTCAAAGAAGATACAGGAGTTGAAGAAATTATTGCTAAATCAATTCAATGAAATGAAGGAAGAACTGATTGGACATGTTCAAACAAAACTAAATCAATTCAAAAATAAAGTCAATGAACTGAAGGAAGCCATAGGAAAATAGAGGAAGGATAAAAAGAGGACACTGAATGAACATAAGGAAGAATTCATAAACTTGAAAAAACAAATGGCAGAATCTGAGAATGAAGGGCATAACGGAGGAGATGAAAAAGACAATGGAGGGATATGAGAGTAGATTTGACCAGACAGAAGAAAAAATTAGTGAATTGGAAGGCCAGAGATCTGAATTCACACAAAAGAACAGATGTGAAAAGAATGGAAAAATATGAGCACAGTCTTAGGAAGCTGACTGAAAACATGAAATGCACATATGTATGTGTTATGGGTGTCCCAGAGGGAGAAGAGAGGGGAAAAGGGGCAGAAAATATAATAGAAGAAATAATCACTGAAAATTTCCCAACTCTTATGAAAGACAGAAAATTAGAGATTCAAGAAGTACAGCACAGCCCAAAGAGAATATACCCTAATAGACCTACTGCAAGACACTTACTGTTCAGATTGTCCAATGTCAAAGACAAAGTGACAATTCTGAAAGCAGCACACAAAAAGCAATCCATCACATACAAGGGAAACCCAATCAGATTTTGTACAGATTCCTCCATAAAAGCCATGGACATGGGAATACAGTGGTATGATATATTTAAGATACTGAAAGAGAACAACTGCAAACCAGGAATTCTATATCTGACAAAACTGTCCTTCAAAAATGAAAGAGGGATTAAAATATTTTCAGACAAACAGACACTGAGAGAGTTCATGAATATGAGACCAGCACTACATGAAATACTAAAGTGAGTGCTACAGGCTGATACAAAAAGACAGGTCAAAGAGGTTTCAAGAAGAGTGTAGAAATGAAGATTATCAGGAAGAGTAAAAAGAGAAAGAGGAAAAAATAAGACATGATGTGTAAAATCCAAAAGACAAAATGATAGAAGAACTGCCCTTAGAATAATAACACTAAATGTTAATGGATGAAACTCCCCAATAAAAAAACACAGACTGGCAGACTGGATTGAAAAACAGGACCCATTTTTGCTGTATACAAGAAACTCATTTTAGATACAAGTACAAAAATAGGCTGAACATGAAAGTTTGGAAAAAGATATTTCATGGAAAGTGCAACCAGTCAAAAGTGGGGGTAGCTATATTAATATCAAACAAATAGACTTCAAAAGTAAAACAATTATAAGAGATAATAAAGGACACTGTAAATTAATAAAAGGGTCAATTCATCAAGAACACATAATCATAAATATTTATGCACAAAGCCAGAGTGCCCCAAAATTCACAGGGAAACACTGAGAACAGTGAAAGGAGAAGTAGATAACTCCACAGTAATAATCAGAGACTTCAATACACCACTCTCATCAATGATAGAACATCTAGACAGAAGATCAACAAGGAAACAGAGATGTTGAATTGTTGATAAATGAACTAGACTTGACAGACATTTAAAGAACACTACACCACAGAACAGGATACACATTTTTCTCAAGTGCTCATGGAACATTCTCTAGGATAGACAACTTGCTGTGTCAGAAAGCAAGTCTCAACAAATTTAAAAATATTGATATTATAAAAAACACTATCTCAGTTCATAACAGAATGAAATTGGAAATAAATAACAAGCAGAAGATTGTAAAATTCACAAATATGTAGAGACTAAACAACACACTCAGATAACCAGGGGGTAAAGGAAGAAATTAACAAGAGAAGATAGTAAATACTTCAAAGCAAATGACAATGAAAACACATCCCAAAACTTATGGGATGCAGCAACAGCAGTGCTCAGAGGAAAATTTATTGCCATAAATGCCTATATTAAAAGAGAAGAGTGAGGAAAAATTGAGGAGTAAACTGTCCACCTGGAGGAACTAGAGAAAGAACAGCAAACTAACACAAAACCAAATAGAAGGAAAGAAATAGAGGTTAGAGCAGAAATAAATGAGACTGAAAACAGGAAAACACAGAGATAATCAACAGAACAAGATGCTGGTTCTTTGAGAAAATAAAAATAAATGATGGACCCTTAGCTAGGCTAATAACAAAAAAAGAGAGCAAATGCAAATAAATGCAATCAGAAACAGGAAAGGAAACATAACTACTGACCCTGCAGAAATAAAGGAGATAATGAGGAGATACCATGAGCAACTATATTTTAATAAACTGGACAACTTACATGAAATGGACAACTTCCTAGAAAAGCATAAACAACCAACATTTACCTGACAAGAAATAGATGACCTCAACAAACCAATCACAAGTAAAGAGATTGAGTCAGTCATCATAAAGCTCCCAAGAAAGAGAAGCCCAGGACCAGATGGCTTCACATGTAAATTCTACCAAGCATTCAAGAAAGAATACCATCCTGCTCAAACCATTCAAAAAAATTGAAGAGGAGGGGGAAGCTACACAACTCATTCTATGAAGCCAACATCACCAAAATCAGACAAAGATACTACATAAAAGGTAATTATAGACCAATCTCCTTAATGAATATAGATGTAAAAATCATCACCAAACTACTGAAAAATTGAATCCAGCAGCATACTAAAAAAATTATACACCACAAACAAGTGGAGTTTATTGCAGGTATGCAATGCTGGTTCCACACAAAAAAAAATCAATTAAGGTAATACACCATGTTAATAAATCAAAGAAAAAACCACATGATCATCTCAACCAATGCATAAAAGGCATTTGACAAAATTCAACATTGTTTCTTGATGAAAACACTTCAAAGGATAGGAGTAGAAGGGAATTTTCTCAATATGATAAAGGCAATATATGAAAAAAACACAGTTAACATTGTACTCAATGGTGAGAGACTGAAAGCTTTCCCTCTAAGATCAGGAGCAAGACAGGGATGCCCACTGTCACCATCATTATACAACATTGTGCTGGAAGTTCTAGCTAGAGCAATTAGGCAAGAAAAAGAAATAAAAGTGATCCAAAATTGGAGAAGAAGAAGTAAAACTTTCACTGTTTGCAGATGACAAGATTCTATATGTAGAAAATCCAGAAAAATCTACAGCAAAGCTATTAGAGCTAATCAATGAATAAACCCAAGTGAAGGATACAAGATCAACATGCAAAAATCCATAGTGTTCTTATACACAAGTAATGGGCAACAAGAAGAAGTACTAAAACATATTCCACTTACAGTAGCAGCCAACAGTATCAAGTATTTAGGAATAAATTTAATGAAGGCCACAAAAGACCTATTTAAAGAAAACTATCCAAAACTGCTAAAAGAAATTGAACAAGACCTAAAGAAATGAAAGAACATACTGTGTTCATGGATTTGAAGATTAAATATAATTAAGATGTGAACTCTACCTAAAATGATTTATATATTCATTGTTATACAAATTAAAATCCCAACAACTTACTTTGCAGAAATAGAAAAACCAACAACCAAGTTTATTTGGAAGGGCAAGGTGCCCTGAATAGCCAAAAATATCTTGAGAAAGAGGAACAAAGTGGGAGGTCTCACAGTACCTGACTTGGAAGCATATTACAAATCTCCAGTACTCAAAACAGCATGGTACTGGCATAAGGACAGAGATAGTGACCAATGGAATCCAACTGAGCGTTCAGAAATAGTCTCTTGCATCTATGAACAATTGATCTTTGATAAGGCAGTTAAGCCAAAGCAAATGGGACAGAGCAACCTCTTCAATAAACAGTGTTTGGAGAACTGGATATCCGTTTCCAAAAGAATGAAAGAGGACTCCTACATCACACCTTATACAAAAATTAACTCCAACTGGATCAAAGACCTAAACATAAGCTCTAAGACCATAAGACTCTTAGAAGAAAACATAAGGCAGTATCTTAAAGATCTTGTGATTTGGGATGGTTTCCTAGACCTTGCACCCAAAGCACCAGCAACCAAAGAACACATAGACAAATGGGTTCTCCTCAAAATCAAACACTTTTGTACATCAAAGATCTTCTGTTACTGACACACATTGAACATCAGTATGGAATGGGTGGAATAGGTAAGAACCAAACAAAGAACTGTAAGTGTCCCGGGCCATGAAATCTGGCACCCCTCCCCCCACTGGCTCAGCAGGCTGTCTTGGCATTGGTTCCCTGAGTGTATAAGGAGCAGTCTCAGCTGGAAGCAAGCAGGCTGGCTTAACAAGACTCCAAATGCAGAATCAATTAATAAATTTGGACTGATGAATAAAACCTCCAACACAGATAAACCAAGAGCAAGGATGAAAGGAACTAGGGGCAGGACATCATCAGCATGGCTATATAAACAGCTTCCAAAATCTTCTACCCAGATATCCAGCAGAAAAGGAGGATAACCTTGACTTGTTGAGAGCTGTGGAGGAGGTTATGAAAGGGAGAAGGACCCTACAGCTGCAGAATTCAAAAAGAGAGCTATAAAGTGGAGAAGTCCATTCCAGGCTATTGGGTCTTTTCCTCTCCCCTCAGTTTCATGTAGCACAGAAGGAACTTAGAATCAGCAGTTACAATTCCTCTTATCTCCCACCAGGGACATAGAATAAAACATCACTCACAGTGACAAGACAGTTCCCCATCATTTGGCAATCATACGGATAGGGAGGATATTTCAAGGCCTAAATCAGTGAGGGGTGAAGAGTCTGAGAAAGTGGGCAGAGGTCATTTCTAGTCTTGTCTTAAAGCTCTTTCCCAACCCTTGACAAACATAGTATCTGGTGGCCAAATACATGCCTGTGAGACAGCTTAAAACTCTGGCAGCTGGAGGTGTCCTCTGCCGGAGAGGGAGTGGGAGACAGCTTCAAATTGAGTCAGATATTTAACAGCAAAGTGAGGGTGCAGGAAACCCACAGCTTCAGCCATGCCCAGTCAGAAAGGGACACAGAAGGGTAATTCAGCACCACACAACCAGACTCAGCTGTGCTGAAAGAGATAATTGAGGACAACACATCAATACTCAGCTAAGAAACAACAGATCCACCCATCCAGATTCACTCAGACTCAAAGTGGTAATTCAGTCCCACCCAGCCAGACTTACCTGGGCTCTAAGTGGTAATTCACCCCACCCAAAGGAGGAAGAGAAATAAACCAAATAAAGTTTTAGTGGCTGAGAGATTTCAAATGAATTTGGGAGGTCATTTTGAAGGTTATTCTTACATGTTATATTGATATCCTTTTTAGTTTTTAGTGTATTGGAATAGATAGAAGGAAATACCTGAAACTGTTGGACTGCCATTCAGTAGCCTTGATTCTTGAAGTTGACTTTATGACTATAAAGCTTATATAGTGTGACTGTGTGATTGTGAGAACCTTGTGGCTCACACTCCCTTTATCCAGTATATGGTCAGAAAAGTAGAAAAATGGGGGAAAATATAAATGAATAATGGGGGTATAGGGGCATGGGATGTTTTGCATACTCTTTTTTTATTTTCATTTATTTTTATTCTTATTTTTTTATTTTTGAGTCAATAAAATGATCAAAAATTGATTCTGGTGATGAATGCACAACCATATGATGATACTGTGAACAATTCATTGTACACTTTCAATTATTTTATGGTATGTGAATATATTTCAGTGAAATTGTGTTAAAAAAATAATATCAGCCAAAGGAAAATGTGAAAAAAGACTTTATCAGATATGTGGTTGCCAAATATTTTCACCCATTATGTAAGTTAACATTATACTTTCATGATATAATATTTTAAGTTGCAAAAGTTTTAAGTTTTGATGAAGTCCCATTTCTTTACTTTTTATTTTGTTTCTTGTACTTTGGGTGTTAAATCCAAGAAACAATTGCCTAACATAAGATTAGGAGGTTTCTTCCCTACATTTCTTCTAGGAGATTATATTTCTGTTCTTATATTTAGTCATTTGATCCATTTTAAGATGGCTTTTGTATTGGTGTGTGGTAAGGGCTACCCTATTTTGATAATTGGTAACTATTTCCTCAGTGGCCTTTGTTGAAGAGACCAATCATTCCCAGTTGAATGATCTTATACCCCTTCTAGGAAATCAAGTGATCATAAATAAGAACATTGATTTATGAGCTTTCAATACAATTCCATTGGCCAATATGAATGTCTTTCTGCCAGGTCAATTCTATTTATTTTAATTTTAATGCAATTTTATTGAGATATATTCACATAACCTACAATTAAAGTGTCCAAGCAGTTGTTCACAGTATCATCATATAGTTGTGCATTCATCATCACAATCATTGAACATCTTCATTACTCCAAAAAAATAAAATAAAAGAGAACAACCAAAACATCCCATTCCCCCTTCCCCTATTGTTCATTTACCTTTTTAAATTAAATTTAGTTTTACTGAGATATATTCACATACCTTACAATCATCTATGGTGTACAATCAACTGTTCACAGTATCATCGTATTGTTATGCCTTCATCAACCCAATCTATTTTTGACCACTTTCCTTACATCAGAAAGAATCAGAATCAGAATAAAAATAAGAAATAAAATTAAAAAAGAAGACCCAAATCATGCCCCCTGATCCACCCTATTTTTCATTCAGTCTTTGTCCCCATTCTTCTACTCATCCATCCATATACTGGATAAAGGGAGTGTGACCACAAGGTTTTCACAATCACACTGTCATCCCTTGAAAGCTACATTGTTATACAATCATCTTCAAGTGTCAATGCTACTGGGCTGGGGTTTGATAATTTCATATATTTACTTCTAGATATTCCAATACATTAAAGCCTAAAAATTGTTATCTACCTAGTGTATAAGTGTCCACCAGAGTGACCTCTCCACTCCATTTGAAATCTCTTGGTCACTGAAGCTTTATTTTGTTTCATTTCACATCACTTTTAGGTCAAGAAGATGTTCTCAATACCATGAGGCCACATCCATATTCATTTCCAGAAGTAACATCCTGCATTGCCAGGGAGATTTATGCCCCTGGGAGTCACATTCCATGTTGGGGGGGAGGGGGCAGTGAGATCACACACTGAGATGACTTAGCTAAAGAGAGAGGACCACATCTAAGCAAAAAAGAGGCACTCATGGGGAGAAACTTAGGCACAATTATAAGCAGGTTTACCTCTCCTTTGCAGTAGCAAGCTTCATAAGAGGAAGCCCCAAGACAGATGGCTTGGCATACCAAGCCATCAGCCCTCAACGTTGTGAGAACATCAACAACAATCCAGGTTAGGAAGTCCAACACTTCTGCATTTCTTCTCAGCTCCTCAGAGGCTCCCTGCATATATATTTTTATTCTCCACCCAAACTCCTTTGGGATGTGTTGCTATCTCACTCTAACCTATACAAACCTACCATATCTCACTTCCTATTCAAAGTTCCATGTAATTGTGTTGTTTGAACAAACTGAGTGTAGAAGTTATATTGTCTAGAAAATATAGATCCTACACCAAATAAACATCTCTTCCCTTGGCCTCACATGGAAGTTGAAGTTTTAACACAGTCAGTTTCAACCTTTACATTTTGGCTTGATTTGCCTTAGTCTTAACTAGGTCTGCTTCATTCACATCTCTAATTGAAGTCTGGGCTCTATTTCAGCTTTTTTTTTTTAATAAATAGTTGCTGTATGCATTAATATTGACATTCATATCTGCTGAGCTCCAGCTCTGAGTTTCAAGTGTCACACAGATGCCTAATGTTCCTGAGACCAAACAGATTATACACAAAGGGATAAGCATGCTGGAATTCAGAGATAGCCATTACAACTCAGGAATAGATTTGACACAGGCCTCTAGCCCAATGGCTGCCCTGTGGTCTGAAAATGTAAGGGCACCCCAAGTGTTCACGTGATGGTAGAGGTGTTGTGGCCTTAGCAGCTTGAGGTAGGTATATGAGGGTGATTCTGCAGCCCTGAGGATCACATGTCCCCAGGATGGATGGTGAGCTTTTGACTATCCCATTAGGATGCTATACTGGTATGCCCAAGGGCAAATTCCAATTTGGTTTGGAGTAGATGGAGGTTTAATGAAGTGCTCCTGAACAAGCTTGGGCCTGCCTTTCTTTCACAATGGCACAGAAATTACTGCTGGATCTTAGACATGCAGCTTAGCATCCCAGAATCTCACTTAGCAGAGCTCACCATGAGGTATGCCCATGTTCAGTCAATGAACCCACTGGAAGTCAGGGAAATTTGGACATCTTTCATGTGTCTGTCCTGTCCAGTTTAAAGCTGACATGATGAATGGCTCATGGTGGTCTTAACGGTTGGATGTCTTGCTCTATTACTGCTTGCCAGAAGTCTTATTGTGGACCTATATGAGTGACTATCAAGGTGGTCCTGTGATGCAGAGACCACATGATATGTGGACAGGCTGATATTTTTTGAGTTGAGTTTGTTGGAGGCATGATGGTGGACAAGGATGGAGACTCTCAGAGTGCAGGCATGATGGTGCATACAGAATATTGTTTGTTTCTTTGTCCAGGAATTTAAATTGCCCTGAGTGAAATCTCTGTTCTGGGAGCCAACATACCCCAGCTCTGACAGAGAGAATGATCCACTCTAACTGTCAAGGATCACCCCAGGTCCCCCTACTACCTGGTGCTGAGCATGGCAGGGATTAACCACACGTGGCACATATATTGTTCCAGTTCTGATAGCAAGATTTTAGCAAAGGAAGAAGACT
Source organism: Choloepus didactylus (assembly GCF_015220235.1). Taxonomy (NCBI): domain Eukaryota; kingdom Metazoa; phylum Chordata; class Mammalia; order Pilosa; family Megalonychidae; genus Choloepus; species Choloepus didactylus. The sequence continues at coordinate 194,488,741 of NC_051310.1, forward strand.
ACTCCAATCTATCCCTCCCCAAATTTTCCGATGCCTGAGGGACTATGCCCAAGAGGCACTGAATTTGAAAATTCCTCTCATATCCCATGTAAGCCAGTCAGTGTAAGCTCACCCTGATCTGACCCTGTGCCTTCATGAGGAGGGAAACCAACACATGTGAAGAGCTTTTATTTAAATCATTTCTTCACCATGTTAACATTCTTTCATATTCCTTGTATAAAAAGGTTGTCTTTAACAATTGGAAATTTATTGGTAAAAAATGTCAATTTCTTTAATTATTCTTGTAGTATTTCATTGAAGAACAGAGACATTCTCTTATATATTCACAGGAACATTACCACAATCATTAAATTAACCTGGTTGTAGTACAAATATGTCATCTAGGGGCCTGGTCCCCACCTCAACAATTACCCAGTCATGTCCTACAGAACAAGCAAAATGTTAATGGTAATAATAATGTTAGAAATGTAGAAAGGAACAAAACAAAAATAGTGTCTGGTCTCATAGCAAACATTGCATTTCTTTTTTCAGGTATATTTATTCTCTTTCATCTGAATATTTCTCAATTATTTCCTTCATCTGAATAAATAAGAAAACTGAACCATCCTTTAAAAGAATGTTCCTCAAATTTTGTTTTTTTTCAGAGGTTTCTCTTGCTGAAATTGAGTTTCTGAATTTTAGGCCAGAGAGGCAGATAATTATTGTGCACACATGGTGATTATTTTTTAAATGAGAAGTTTAACTATTGTTTCTTTCAGTGTACTGAATACATTTTAAACATTATCTATAAGCTACTAAAACACACAAGAATAAAAAATCACCACTTTATAATAAATTAAAGCAAAGTTCCAGAAAAGCAAATAACCTGAAGTAAATACTTTGATTCCCCCATTGCACAAGTTTGCACTAATGGGTTATCTTCAAGGCATTTGTTTAAAGATTTCTAATATTATAAACAGTACCCTTCATACAGTCCATGTATTTCCTTGGGGTACATTTTATTGCTGCACAGACCTATGGTTCCTTTTTCCCTCTCTTGTCTTCTAGTTACAGTTATACTTCTTCAAAACCTCATATCCACTTTCAAATGCAGGATTCTCTGCTGTGCCTTGTGTGCAGAAGCAGCAGCACACCACACCATGGGTTACTGAATTTTTCACATTACTCCAAATAGGAATCCCTGTACCCAGCTGTGCCCAATAGAGAGCAGGAAATCCCAAGTTACCAAAATTCAGGGAAGAACTCTCACTGAGGCTCAAAGGAGTGGAGGAGACAGAGTCAGCACAGGTTCCAATGCAGCTTAGAATTCTAGTGTGTGCTTTAAATGTGCATGCACAAATTACATTGTCCCTCACTTGTGCCACAATGAGCCTCAGGTTGCTAAGCAAGTGGTCTCGAACTCAATGGCTGCCCTGTGGTCTGAAAATGTATGGGGCTCTCCAAGCATGCAGGTGATGATGGAGGTGTTGTGGTCTGAGCAGTTTGGAGTAGGTATGTGAGGATGACTCTGCAGCCCTGAGGATCACCTTCCCCCTGGATAGATGGTGAGCTTTTGACTCTGCTGTTAGGATGCTATACTGGTATGACCTAGGGAAAATTCCAATTTGATGTGGGGTAGACCAAGGTTTAATGAAGTGCCCCAGGTGAAGCTTGGGCCTGCCATTTTTTCACAATGGCACAGAAATTACCACGGGATCTTAGACCTGCAGGTTACCATCTGGAATCTCATTTAGCAGGGCTTACCTTGAGGCATGCCCAAGTTCAGTCAATGAACCCACTAGAAATCAGGGAAACTTTGACATCTTTGATGTGTCTGTCCTGCCCACTCTTTATATCTGACATGATGATTGGCTCATGGCTGTCTTAATAGTGGCATTTCTTGCTCTAATAATGCTTGCCAGAAGTCTCATTATGGACCTAAATGCTGAGTGACAATCAAGGTGGTCCTGCACTGCAGAGACCACATGGTATGTGGACAGGCTGATATTTTTTGAGTTGAGTTTGTTGGAGGCATGATGGTGGACAAGGATGGAGACTCTCAGAGGGCAGGCATGATCTTGCACTCAGAATATTGTGTTTCTTAGTCCAGGAATTTTCATTGCCCTGAGGGAATTCCCTGTTCTGGGAGCCCACATACTCTGGCACTGTCAGTGAGAATGATCCACAAGCAACTGTCAAGGATCACCCCAGGTCCCCCTATTACCTGGTGCTGGGCATGGCAGGGATTAACCACAGATGTGGTACATATATTTTTCCAGATCTGATCACAAGATTATAGCAAAGGAAGAAGACTTCCCTGAACTGTCCCTTCCCTAATTTGCTAATGCTCAAGGGAGTATGCCCAAGTGTCACTGAATGTGACCATTCTTCTCATATTGCATGAAAGCAGGTCAGCTTAATCTCACACTGAACTGATCCTGTGTCTTCATGGGGAAAGAAACCAACATATGTGAATTGCATTTATTTAATTCATTTCTTCACCATGTTATCATTGTTCTGTATTCCTTGTATAAATGCTTTTCTTTAACAATTGAAAATTTTTTGGTAAAAAAAAAAGTCAGTTTCTTTATTCTTGTAGTAATTCATAGAAGAACAGGGATATTCTTATATGTATTCACAGGAACATTACCACAGTCATTAAATTAACCTGGTTGTAGTACTTATATGTCATCTAGGGGCCTGGTCCCCACCTCAACATTTACCCAGTCATGTCCTATAGACCAAGCAAAGTGTTAGTAGTTATAATAATGTTAGAAATGTAGAAAGGAATAAAACAAAAATTATGTCCAGTCTCATATCAAATATTGCATTTCCTTTTCAGGTATATTTATTCTCTTTCATCTGAATATATCTCAATTATTTCCTTCATCTGGATAAATTAGAAAACTGCTGAACCATCCTTTAAAAGAATACTCCTCAACTTGTGTTTTTTTTATAAGTTCTTCCTGATGAAATAGAGTTTATCAATTTTTGGCTGGATAGGCAGATAATTATTGTGTCCTGATGGTGATTATTTTTTAAATAAGAAGTTTAATTTTTGTTTCTTTCAATGTATTGAATTCATTTTAAACATTATCTATAAGCTACAGAAACAAACAAACATCAAAAATCAGCACTTTATAATAAATCAAAACAAAGTTTCAGGAAAGCAAATAACCTGAAATAACTACTTTTCTTCCCCCATTGCACAAGTTTGCATTAATGGGTTATCTTCAAGGCATTTGTTTAAAGATTTCTAATATTATAAATAATACTCTTCATGCAGTCCATGTATTTTTCTTGGGGTACTTTTTATAGCTGCACAGATCTATGTTTCCTTTCTCCCTGTCTTGTTATCTAGTTACAGTTACACTTCTTCAAATCCTCATATCCACTTCCAAATAGAGGCTTTTCTGCTGTTCCTTATTACAGAATCAGCTACACACCACATAGGTTACTGAATTTTCCCATTACTCCATATAGGAGTCCCTGTAACCAGGTGTGCCCAATGTACAGCAGGCAATCTGAACTTAACAAAATTCAGGGAAGAATTCTCACTGGGGTTTGAACCAGTGGAGGAGACAGAGTCAGCACAGGTCCCAAGTGGCTAAGAATTCTAATGGGTGCTTGGAATGCACATGCACAAATTATGTTGCCCCACACCTGTGTCACAATGAGCATCAGATTGGTAAGTAACAGGTCTCTACCCAATGGCTGCCCTGTGGTCTGAACATGTAAGGGGCTCCCCAAGTGTGCAAGTGATGGAGGAGGTGTTGTGGCCTGAGCAGTTTGGAGTAGGTATATGAGGAGGATTCTGCAGCCCTGAGGATCACCTGCCCCCAGGATGGATGGTGAGCTTTGACTCTCCATTATGATGCTATGCCCAAGGGAAAATACCTTTTTGGTGTGTGTTAGACAGAGGTTTCATGAAGTGACCCCCACCAAGCTATATACTGCCTTTCTTTCACAGTGGCAAAGGAATTTATGCTGGATCTTAGACTTGCAGCTTTGCATCCTGGAATCTCACTTAGAAGAGCTCACCATGAGGCATGCCAATGTTCATTCAATGAACCCACTAGAAGTCAGGGAAATTTGGACATATTTGTTGTGTCTGTCCTGTCCACTGTTTACAGGTGACATGATGATTGGCTCATGGCTGTATTAATTGTGGGATTTCTTGCTCTATTAGAGCTTGCCAGAAGTCTCATTCTGGACCTAAATGCTGAGTGAGAATCAAGGTGGTCCTCTGATGCAGAGACCACATGATATATGGACAGGCTGATATATTTTGAGTTGAGATTGTTGGATGAATGATGGTGGACAAGGATGGAGATATGAAAAGGACAGGCATGATGGTGCACACAGAATATTGTTTGTTTCTTTGTCCAGGAATTTCCATTGCCTTGAGGGAAATCCCTGCTCTGGGAGCTAACATACCCTGGCTTTGTCAGTGAGAATAATCCACAAGTAACTGTCAAGAATCACCCCAGTTCCCCTTTACCTGGTGCTGGGCATGAAAGGGATTAACCACAGATGTGGCACATAGATTGTTACCGATCTGATAGCAATCTTTTAGCAAATGAAGAAGACTTCCCTGACCTATCCCTTCCCAAATTTGCTAATGCCCAAGGGAGTGTGCCCAAGTGACACTGACTGTGACCATTCTCATATCTCATGAAAGCAGGTCAGTGTAATCTCACCCTTATCTGACCCTGTGCCTTCATGAGGAGGGCAACCAACACATGTGAAGTGCATTTATTTAATTCATTTCTTCACCAAGTTAACATTATTTCATATTCCTTGTATAAAAAGGTTGTCTTTACCAATTGGAAATTTATCAGTAAAAAAAATCAGTTTCTTTAATTATTCTTATAGTATTTCAATTAAGAACAGAGACATTCTCTTTGTATTCACAAGAACATTACCATAATCACTAAATTGATGTGGTTGTAGTACATATATACCATATAGGGGTCTGGTCCCCAACTCAAAAATTACCCAATCATGTCCTATAGATGAAGCAAAATGTTATTAGTAATAATAATGTTAGAAATGTAGAAAGGAAAAAAACAAAAATAGTGTCCAGTCTCATATCAAACATTGCATTTCTTTTTCAGGTACATTTATTTTCTTTCATCTGAATGTATCTCAATTATTTCTTTCATCTGGATAAATTAGAAAACTGCTGAATCATACTTTAAAAGAATATTCCTCAACCTGTGTTTTTTCAGAGGTTCTTCCTGATGAAATTGAGTTTATGAATTTTTGGTTGGATAGGCATATAATTATTGTGTTCTCATGGTGATTGTTTTTTAAATGAGAAGTTTAATTTTTGTTTCTTTCAATGTATTGAATTCATTTTAAACATTATCTATAAGCTACAAAAACAGACCAACATCAAAAATCACACATAATAAAGCAAAGCAAACTTTCCAAAAAGGAAATAACCTGAAATAAATACTTTGCTACCCCCATTGCACAAGTTTGCATTAATGACTTATCTTCAATGTATTTGTTTAAAGATTTCTAATATTATAAACAGTACTCTTCATACAGTCCATGTATTTTCCTTGGGTAGTTTTTATTGCTGTGCAGACCTATTTTTCCTTTTCCCTCTCTCATCAGGTATTTCCATTGTCAATACTTCAAATAGATGCTTCTCTGTTGAGCCTTGTGTGCAAAATCAGCTACACTCCACACAAGAATTCCTGAATCTTTCCCATTACTCTAAATAGGAATCACTTTACCCAGGTGTGTCCAATACAGAGCAGGCACTCTCAAGTGAAGAAACCTCAGGGAAGAAATCTCACTGGCATTTGAACCTGTGGAGGTGACAGAGACATCCGAGCTTCCAAAGTGGCTTAGAATTCTGCCAGGATCTTGGAATGCACAGAAGCAAATTATTCTAACCCTCACTTCCTCACAATGAGCATCAGGTTGCTAAGCAACAGTCCTCTATCTCAGGCTGCCCCGAGGTCTGAACATGTAAGGGGTTCCCCAATTTTGCAGGTGATGTTGGAGGTGTTGTGGCCTATGCAATTTGGAGAAGGTGTATGAGGATGATTCTGCAGCCCCAGGGATCACCTGCACCCCTGATGGATGGTGAGCTTTTGACTTTCCATGTAGGATCCTGTACTGAAAGGTCCAATGGCAAATTCCAATTTTCTGTGGTGTAGGTTGGGCATTTATGAAGTGCCCTGGCCAAGCTTGTGCCTGCCTTTCTTTTCCAATAGCATGGAAATTACCACTGGATCTAAGACATGCAGCTTAGTGTCCTGGGTGCTCACTTACCAGAGCTGAACAGTAGGAATGCCCATGTGAATTCAATGAACCCTCTTGGAGTCAGGGAAGTTTGGACAACTTTGATGTGTCTGCCCTTTCCACTGTTTAAAGTTGACATGAAGATTCACTCATGGCTGTCTTAGTGGTGGGATTTCTGGCTCTATTTATGCTTGACAGAAGTATCACTCTGGGCCTAAAGCTGAGTGAGAGACAAGGAGGTCTTGTGATGCAGAGACTGCATTATGTGTACAGGGTGATATTTTTTGAGTTGAGTGGGTTGCAGACATAATTGAGGACACCGATGGAGACTCCTAGAAGGCAAGCATGATGTTGTACACTGAATATTGTTTGTTTCTTAGTCCAGAAAGTATCATTGCCCTGAGGGAAATCCCTGTTTTGGGTGCCACCATACAAGGGCTCTGACATTGGGAATGATCCAGAGGTAACTTTGAATGCCCACCCCAAGTCCCCCTTTTACATGGTCCTGGACTAGGGAGTGATTAACCACAAATGTGGCACATATTTTGTTCCAGATCTGAAAGCAAGATTGTTACCATAGGAAGAAGCCTTGCCGACCTCTCTGTTCCCGAATTTGCTGATGCCTAAGGGTATGGGCCCATGTGGCACTGACTGTAACCATTCTTCCAATATCCCATGAAAGCAGGTCAGTGTAATCTCACCCTGATCTGACCCTATGCCTTCATGAATAGGGAAAACAACACCTGTGAAGTGCACTTATTTAATTTATTTTTAACTCCAAATTAACATTGTTTCATATTCCTTTTATAATAAGGTTTTCTATAACAATTGTATATTCATGTGTAAAAAAATATCAGTTGCTTTAATTATTCTTGTAGTATTTCACTTAAGAACAGAGACATTCTCTTAATTATTCACAGTAACATTAACACAATCATTTAGTTAACCTGGTTGTAGTACAATTATCTCATCTAGGAGCCTGGTCCTCACCTCAATGATTACCCAACCATGTCCTATAGATGAAGCAAAATGTTAACAGTAATAATAATGATAGAAATGTAAAAAGGTACAAAACAAAAATAGTGTCCTGTCTCATATCAAATATTGCATTTCTTTTTCAGTTATATTTATTCTCTTTCATCTGAATCTATCACAATTATTTCCTTCATCTGGACATATTAGAAAACTGCTGAACCTTCCTTTTAAAGAATAATCCTCAAATAGTGTTTTTTTCCAGAGGTTCTTCCTGATGAAATTGAGTTTATGAAATTTATGCCATATTGGCAGAAAGTTATTTGCCCTCATGGTGATTATTTTTTAAATGAAAAGTTTAATTTTTTCTTCTTTCATTGTTTTGAATTAATTTTAAACATTATCTAAAGATACAACACACAAACATCAAATATCACCATTTTATAATAAAGCATAGCAACCTTTCAGAAAAGCAAACACCCTGAAATAACTACTTTGCTTCCCCCATTGTACAAGTTTGCATAAATGGTTTATCCTCATGACATTTGATTAAATGTCTCTAATATTATAAGCAGTCCTCTTCATACAGTCCATGCAGTTTCTTTGGGGAGTTTTTTTTTTTTTTTTTTTTTTTTTTTTTTTATGTACAGTCCCATGTTTCCTTTTTCCCTATCTTGTCATCTAGTTCCATTCACACTGCTTCACATCCCTCATATCCACTTTCAATTAGACAATTCTCTGCTGGGCCTCATGTGCAGAATCAGCTAAGCACCACACCAAGTGTTTCTGAATCTTTTCTATTACTCCAAATAAGACTCCCTGTACCTAGGTGTGCCCAATACACAGCAGGAAATCACAAGTTAAGAAACCTCAGGGAACAAATCTCACTCCTCCTGTGGAGGAGAGGGAGTCAGCCCAGGTTCCAAAGAGCCTAGAATTCTGTGGGGTGCCTGGAACGTGCATGTGTAAATTACACTTACCCTCACCTGCCTCACAATGTGCATCAGGTTGCTAAGCAACAGGCCACTATGCCAATGGTTCCCCTGTGGTCTGAAAACATAAGGGTTTCTGCAAATGTGCAGGTAACTGTGGAGGTGTTATGGCCCATGCCACTTGGAGTAAGTATATGAGGATGATCTGCAACCCGAGGCTCACCTGCACATCTGATGGATGGTGAGCTTTTGACTCATCCTTGACTATCCTCTACTGGAAAGCCCAAGGGCTATATTCCTGTTTGGTCTGGGGTAGGTGAAGCATTAATGAAGTGCCCCTGGCCCAGAGTGGGACTGCCTTTCTTTTCCAATAGCCCAGAAATTACTGCTTGAACCAATACATGCAGCTTATCATCCTGGGTGCTCACTTACCAGAGCTCACCATGAGGCATTCCCATGTGCAGCCAACAAATCCCCTTGAATTCAGGGAAATTTGTAGAACTTTATGTCTTCCCTGTCCTGTTTATAGATGACATGAGGATTGACTCATGGCTGTCTGAGTAGTGTGGTTTCTTGCACTATTTTTGATTGCCCTAATTCTCATTCTGGGCCTAAATGCTGACACTCAAGATGTTCCTGTGATGCAGAGACCACATGATATATGGACAGACATATAGTTTTTGTATTGAGTGGGTTGAAGGCATGATTGGGGAGAGAGATGGAGACTCCCAGAGGTCAGGCATGATGGTGTACACTGAATATTGTTTGTTTCTTGCTCCAGGAATTATCATTGCTTTGAGGGAATTCCCTGTTCTGGGAGCCAACATACCCTGGCTGTGACATTGAGAATGTTCCAGAGGTAACTGTGAATGCCCATCCCAAGTGCCCATTTTTCATGGTGCTAGACTTGGGAGAAATTAACCACAGATGTGGCACATATTTTTTTCCAGTTCTGAAAGCAAGATTATTAGCAAAGAAGAAGTTTTACCTGAACTCTCCATTCCCATATTTGTTGATGCCCAAGTGAGTAGACCCAAGTGGCACTGACTATGACCATTGTTCTCATATCTCATGAAAGCAGGTGAGTATAATCTCACCCTGATCTGACACTGTGACTCCATGAGGGAGTCAACAGTGGGAAACCAACACATGTAAATTTTCAATGAGTTAACATTTTTTCATATTCCTTGTTTAATAAGATTTGCTTTAACTATTGGTAATTTAGGTGTAAAAAATGTCAGTTTCTTTAATTTTTCTTGTAGTATTTCACTTAAGAATGGAGACATTCTCTTATGTATTCACAGGAACATTACCACAATCATTAATTTAACCTGGTTGTAGTACAAATATCTCATCAAGGCCCTGGTCCCCACCTCAACAATTGCCCAATCATGTCCTATAGAACAAGCAAAATGTTTGTAGTAATAATAATGATAGAAATGTAGAAAGACACAAAACAAAAATAGTGTCATCTCATATTAAACATTACATTTCTTTTTCAGGTATATTTATTCTCTTTCATCTTAATATGTCTCAATTTTTTTCTTCATCTGGACATATTAGAAATCTGCTGAGCCATCCTTTTAAATAATTTTCTTCAATTTGTTTTTTTTTTTCCAGAGTTCCTTCCTGATGAAATTGAGATTATGAATTTTAGGCCAGATTGCCAGAAAATTATTGTGCCCTCATGGTGATTATTTTTTAAATGAGAAGTTTCTTTCATTGTATTGAATTCATTTTAAATACTATCCAGAAGCTGCAACAAGAAATGTACATCAAGAATCACCACCTTATAATTAAGCAAAGCAAAATTTCAAAACAGCAAATAACCTGAAACAAATACTTTGCTTCCCCCATTGCACAAATTTCCACTAATGCGTTATCTACCCTGCAGTTAATTAAAGATTTCTAATAGTATAAACAGTACTCTTCATACACTCCATGTATATTCCTTGGGGTATTTTTTATTACTGCACAGTCCTATGTTTCCTTTTTCTTCCTCTTGTCATCTAGTTCCAGTTACACTCCTTCACATCCCTCATATCCACTTTCAAATAGAGGCTTTTCTGCTGAGTATTGTGTGCATAATCAGCTGCATATCACACCAAGGGTTTCTGAATCTTTCCCATTACTCCATATAGGAATCCCTCTACCCAGGTATGCCCAATATGCAAAAGGAAATCCCAAGTTAAGATACCTCCGAGAAGAAATCTCACTGGGGCTCAAAGCAGTGGAGGAGACACAGTCAGCCCAGTTTCCCAAAGAGGCCTAGAATTTTGGCATGTGCTTGAAAGGTTCATGCTTATGGGTAAGTTACACTGACCATCCCCTGCCTCACAATGATCATCAGTTTGCTAAGCAACAAGCTTCTAGCCCAATGGCTGTAGGGTGGTCTGAAAATGTAGGCAGCACCCCAAGTGTGCAGGTAATGGTGTAGTTGTGACCCATGCAGTTTTGAGTAGGTGTATGGGGGTTATTCTTCAGCACAGAGGATCACCTGCCCACTGGAGTGATGGTGAGCTTTTGACTCTCCCATTAGGATGCTATACTGGTACCCCCAAGGGTAAATTCCAGGTTGGCTTGTGGTAGGTGGAGCTTTAATGAAGTGCCCCTGACCAATCTTGGGCCTGCCTTTCTTTTACAATGGCACAGAAATTACCATGGGATCTAAGACATGTAGCTTAGCATCCTGGGTGCTCACTTAGCAGAGCTCACCATGAGGCATGCACATGTCCTTTCAATGAACCCACAAGAAGTCAGGGAAATTTGGAAAACTTTGATGTGTCTGCCCTGTCCACTGTTTATAGCTGACATGAGTTTTGGCTCATGGCTGTCTTAATGGTGGGATTCCTTTCTCTATTTTTGCTTGCCATGTGTCTCACTCTAGGCATAAATGCTTAGTGACAATCAAGGTGGTCCTGTGAAGCAGAGACTACATGACATGGACTGGCTGAAATCTTTGTTGTTGACTGCTTTGGAGGCATGATTGGGGACAGGGATGGAGATTCCCAGAGGGCAGTTGTGATGGTGTACAGAGAATATTGTTTGTTTCTTGGTCCTGGAAGTTTCATTGCCCTTAGGGATATCCCTGATCTAGAAGCCATCATTCATTGGTTCTGACAGTGATAGTGATCCACAGGTAACTGTGACTGCACACCCCAAGTCCCTCTTTTACATTGTGCTGGACTTGGGAGGGATTAACTACAGATGTGGTGCATATTTTGTTCCAGATCTGAAAGCAAGGTTATTAGCAAAGGAAGAAGTCTTCCCTGACCTCTCCATTCCTGAATTTGCTGATGCCCATGGGAGTAGGCCCAAATGGCACTGACTGTAACCATTCTTCTTATATCTCATGAAAGCAGGTCAGTGTAGTCTCACCCTGATCTGTCAATATGCCTTCATTAAGAGGGAAACAATTCATGTTAAGTTCATTTATTAATTTATTTTTTACACCAAGTTATCATTGTTTCATATTCCTTGTATAATAAGGTTTTCTTTAACAATTGGAAATATATGTGCAAAAATGTCAGTTTTTTAAATTATTCTTTTGGTATTTCACTTAAGATCAGAGATATTCATTTATGTATTCTCAGGAACATTAACACAATCATTAAATTATCCTGGTTGTAGTATGATTATCACATCTAGGGGCCTGGTCCCCACCTCAACATTTATCCATTTATATCCTGTAGACCAAGCAAAATGCTAATTGTAACAATAATGATGGAAATATAAAAGGGAAAAAATAAAAATAATGTCCAGTCTCATATCAAATATTGCATTTCTTTTTCAGGTATATTTATCCTCTTTCATCTGAATATATCTCATTTATTTCCTTCATCTGGATATATTAGAAAACTGCTGAACCACCCTTTTAAAGAATATTCTTCAAATTGTGTTTTTCTCAGTGATTCTTCCTGATGAACTTGAGTTTAAGTATTTTACACCAGAAAGGTAGAAATTTTTGTGCCCTCATGGTGATTATCTTTTAAACATGAAATTTAATTTTTCTTTCTTCATTGTATTGAATTGATTTAAAACTTAATGTATAAGGTACAACACACAAACATCCAATTCACCACCTTGTAATAAAACAAAGCAAAGTTTCAGAAAAGCAAATAACCTGAAAGAAGTTTTCTTCCACCATTGCACAACTTTGCATTAATGGGTTATCTTCAAGGCAGTTGATTAAAGATTTCTAATATTATAAACAGTACTCCTCATATAGCCCCAGTATTTTCCTTGGGGTCTTGTTTATTGCTGCACAGTTCTTTCTTTTTTCCCTCTCTTGTCATCTAGTCCCAGTTACACTTCTTCACATCCCTCGCATCTACTTTCAAGTAGAGTCTTCTCTGCTGAGCCTTGTGTTCAGAATCAGCGACACACCACATCAGGTTTTTCTGAAAATTTCCCATTATAACAATTAGGAATACATTTACACAGGTGTGCCCAATAAACAGCAGGCATTCCCAAGTTATGAAACCTCAGCAAAGAAATCTCACTTGGGCTATAACCTATGTTGGAATCAGAATCAGCCCATCTTCAAAACGTGGCCTAGAGGTGGGGATGAGGCGGGGCAAGATGGCAGACTGGTGAGCTGTATGTTTTAGTTACTCCTCCAGGAAAGTAGGTAGAAAGCCAGGAACTGCGTGGACTGGACACCACAGAACAATCTGACTTTGGGCATACTTCATACAACACTCATGAAAACGTGGAACTGATGAGATCAGTGAAATCTGTAAGTTTTTGCGGCCAGGGGACCCGCGCCCCTCCCTGCCAGGCTCAGTCCCGGGGGAGGAGGGGCTGTCAGCTCCGGGAAGGAGAAGGGAGAACTGCAGTGGCAGCCCTTATCAGAAACTCATTCTACTGATTCAAACTCCAACCATAGATAGACTGAGACCAGACACCAGAGAATCTGAGAGCAGCCAGCCCAGCAGAAAGGAGACAGGCATAGATAAAAAACAACACGAAAAACTCCAAAATAAAAGCGGAGGATTTTTGGAGTTCTGGTGAACATAGAAAGGGGAAGGGCCCTGAGGCGCATATGCAAATCCCGAAGAAAAGCTGATTTGTCTGCCCTGTGGACCTTTCCTTAATGGCCCTGGTTGCTTTGTCTCTTAGCATTTCAATAACCCATTAGATCTCTGAGGAGGGCCCGTTTTTTTTTTTTTGTTGTTTTGTTTTGTTTTTTTTTAATCCTTTTTTCTTTTTCTAAAACAATTACTCTAAGAAGCCCAATACAGAAAGCTTCAAAGACTTGCTATTTGGGCAGGTCAAGTCAAGAGCAGAACTAGGAGAGCTCTGAGACAAAATGCAATAATCCAGTGGCTGAGAAAATTCACTAAACACCACAACTTCCCAAGCAAAGGGGGGTGTCCACTCACAGCCATCATCCTGGTGGACAGGAAACACTCCTGCCCATCACCAGCCCCATAGCCCAGAACTGCCCCAGACAACCCAGTGTGACGGAAGTGCTCCAAATAACAGGCACACACCACAAAACTTGGCGTGGACATTAGCCTTCCCTGCAACCTCAGCTGAATGTCCCAGAGTTGGGAAGGTAGAGCAGTGTGAATTAACAAAGCCACATTCAGCCATCATTTCAGCAGACTGGGAGCCTCCCTACACAGCCCAGCAGCCCAGAACTGCCCTGGGGGGACGGCACTCACCTGTGACATAGCACAGTCATCCCTCAACAGACGACCCGGGGTGCATGGCCTGGAAGAGGGGCCCACTTGCAAGTCTCAGGAGCCATACGCCAATACCAAGGACTTGTGGGTCAGTGGCAGAGACAAACTGTGGCAGGACTGAACTGAAGGATTAGACTATTGCAGCAGCTTTAAAACTCTAGGATCACCAGGGAGATTTGATTGTTAGAGCCACCCCCCTCCCTGACTGCCCAGAAACACGCCCCATATACAGGGCAGGCAACACCAACTACACATGCAAGCTTGGTACACCAATTGGACCCCACAAGACTCACTCCCCCACTCACCAAAAAGGCTAAGCAGGGGAGAACTGGCTTGTGGAGAACAGGTGGCTCGTGGACGCCACCTGCTGGTTAGAGACAGTGTACTCCACGAAGCTGTAGATCTGATAAATTAGAGATAAGGACTTCAATTGGTCTACAAATCCTAAAAGAACCCTATCAAGTTCAGCAAATGCCACGAGGCCAAAAACAACAGAAAATTATAAAGCATATGAAAAAACCAGACGATATGGATAACCCAACCCCAAGCACCCAAATCAAAAGACCAGAAGAGACACAGCACCTAGAGCAGCTACTCAAAGAACTAAAGATGAACAATGAGACCATAGTACGGGAGATAAAGGAAATCAAGAAGACCCTAGAAGAGAATAAAGAAGACATTGCAAGACTAAATAAAAAAATGGATGATCTTATGGAAATTAAAGAAACTGTTGACCAAATTAAAAAGATTCTGGACACTCATAGTACAAGACTAGAGGAAGTTGAACAATGAATCAGTGACCTCGAAGATGACACAATGGAAAATGAAAGCATAAAAGAAAGAATGGGGAAACAATTTGAAAAAATCAAAATGGACCTCAGGGATATGATAGATAATATGAAACGTCCAAATATAAGACTCATTGGTGTCCCAGAAGGGGAAGAAAAGGGTAAAGGTCTAGGAAGAGTATTCAAAGAAATTGTTGGGGAAAACTTCCCAAATCTTCTAAACAACATAAATACACAAATCATAAATGCTCAGCGAACCCCAAATAGAATAAATCCAAATAAACCCACTCCGAGACATATACTGATCACACTGTCAAACACAGAAGAGAAGGAGCAAGTTCTGAAAGCAGCAAGAGAAAAGCAATTCACCACATACAAAGGAAACAGCATAAGACTAAGTAGTGACTACTCAGCAGCCACCATGGAGGTGAGAAGGCAGTGGCACGATATATTTAAAATTCTGAGTGAGAAAAATTTCCAGCCAAGAATACTTTATCCAGCAAAGCTCTCCTTCAAATTTGAGGGAGAGCTTAAATTTTTCACAGACAAACAAATGCTGAGAGAATTTGCTAACAAGAGACCTGCCCTACTGGAGATACTCAAGGGAGCCCTACAGACAGAGAAACAAAGAAAGGACAGAGAGACTTGGAGAAAGGTTCAGTACTAAAGAGATTCGGTATGGGTACAATAAAGGATATTAATAGACAGAGGGGAAAAATATGACAAACATAAACCAAAGGATAAGATGGCCGATTCACGAAATTCCTTCACGGTTATAACGTTGAATGTAAATGGATTAAACTCCCCAATTACAAGATATAGATTCGCAGAATGGATCAAAAAAAAATGAACCATCAATATGTTGCATACAAGAGACTCATCTTAGACACAGGGACACAAAGAAACTGAAAGGGAAAGGGTGGAAAAAAATATTTCATGCAAGCTACAGCCTAAAGAAAGCAGGTGTAGCATATTAATCTCAGATAAAATAGACTTCAAATGCAGGGATGTTTTGAGAGATAAAGAAGGCCACTATGTACTAATAAAAGGGGCAATTCAGCAAGAAGAAATAACAATCGTAAATGTCTATGCACCCAACCAAGGTGCCACAAAATACATGAGAGAAACACTAGCAAAACTAAAGGAAGCAATTGATGTTTCCACAATAATTGTGGGAGACTTCAACATATCACTCTCTCCTATAGATAGATCAACCAGACAGAAGACCAATAAGGAAATTGAAAACCTAAACAATCTGATAAATGAATTAGATTTAACAGACATATACAGGACATTACATCCCAAATCACCAGGATACACATACTTTTCTAGTGCTCATGGAACTTTCTCCAGAATAGATCATATGCTGGGACATAAAACAAGCCTCAATAAATTTAAAAAGATTGAAATTATTCAAAGCACATTCTCTGACCACAATGGAATACAATTAGAAGTCAATAACCATCAGAGACTTAGAAAATTCACAAATACCTGGAGGTTAAACAACACACTCCTAAACAATCAGTGGGTTAAAGAAGAAATAGCAAGAGAAATTGCTAAATATATAGAGACGAATGAAAATGAGAACACAACATACCAAAACCTATGGGATGCAGCAAAAGCAGTGCTAAGGGGGAAATTTATAGCACTAAACGCATATATTAAAAAGGAAGAAAGAGCCAAAATCAAAGAACTAATGGATCAACTGAAGAAGCTAGAAAATGAACAGCAAACCAATCCTAAACCAAGTACAAGAAATGAAATAACAAGGATTAAAGCAGAAATAAATGACATAGAGAACAAAAAAACAATAGAGAGGATCAATATCACCAAAAGTTGGTTCTTTGAGAAGATCAACAAGATTGACAAGCCCCTAGCTAGACTGACAAAATCAAAAAGAGAGAAGACCCATATAAACAAAATAATGAATGAAAAAGGTGACATAACTGCAGATCCTGAAGAAATTAAAAAAATTATAAGAGGATACTATGAACAACTGTATGGCAACAAACTGGATAATGTAGAGGAAATGGACAATTTCCTGGAAACATATGAACAACCTAGACTGACCAGAGAAGAAATAGAAGACCTCAACCAACCCATCACAAGCAAAGAGATCCAATCAGTCATCAAAAATCTTCCCACAAATAAATGCCCAGGGCCAGATGGCTTCACAGGGGAATTCTACCAGACTTTCCAGAAAGAACTGACACCAATCTTACTCAAACTCCTTCAACACATTGAAGTAAATGGAACACTACCTAACTCATTTTGTGAAGCTAACATCAGTCTAATACCAAAACCAGGCAAAGATGTTACAAAAAAGGAAAACTACCGGCCAATCTCCCTAATGAATATAGATGCAAAAATCCTCAACAAAATACTTGCAAATCGAATCCAAAGACATTTTAAAAAAATCATACACCATGACCAAGTGGGGTTTATTCCAGGCATGCAAGGATGGTTCAACATAAGAAAATCAATCAATGTATTACAACACATTAACAAGTCAAAAGGGAAAAATCAATTGATCATCTCAATAGATGCTGAAAAAGCATTTGACAAAATCCAACTTCCCTTTTTGATAAAAGCACTTCAAAAGGTAGGAATTGAAGGAAACTTCCTCAACATGATAAAGAGCATATATGAAAAACCCACAGCCAGCATAGTACTCAATGGAGAGAGACTGAAAGCCTTCCCTCTAAGATCAGGAAAATACAAGGATGCCCGCTATCACCAATGTTATTCAACATTGTGCTGGAAGTGCTAGCCAGGGCAATCCGGCAAGACAAAGAAATAAAAGGCATCCAAATTGGAAAAGAAGAAGTAAAACTGTCATTGTTTGCAGATGATATGATCTTATATCTAGAAAACCCTGAGAAATCGACGATACAGCTACTAGAGCTAATAAACAAATTTATCAAAGTAGCAGGATACAAGATTAATGCACATAAGTCAGTAATGTTTCTATATGCTAGAAATGAACAAACTGAAGAGACACTCAAGAAAAAGATACCATTTTCAATAGCAACTAAAAAAATCAAGTACCTAGGAATAAACTTAACCAAAGATGTAAAAGACCTATACAAAGAAAACTACATAACTCTACTAAAAGAAATAGAAGGGGACCTTAAAAGATGGAAAAATATTCCATGTTCATGGATAGGAAGACTAAATGTCATTAAGATGTCAATTCTACCCAAACTCATCTACAGATTCAATGCAATCCCAATCAAAATTCCAACAACCTACTTTGCAGACTTGGAAAAGCTAGTTATCAAATTTATTTGGAAAGGGAAGATGCCTCGAATTGCTAAAGACACTCTAAAAAAGAAAAACGAAGTGGGAGGACTTACACTCCCTGACTTTGAAGCTTATTATAAAGCCACAGTTGCCAAAACAGCATGGTACTGGCACAAAGATAGATATATAGATCAATGGAATCAAATTGAGAATTCGGAGACAGATCCTCAGATCTATGGCCGACTGATCTTTGATAAGGCCCCCAAGGTAACTGAACTGAGTCATAATGGTCTTTTCAACAAATGGGGCAGGGAGAGTTGGATATCCATATCCAAAAGAATGAAAGAGGACCCCTACCTCACACCCTACACAAAAATTAACTCAAAATGGACCAAAGATCTCAATATAAAAGAAAGTACCATAAAACTCCTAGAAGATAATGTAGGAAAACATCTTCAAGACCTTGTATTAGGCAGCCACTTCCTAGACTTTACACCCAAAGCACAAGCAACAAAAGAGAAAATAGATAAATGTGAATTCCTCAAGCTTAGAAGTTTCTGCACCTCAAAGGAATTTCTCAAAAAGGTAAAGAGGTAGCCAACTCAATGGGAAAAAATTTTTGGAAACCATGTATCTGACAAAAGACTGATATCTTGCATATATAAAGAAATCCTACAACTCAATGACAATAGTACAGTCAGCCCAATTATAAAATGGGCAAAAAATATGAAAGACAGTTCTCTGAAGAGGAAATACAAATGGCCAAGAAACACATGAAAAAATGTTCAGCTTCACTAGCTATTAGAGAGATGCAAATTAAGACCACAATGAGATACCATCTAACACCGGTTAGAATGGCTGCCATTAAACAAACAGGAAACTACAAATGCTGGAGGGGATGTGGAGAAATTGGAACTCTTATTCACTGTTGGTGGGACTGTATAATGGTTCAGCCACTCTGGAAGTCAGTCTGGCAGTTCCTTAGAAAACTAGATAGAGAGTTACCATTCGATCCAGCGATTGCACTTCTCGGTATATACTCGGAAGATCAGAAAGCAGTGACACGAACAGACATCTGCACGCCAATGTTCATAGCAGCATTATTCACAATTGCCAAAAGATGGAAACAACCCAAATGTCCTTCAACAGATGAGTGGATAAATAAAATGTGGTATATACACACGATGGAATACTACGTGGCAGTAAGAAGGAATGATCTTGTGAAACATATGACAACATGGATGAACCTTGAAGACATAATGCTGAGTGAAATAAGCCAGGCACAAAAAGAGAAATATTATATGCTACCACTAATGTGAACTTTGAAAAATATAAAACAAATGGCTTATAATGTAGAATGTAGGGGAACTAGCAATAGAGAGCAATTAAGGAAGGGGGAACAATAATCCAAGAAGAACAGATAAGCTATTTAATGTTCTGGGGATGCCCAGGAATGACTATGGTCTGTTAATTTCTGATGGATATAGTAGGAGCAAGTTCACAGAAATGTTGCTATATTATGTAACTTTCTTGGGGTAAAGTAGGAACATGTTGGAAGTTAAGCAGTTATCTTAGGTTAGTTGTCTTTTTCTTACTCCCTTGTTATGGTCTCTTTGAAATGTTCTTTTATTGTATGTTTGTTTTCTTTTTAACCTTTTTTTCATACAGTTGATTTAAAAAAGAAGGTAAAGTTAAAAAAAAAAAAAGGAAAACAAGGGAAAAAAAAGATGTAGTGCCCCCTTGAGGAGCCTGTGGAGAATGCAGGGGTATTCGCCTACCTCACCTCCATGGTTGATAACATGACCACAGACATAGGGGACTGGTGGTTTGATGGGTTGAGCCCTTTACCACAGGTTTTACCCTTGGGAAGACGGTTGCTGCAAAGGAGAGGCTAGGCCTACCTATGGTTGTACCTAAGAGCCTCCTCCCGAATGCCTCTTTGTTGCTTAGATGTGGCCCTGTCTCTCTAGCTAAGCCAACTTGAAAGGTGAAATCACTGCCCTCCCCCCTACGTGGGATCAGACACCCAGGGGAGTGAATCTCCCTGGCAACATGGAATATGACTCCCGGGGAGGAATGTAGACCTGGCATCGTGGGACAGAGAACATCTTCTTGACCAAAAGGGGGATGTGAAAGGAAATGAAATAAGCTTCAGTGGCAGAGAGAATCCAAAAGGAGCCGAGAGGTCACTCTGGTGGGCACTCTTACGCATACTTTAGACAACCCTTTTTAGGTTCTAAAGTATTGGGGTAGCTGGTGTTGGATACCTGAAACTATCAAACTACAACCCAGAACCCATGAATCTCGAAGACAGTTGTATAAAAATGTAGCTTATGAGGGGTGACAAGGGGATTGGGAAAGCCGTAAGGACCACACTCCACTTTGTCTAGTTTATGGATGGATGAGTAGAAAAATTGGGGAAGGAAACAAACAGACAAAGGTACCCAGTGTTCTTTTTTACTTCAATTGCTCTTTTTCACACTAATTATTATTCTTGTTATTCTTGTGTGTGTGCTAATGAAGGTGTCAGGGATTGATTTGGGTGATGAATGTACAACTATGTAACGGTACTGTGAACAATCGAAAGTACGATTTGTTTTGTATGACTGCGTGGTATATGAATATATCTCAATAAAATGAAGATTAAAAAAAAAAAAAAAAAGACATAATGCTGAGCAAAATAAGCCAGGCACAAAAAGAGAGATATTGTATGTTACCACTAATGTGAATTCTGTGAAAAATGTACAATGTTTTATACTGTAGAATGTAGGGGACCTAGAGATACCAATTAGTGGAGGGGGAATGATAATATAATAAGAACAGATAAACTATGGAGGGTAATCTCAATGTTATGGGAATGCTCAGGAATGATTATGGTTTGTAAACTTTCTTGGATATAGTAAGATCATGTTGGAAGCAATAGAGTTATTTTAGGTTTTTTTTTCTCTTATTCCTTTGTTTTCTTAAGGGTTGTTAATTTTCTTGGGGTATGGTAGGAACATGTTGGAAGCAATGTAGTTATTTTAGATTATTTGTTTTTCTTACTCCTCTGTTTGGACATGGTTTATTAATTTTCTTGGGGTATGGTAGGAACATATTGGAAGCAAAGTAGTTATTTTAGGTTATTTGTTTTCCTTAATCCATTGCTTTGTTTGAAATGTTGTGGGGTTTTTTTGGTGGTTGTTTGCCTGTTTGTTTTTAATTTTTTGATAAACAAAGTTAAAAAATTGAAAAAAAAATCAGTAGAAAAATGGGAGTAAAAACTAAATGACAAATAGGGTGGGATGGGGGGATGGTTTGGGTACTCTCTTTTCACTTTTATTTTTTATTCTTATTCTGATTCTTTCTGATGTAAGGAAAATGTTCAGAAATAGATTGTGGTGATGAACGCATAAGTATATGATCATACTGTGAACAGTTGATTGTATACCATGGATGACTGTATGGTTTGTGAATATATTTCAATAAAACTGAATTAAAAAAAAACAAAAACAAAAAAACAAAACAAAACAAAAAAAAAGAAATCCCATGTGAAGAAGATGAAAAAAACTACAGACAGGCAGAAAATAATTGCAAACCACATATCCAACAAAGAATTTGTATCTAGAATATAGAAAGAACTCTCAAAACTCAACAGTGAGAAAATGAAAAATCCAATTGGAAAACAGGCAAAATACATGAACAGACATTTCACCAAAGAAGAAACACAGATTACAAGACAAGCACATGAAAAGATGCTCAATATCATTAGCGATTAGAGAAAGGCAAATTAAAAACACAGTTAGATACCACTGCACAACTATCAGAACAGCTAAAATAAAAAATACTGACAACACTAAATGTTGGTGAGGCTGCAGAGAAACTGAATCACTCATATATTGCTGGTGGGAATGCAAAGTGGTACAACAACTTTGGAAAACATTTTGGTAGTCTCTTTAAAAACCAAACATATAAACACCATATAACCCAGCAACTACACTACTGGGCATTTATCCCAGAGTAATGAAAACTGTGTTCACATAAAACCTGTATACATATGCTCATAGCAGCTTGATTTTTAATAATCAAAAACTGGAATAAGCCTAGATGTCCTTCAACAAGTGAATGGTTAAACAAACTTGGTATATCCATATCATGGAATACTATTCAGCAATAAAAAGGAATGAATTCTTGTACCAGTAACAACTTGGGCGAATTCCCAGGGAGTTATGTTAAGCATAAAAATCCAATTCAAGAAGATTACATACTGTTTGATTCCATTTACCTAACATTTTTAAATGACAAAACTTTAAAAATGGAGGAAAGCTTAGGGGTTGCCAGGGGTTACATGCGGGAGGATGGGGGCAAGGGTTTGAGAAGGAAGAGGGTTTGATCATAAAAGCGAAACAGGATGAATCTTTGTGGTGCTGAAACTGTTCAGTATCTTGACTGTGTGAATACACAAAACTACACAATAGCTAAAGTTGTATAGAACTTAACTCCCACACAAACAAGTCCAAGTAAAACTGGGGAAGACCTGTGGGTTCTATCAATGTCAATATGCTGGTTGTAATATTATACTATAGTTTTGCAAAATGTTACCATTGGTGGAAACTGGGCAAAGTGTACAGGGATTTTTTCTATTGTTTCCTACAATAGCATGTGAATCTACAATTATTTCTATAAAAGTTTCAATTAAAAAAATAAAAGTCCATGTTCTCAAGAAAAAAAAAAAAAAAAACATGGCCTAGAATTCTGGCAGGTGCTTGGAATGTGTACTTGCAAGTTATGCTGACCCTTACCTGCCTCAAAATGAGCATCAGTTTTCTAAGCAACATGCATCTCTCTCCAAGGATGCCCTGTGCTTCCCAAGAGTGCAGGTGATTGTGGAGATGTTGTGGTCCCTGCAGTTTGGAATAGGTATATGAGGATGCTTCTGCAGCACAGAGGATCACCTACACCCCCAAAGGATGATGAGATTTTGACTCTTCCGTGTGGATCCTATACTGGAAAGACCAAGGGCAAATTCCAGGTTGTTGTGGAATAGGTGGAGATTTAATCAAGTGCCCCTGGCTAAACTTGGACCTGCCTTAATTTTCAATATCACAGAAATTACCACTATGTCTCAGACATGCAGCTTAGCATCCTGGATGCTCTACCTGTGATTCCCATGTGCAAGCAATGAATCCCCTTGAAGTCAGGGAAATTTGGATAACTTCTTGTGTCTGCCCTGTCCACTGTTTATACCTGACATGATGAAAAGCTCATGGCTGCCTTTGTGGTGACATCTCTTTCTTCATTTGTATTTGCCAGATGTCTCATTCTGGGCGTAAATGCTGAGTGACATTCAATGTGGTCTTGTTATTCACAGACAACATGATGAAGACCTTCTGATATTTTTAGGTTTGAGTGGGTTAGAGGCCTTATTGGGGACAGGGTTGGAGACTCCCAGTTGGGAGGCTGATGGTGTACACTGAATATTGTTTCTTTCTTGGTCCAGGAATTATTTCCCTGAGGAAATCCCTGTTCAGGGAGCCAACATACCCTGGCTCTGACAGTGAGAATGATCCACAGGTAATTGTGAATGCCCACCCCAAGTCCCCCTTTTATATGGTGCTGGACTTGGGAGAGATTAGCCACAGATGTAGCATATATTTTATTCCAGATCTGACAGCAAGGTTATTAGCAAAGGAAGAAGATTTCCCCAACCTCTCTGTTCCCAAATTTGCTGATGCCCAAGGGAGTAGGCCCAAGTGGCACTGACTGTGACCATTCTTCTCATATCCCATGAAAGCATGTCAGTGTAATCTCACCCTGATCTGACCCTGTGCCTTCGTGAAAAGTGAAACCAACTCATGTGAAGATGATTATTTCATTTATATTTTCACCTAGTTAACATTGGTTCATACTCCTTGTATAAAACTTTCCTTAACCATTAGAAATTTTTGTGTAAAGAAATGTCAGTCATTTTAATTATTCTGGTGGCATTTCATGTAAGGACAGAGACATTCTCTCCTGTATTCACAGGAATATTGCCACAATCATTAATTTAACCTTGTTGTAGTACTAGTATCACATCTAGGGGCCTAGTCCACACCTCAACAATTACACAATAATATCCTATAGACCAAGCAAAATGTTAATAGTAATAATAATGATAAAAATGATGAAAGACAACACAAAACAGTGTTCTGTCTCATATCAAACCTAGCATTTCCTATTCAGTTACATTTTTCTCTTTCTTTTCAATATATGTCATTTCTTTCCTTCATCTGTACATTAGAAAACAGCTGAACCATCATTTTAAAGAATATTCCTCAAATTGTGTCTTTTTACCAAGGTTCTTCCTGATGAAATTGAGTTAATGAGTTCTAGGCTGGAATGGCAGGAAATTATTGTGCCCTTAGGGTGTTTATTTTTTAAATGTTATGTTTAATTTTATTTCTTTCATTGTATTGATTTTATTTTAAACTTTATGTATAAACTAAAACAACACACTCATGTCAATAATCTCCACCTAATAAAAAAAGCAAAGCAATGTTTCAGAAAATCAAATACCCTGAAATTGCTACTTTGATTCAAGCATTGTCCAAGTTTTCATTAATGTGTTATCTTCAAGGCAGTTGATTAAACTTTTATAATATTGCAAATTGTACTCTTCATACTGTCCATTTATTCTCTTATGGGTCTTGTTTATTGCTTCACAGTCTTATGTTTCTTACTTCCCTCTCTTATCATCTTCTTTCAATTGCACTACTTCACATCCCTCATATCCACTTTCAAATAGAGGCTTCTCTGCTGACCGTTGTGTGCACAATCAACTACACACCACACCAAGGTTTTCTGAATCTTTCCCATTACTCCAAATAGGAATCCACATACCCAGGTGTGCCCAGTATACAGCAGGCAATCCCAAGTTAAGAAACCTCAGGTAAGAAATCTCACTGGGGCTTGAACCTGTGGAGGAGACAGAGTCAGCCCAGGTTCCAAAGTGGCCTAGAATTCTGGCAGGTGCTTGGGATGCACATGCACAAATTATGCTGAGACTCACCTGCCTCACATTGAGCATCAGGTTGCTAAGCAACAGTTCTGTAACCCAATGACTGCCATGAGGTACAAAAACTTATGTTGCACCCCAAGTGCGCAGGAGATTGTGGAGGTGTTGTGGCCTGTGAAGTCTGGGGATTGTATATGGGGTGCTTCTGCAGCTCACAGTATCACCTTCACACCAGCTGGATGGTGAGCTTTTGACTCTCCCAGGACAATCCTATACTGGAAGGTCAAATTCCACATTGGAGTGCCATAAATGGTGCTTTAAGTGAAGTGTCCCTGGTAAAGCATGTGCCTGTCAATCTTTTTCAAAGGCACAGAATTTACCACTATGTCTAAGGCATAGAGTTTAGCATCCTGGGTGCTCAATTACCAGAACTCACCATGAGACATGCCCATGTGTAGTGTGTGAACCTGTTTGAAGTCATGGAAGCTTTCAACACCTAGGATGCATTTGCCCAGTCCCCAGTTTCTAGCTGACATGAGGTTGGTTCATGGCTGTCTTACTATTGGGATTTCCTGCTCTGTTTCTGCTTGCCAGATGTCTCACTCTGGGTCTAAATATGAGTGACAGTCAAGGGGTTACTGGTATGCAGACCCAACATGATGATGACCAGTTGTTGTTTTAGTGTTGAGTGGGTTGGAGGAATGACTGGGAACAGAGATGGAGACTCACAGAGTGCAGGCATGATGGCGTACACTGAATATTTTTTGCTTCTTGGTCCAGGAATTACCATTGTGCTGAGGGAAATCCCTGATCTGGGAGCCAGCGTATCCTGGCCCTGACAGTGAGTGTGCTCCCCAGGAAACTGTGAATGCCAACCCCAAGTCCCCCTTTTACATGGTGCTGGACTTGGGAGAGATTACCCACAAATGTGGCACCTTCTTTTCCAGCACTGAACAGAAGTTAATTACCAAAGGATACATCCCCAATGTAACTGATCCTAAATGTTTTGAGGCCCAAGGGAGTAGGCCCATATGTCTATGACTGTGACCATTCTTCTCTTCTCCCATGAAAGCATGTCAGTGGATTCTTGCCCTGGCCTGACCCTGTGCTTTCATGAAGAGGGTATCCATCTCATCTGATGTTGGTTTATTTTATTTTTTTTTCACTGAGTTAACATTGGTTCATATTATTTGTAAAATAACTCTTTTGCTTTAACCCATGGAAATTAATGTGTAAAGGATGTGTCTGTTTCTTTAACTTTTCTTGTGGCATTTCATCTAAGAACAAAGATATTCTGTTATATATTCACAGGAACATTATCACAGTCATTAAATTAAACTTGGTGTTATACCATTATCTCAAACAGAGGCCTGGTCCACAGTCAACAAATGCCCAATCTTGTCCTATAGAACAAACAAAATGTTACTATTAATAATAATGATGGAACTGAAGAAAGACAAAAAAAACAGTGTCCAGTCTCATATCAAACATTCCATTTTGTTTTCAGGTATATTTATAATATTTCAACTGAATATATATCATTTATTTCCTTCATCTGGACATATTTGAAAACTGCTGAACCATCCTCAAAGAATTTTCCTCAAATTCCACTGTTTCTTCATGATGAGATTGAGTTTATGAATTTCAGGCAGGCATGGAAGAAAACTATTTTGCCTTCAGGTTGTTTTCTTTAATGATTTTTTTATTTTTATTTCTTTTCATTGTATTTATTTTATTTTAAAATTTATCTATAAACTAAAACAATGCACAAACCTCAAATATCACCATCTTATAAACAAAACAAAGCAAAGTTTCAGAAAATCAAATAATCTGAAATAACTACTTTGCTTCCATCATTGTCCAAGTTTGCATTAATATGTTACCTTCAATCCAGTTGATTCAACATTTGTAATATTATAAACTGTACTCTTCATGCAGTCCATGTGTTTTCTTAAGGGTCTTGTTTATTGCTGCACAGTCCTGTGTTTCTTATTTCCCTTTCTTGTCATCTAGTTCCAATTAGACTACTTTGTGTCCCTCACATCCACTTTCAAATATTGACTCCTCTACTGAAATTTTTTTGTAATTAAAATTTTTATAAAATTTCCCCCCTTGTTTTTCAAGGTTTCTAAATATCTTTCCAGAAGTAAGTGAATGAAATGGTAAGGAAATTACAAAATTATACATATTTTTTCCTGAATTAATACATAAGGTAAATAGTACTTTTGTCAGTATAAATGTGAAATTTATAATACAGAATGGTATCACTGAAACTGGTTATTACTATCCCTTGCAAAGGCCTGACTTAAAATTAAAAATATAGCTTAAATTAATTATTTCAACAATTTATTTCCAGGTTACATAGTACTTATATTATAAAATAAACTATGTAGATTTTCAATAGTTCTCAAATTGTTGATAGATGTCTTATATTAATGACAAAAAATAAACAACAAAACTCTAAAGCCTCTTGTTTAATTAATATGTTTTCCAGGTATTTATGCAAACATGAATTTATGTATTACAGTCTGAAAAATTGAAATATATAACTGTGAAATAGCATTCAAATATACTTCAGATATGGTTCTCATCCTTTATCTTTCAAGTATTTATTTGTTGTGCTTTCTTCTATAGCATATTAAAAATTAATGTTCACATTTTTTATAATTCATTTTTATTGAGATATATTCACATACCATGCAGTAATACAAAACAAAATGTACATTCAATTGTTTATGGTACCATTATATAGTTGAGCATTCATCACCAAAATTAAATTTTGATATTTTCATTACCACACACACAAAGAGAGTAAGAATAAAAATTAAAGTGAAAAGAACAATTAAAGTGAAAAATAACACTGGGTGGCTTTTTTTCTTCCCCCATTCATCTACTCATCCATCCATAAAGTAGACAAAGGGGAGTGCTGTCCATGTGGTTTTCCCAATCACATTGTCACCCCTCATAAGCTACATTTTTACACAATTGTCTTCAAGATTCACGGGTTCTGGGTGGTAGTTTGATAGTTTCAGGTATTTACTGCTAGCTATTCCAATTCATTAGAACCTAAAAAGGATTGTCTATTTTGTGCATAAGAGTGCCCATCAGAGTGACCTCTTGGCTCCTTTTGGAATCTTTCTGCCATTAAGGCTTATTACATTTCCTTTCACATCCCCCTTTTGGTCAAGAAGATGTTCTCCATCCCAAGATGCCAGCACTAGATTCCTCCCCAGGAGTCATATTCCATGTTGCCAGGGAGATTCACTCCCCTGGGTGTCAGATGCCATGTAGGGGGGAAGGCAGTGATTTCACCTGCCAAGTTGGCTTAGCTAGAGAGAGAGGGCCACATCTGAGCAACAAAGAGGCATTTGGGAGGAGTCACTTAGACACAATGGTAGGGAGGCCTAGCCTCTCCTTTGCAGCAACAGCCTTCCCAAGGGCAAGTACTGTGGTACAGGGCTCAGCCCATCAAGCAAGCAGTCCCCTATGTCTTTGCACACATTACCAAAAATTGAGGTGGGGAAACCCAAAACCCCTGCATTCTCTACCAGCTCCTCAAGGGACTCTGCATAATTTTTCATTTTTTAAATTAAGTTTTTTAAATCAACAATATCAAAAAAAATTTAAAAAACATTTCAAACAAAACATAACAAGGGAGTAAGAAAAAGGTAACTAACCTAAGATAACTACTTTACTTCCAACATGTTCCTACTCTACCCCAAGAAAGTAACCTAATATAGCAACATTTCTGTGAACTTGTTCCTACCATACCCATCAGAAATTAACAGACCATAGTCATTCCTGGGGATTCCCAGAATACTAATTTTACCCATGAGAGCTTATCTGTACTTATTGGGTTATCACTCACCTTTCCTTAAATGCTCTCTATCGAGATGCCCTACATTCTACATTATAGACCATATTTTTTTACATTTTTCAATGTTCACATTAGTGGTAGCATATAATATATCTCTTTTTGTGCCTGGCTTATTTCTCTCAGCATTATGTCTTCAAGGTTCATCCATGTTGTCATATGTTTCATAACATTGATCCTTCTTACAGCTGTGTGGTATTCCATTGTGTGTATGTGCCACATTTTATTAATCCACTCATCTGCTGAAGAACATTTGCGTTGTTTCCATCTCTTGGCAAATGTGAATAATGCTGCTATGAATATCGGCATGCAGATATCTGTTCTTGTCACTACTTTCAGCTCTTCCAGGTATATACATAGAAGTGCAATTGCTGGATCAAAGGGTAACTCTATATCTAGTTTTCCAAGGAGCTGCCAGACTGACTTTCAGAGTAGCTGAACCATTATACAGTCCCACCAACAATGAATAAGTGTTCGAATTTCTCCACATCCTCTCCAGCATTTGTAGTTTGCTGTTTGTTTAATTGTAGCCATTCTAATTGGTGTGAGAGGTTATCACATTGTGTTCTTAATTTGCATTTCTCTAATAGCTAGTGAAGCTGAACATTTTTCATGTGTTTCTTGACCATTTGTGTTTCCTCTTCAGAGAACTGTTTCTTCATATCTTCTGCTCATTTTATAATTTGGCTGTCTGTAGTCTTTTCATTGAGTTGTAGGATTTCTTTATATATGCAAGATATCCATCTTTTGTCAGATACATGGTTTCCAAAAAGTTTTTCCCATTGAGTTGGCTGCCTCTTAACTTTTTTGACAAATTCCTTTGAGGTACAGAAACTTCTAAGCTTGAGGAGATCCCGTTTATCTATTTTTTCTTTTGTTCCTTGTGCTTTGGGTGTAAAGACTTGGAAATGGCTGACTTATACAAGGTCTTGAAGATGTTTTCCTATATTATCTTCTAGGAGTTTTATGGTACTGTCTTTTATATTGAGATCTTTGATCCACTTTGAGTTAACTTTTTTGTAGGGTGTGAGATAGGGGTCCACTTTCATTCTTTTGGATATGGATATCCCACTCTCCCAGCCCCATTTGTTGAAAATACTGTTATGTCCCAGTTCAGTCACTTTGGAGACCTTATCAAAGATCAGTCAGCTGGAAACTGAAAATGACTGGGGCTTTCTCCACTGAGTCAAAAAAAGAAACAGATATTCCCCTTCAGACCTAGTCCAAGGTGACCCTCTGGCTCTCCAAGCATCAAAAAGCCACCATGCCATGGATCTGTTGTCAAAAAGTTTCTGAGTGACAGCAGGAGAAGATGGAGTATTACATATTGGACATTCATCTATAAACCACTCTGAGGTTTCTACCTGTGGAAATGAAGAGGAGCTAACTGTGTGAAACTCAGATTAATCCCAGGACATATACAGAGAAAACTGAATAAATTGAGTTGGGTGACAGTTTGAACATGTAGGCTTCTCAACCTTACATTTGAAAAATAACCAAATCTCAAAGACTCAGTTGTAATAAATGTTTTATTTTGGAATAATTTTAGATTTAGAGAAAAGTTGCAAAGATAATAAAGAGAATTTCCATATACTACCCTTTACCCAGTTTCCCCTCATGTTATACTATATTTCCATGGAAGATTTGTCAAAAATAATTGGCATATTATAAGGCTTTTTAAATAGTAAATATACACTGTAATATTATATGAGTGTGAGATTAAATATAAAATAAGCTTTGAATGAAAGCTAAACTGTATTTATGTCTGACTTTGCTTACACTTTCCCCACCTACTTCCTCCCACTTAATACTTAGATAAAGAACCTCCTTAATCCCTTCAAGGACAAATGTAAGACCCAGATTTTCTATGTTCTGCTCCTGCTCTGATGAACTTACCCATCACTGATTCTTATTATGTATAGTGGGTGCTACATAAATTCACATCCAGTCATATCTCTGATTGATACAGAGAAGCTTTAATTCATAAAAACAAGTTTAGAATTTGGAATATATATAAGACCTGGGTTTGTATCTGAATCTTTCATCTTTCATAGTTGTGTGACCTTGAGCAAGCAGGAGTACTATTACTACAACATATGATAAGAGAGCTGTGATTATTAAATGAACTATTTTATAAAAAATTTTCAAAATAGTATATGGGATGTAGTATAGGACCAATAAATGTTAGCTATAACTACTAATACTGCTACTACTCTACAATGGCTCCACAATAGACGGTCTGCAAATTATGGCCTGTGGGTCAAAACCAGCTTGCTGTCTGTTTTTGTATAGCCTGTGAGCTAAAAACAGATTTTACATTTTTAAATGGTTGAAAACAAAAGAATTATGTTTTATGACATGTGAAAATTCTAATTTTGTCCATAAATAAAGTTTCACTGGAACACACACACACACAAAAGATCAGTCAGCTGCAGATCTGAGGTTCTAAGTCTGAATTCTCAATTTGGTTCCATTGATCAATATATCAATATGTCCATCTTTTTGCAAGTGCCATGCTGTTTTTTTCCCCCATTGGCCTTCTCAAGATTATTTTTTTATTCATTTTATTGAGATTTATTCACATACCATGCAGTCATATAAAACAAAGTGTACATTCAGTTGTTTACAGTACCATCATATAGTTGTGCATTCATCACCAAAATTAAATTTTGACACTTTCATTACCACACACACAAAAATAATAAGAATAAAAATTAATGTGAAAAGGAGCAATTAAAGGAAAAAAGAACACTGGGTGCCTTTTTTTGTTTGTTTTGTATTGTATTTAATTTTTTTTTCCTTCCCCCATTTTTCTACTCATCCATCCATATACTAGAAAAAGGAGAGTGTGGTCCATATACCTTTCCCAATCACATTGTCACCCCTCATAAGCTACATTTTTATACAATCATCTTCAAAATTCATGGGTTCTGGGTTATAGTTTGATAGTTTCAGGTATTTACTGCTAGCTATTCCAAATCTTTAGGACCTAAAAAGGGTTGTCTGTATTCTACATAAGAGTGTCCACCAGAGTGACCTCTCAGCTCCTATTGGAATCTCTCTGCCACTGAAGCTTATTTCATTTCCTTTCACATCCCCTTTTCAGTCAAGAAGATGTTCATCTCATGAAGCCAGGACTAGATTCCTCCCTGGGTGTCATATTCCATGTTCCCAGGAAAATTCACTCCCCTGGGTGTCAGATGCCATGTAGGGGGGAGGACAGTGATTTCACCTGCCAAATTGGCTTAGCTAGAGAGAGAGAGAGGGCCACATCTGAACAACAAAGAGGCATTTGAGAGGAGGCTCTTAGGCACAATTACAGGGAAGCTTAGCCTCTTCTTTGCAGCAACAGTCTTCCCAAGGGCAAGTCCTGTGGTAGAGGGTGCAGCCCATCAAACCACTAGTCTCCTATGTCTGTGAGCACATCAGCAACTACCACAGTGGGGAAGCCCAGCACCCCTGCATTCTCCACCAGCTCCTCAAGGGGGCTCTGCATATTTATTTCATTGTTTTGTTTTGTTTTGTTTTTTTAATTAACTTTTCTTAATTAACTTTTTTAAATCAACTATATAAAAAATAAAAAAATATAATAAAAAGACATTTCAGACAAACCACAAGGGCATAAGAAAAAGACAGCTAACCTAACTACTTTACTTCCAACAGGTTCCTACTCTACCCCAAGAAAGTAACCTAATAGCAACATTTCTGTGAACTTGCTCCTCCTATACCCATCAGAAATTAATAGATCCTAGTCACTCTGGGGCATTCCCAGAATGTTAAATTTACACATAATAGCTTATCTGTTCTTATTGGGTTATCATTTCCCCTTCCTTAATCGCTCTCCTTCACTAGTTCCCCTACATTCTACATCACAAATCATTTGATTTACATATTTCAATGTTCACATTAGTGGTAGCATATAATATTTCTCTTTTTGTGCCTAGCTTATTTTGCTCAACATTATGTCTTCATGGTTCATTCATGTTGTCAGATGTTTCATGAAATCATTCCTTCTTACAGCTGTGTAATATTCCATCATGCATATATGCCACATTTTAGTTATCCACTCATCTGTTGAAGGACATTTGTGTTGTTTCCATCTCTTGGCAAATGTGAATAATGCTCTTATGAACATTGGTATGCAGATATCTGTGCATGAGCCTGCTTTCAGATATTCTGGGTATATATCAAGCAATGCAATCACTGGATCCAAGAGTAACTCTATATCTAGTTTTCTAAGGAAGTGCTATACTGACTTCCAGAGTGGCTGAACCATTATACCATCCCACCAACAATGAATAAGTGTTCCAATTTCTCCACATCTTCTCCAGCATTTGTTGTTTGCTGTTTGTTTAATGGCAGCCATTCTAATTGGTGTGGGATGCTATCTCACTGTGGACTTAATTTGCACCTCTCTAATAGCTAGTGTCGCTGAACTTTTTTTCATGTTTCTTGGCCATTTGTATTTCCTCTTCAGAGAACTGTCTTTTCATATCTTTTGCCCATTTTATAATTCAGCTGTCTGTACTATTGTCATTGAGTTGTAGGATTTATTTATGTATGCAACATATCAGTCTTTTGTCAGATACATTGTTTCCAAAAAATTTTTCCCATTGAGTTAGCTGCCTCTTAAGGTTTTTGATGAATTCCTTTGAGGTACAGAAACTTCTAAGCTTGAGGAGTTCCCATGTATCTATTTTTCCTTTTGTTGCTTGTGCTTTGGGTGTAATGTCTAGGAAGTGGCTGCCTAATACAAGGTCTTGAAGAATTTTCCCTACATTATCTTCTGGGAGTTTTATGGTACTGTCTTTTATATTGGGACCTGTGATACACTTTGAGTTAATTTTTGTGTAGGGTGTGAGGTAGGGGTCCTCTTTCATTCTTTTGGATATGGATATCAAAGTCTCCCCACCTCATTTGTTGAAAAGACTGTGATGTCCAAGTTCAGTGCTTTAGTGACCTTATCAAAAATCAACCGGCCATAACTGGTGGTTTGATGTGTTGAGCCCTTGAGCATGGGACTTGCCCCTATGAAGCTCATTACCACAAAGGAGAGTCTAAACTTGTATGTAATGGTGCCTAAGAGTCTCCCCCTGAGTACCTCTTTGTGGCTCAGATGTGGCCCTCTCTCTCTCTAACTGAGCCATCTCAACAGGTGAACTCACTGCCCTCCCCCCTACATGGGACCCGACTCCCAGGGGTGTAAATCTCCCTGGCAACACAGAGTATGACTCCCAGGGATGAATGTGGACCCGGCATCGTGGGACTGAGAGTATCTTCTTGACCAAAAGGGGGATGCAAAATGAGACGAAATAGTTTCAGTGGCTAAGAGATTCCAAATGGAGTTGAGAGGTCACTCTGGTGGACATTCTTATGCACGATATAGATAACACCTCTTAGGCTTTAATGTATTTGAATAGCTAAAAGTAAATACCTGAAACTACCAAACTCCAACCCAGCAGTCTGGACTCCTGAAGACAATTATATAATAATGTAGATTACAAGGGGTGACAGTGTGATTGTGAAGACCTTGTGGATCACACCCCCTTTATCTAGTGTATGGATGAGTGGAGGAATGGGGATAAAAACTAAAGGACAAATGGGGTGGGATGGGGGGATGATTTGGGTGTTTTTTTTTTCACTTTTATTTTTTATTCTTGTTCTGGTTCTTTCTGATGTAAGGAAAATGTTCAGAGATAGATTGTGGTGATGAATGCATAACTATGTTATCATACTGTGGACAGTGGATTGTATATCATGGATGATTGTATGGTGTGTGAATGTATCTCAATAAAACTGAATTTAATAAAAAAAAAATCAGCCGGCCATAGAATGGGGGCATCTATCTCTGAATTCTCAGTTCAATTCCATTTATCAATATGTCTATCTTTGTGCCAGTACCATTCTGTTTTGACAACAGTGGCTTTTTAATAACCTTCAAATTCAGGGAGTATAAGTCCTCCCACTTAGTTTTTCTTTTTTAGACTGTCTTAAGCAATTCAAGGCATCTTCTCTATCCAAATAAATTTGATAGCTAGCTTTTCCCAGTCTGCAAAGTAGTTCATTGGAATTTTGATTGGGATTGCATTGAATTTATAGATGAGTTTGGGTAGAATTGACATCTTAATGACACTTAGCCTTCCTATCCATGAACATGGAATATTTTTCCAAATTTTAAGGTCTTCTTCTATTTCTTTTAGTAGAGTTATGTAGTTTTCTTTGTATAGATCTTCTACATCTTTGGTTAAGTTTATTCCTAGGTACTTGATATTTTTAGTTCCTATTGAAAATGGTATATTTTTTGAGTGTCTCTTCAATGTGTTCATTTTCAGCATATGGAATCATTACTGGTTATGTGCATTAATCTTGTATCCTGCTACTTTGCTAAATTTTTTTATCAGCTTTAGCAGCTGTATCATCAGTTTCTCAGGGTTTTCCAGATATAAGATCATATCATCTGCAAACAATGACAGTTTTACTTCTTTTTTTCCTATTTGGATGCCTTTTGTTTATTTGTCTTGCTGTATTACCCTGGCTAGCATTTCCAGCACAATGGTGAATAACAGTGGTGAGTGCAGGCATCCTTCTCTTGTTCCTCATCTTAGAGGGGAGACACTCAGTCTCTCATCTTTGAATGCTATTCTGGCTGTGGGTTTTTCATATATGCACCTTACCATATTGAGGAAGTTTCCTTGAATTCCTATCTTTGAAGTGTTTTTATCAAAAAGTGTTGTTGGATTTTGTCAAATGCTTTTTCAGCATCTATTGAGATGATCATTTGATTTTTTCTGTTTTGATTTGTTAACGTGTTATAATACATTGATTGATTTTCTTATGTTGAAACATCCTTGCATGCCTGAAATGAATCCCACTTGGTCATGGTGTATGATTTTTTTAATGTGTCTTTGAATTCAATTTGCAAGTATTTGGTGAGAATTTTTGCCTCTATATGCATTAGGGAGATAGGCATGTAGATTTACTTTTTTGTGGCATCTTTGGCTGTTTTGGTATTAGATTGATGTTAGCTTCATAAAATGAGTTAGGTAGTGTTAGAATTTCTTCCATGTTTTGAAAGAGTTTAAGTAAGATTGGTATCAGATCTTTTTGGAAAGTTTGGTAGAATTTCCCAGTGAAGGCATCTGGCTGTGGGCACTTCCTTGTGGGAAGGCTTTTGATGACTGGATCTCTTTTCTTGTGATTGAGTTGATTGAGTTCTTCTATTTCTTCTCTGGTCAGTCTAGGTTGTTCATATATTTCCAGTAAATTGTCCATTTCATTTACATTATCAAATTTGTTGCCATACAGTTGTTCATAGTATCCTCATAATTTTTTTAATATCCTTGGGATCTGCAGTAATGTCACCTTTCTCATTCATTATTTTGTTTATATGGGTCTTCTCTCTTTTTGATTTTGTCAGTCTAGCTAGGGGCTTGTCAATCTTTTTGATCTTCTCAAAGAACCAACTTTTGGTGTTATTTATCCTCTCTATTTTTTTCTCTATGTCATTTATTTCTGCTTTAATCCTTGTTATTTCTGTTCTTCATGGTTTAGGATTGGTTTGCTGTTCATTTGTAGCTTCTACAATTGATCCATTAGTTCTTTGATTTTTGGTCTTTCTTCCTTTTTTTTTTTGTTTGTTTTTTTGTTTGTTTTGTTTTGTTTTGTATTGTTAAATTCAGTTTTATTGAAATGCATTCACACACCATACAATCATCCATGATATACAATCCGCTGTCCACAGTATGATAACATAGTTATGCATTCATCAACACAATCTATCTCTGAACATTTTCCTTACATCAGAAAGAACCAGAACAAGAATAAAAAATAAAAGTGAAAAAAGAACACCTAAATCATCCCCCCATCCCACCCCATTTGTCCTTTAGTTTTTATCCCCATTCCTCCACTCATCCATACACTAGATAAAGGGGGTGTGATCCATAAGGTCTTCACAATCACACTGTCACCCCTTGTAATCTACATTATTATATAATTGTCTTCAGGAGCCCAGACTGCTGGGTTGGAGTTTGGTAGTTTCAGATATTTACTTTTAGCTATACAAATACATTAAAGCCTAAGAGGTGTTATCTATATAGTGCATAAGAATGTCCACCAGAGTGACCTCTCAACTCCATTTGAAATCTCTCAGCCACTGAAACTATTTCATCTCATTTTGCATCCCCCTTTTGGTCAAGAAGATACTCTCAGTCCCACAATGCTGGGTCCACATTCATCCCTGGGAGTCATACTCTGTGTTGCCAGGGAGATTTACACCCTGGGAGTCGGGTCCCACGTAGGGGGGAGGGCAGCGAGTTCACCTGTTGAGATGGCTCAGTTAGAGAGAGAGAGGGCCACATCTGAGCAACAAAGAGGTACTCAGGGGGAGACTCTTAGGCACCATTACATACAAGTTTAGACTCTCCTTTGTGGTAATGAGCTTCATAGGGGCAAGTCCCATGATCGAGGGCTCAGCACATCAAACCACCAGTCCCAATGTTTGTGACAACATCAACACCAGTCCAGGTGAGGATGTCCAACACATCCACACCTTCCCCCAGATCCTCGGGGCTGGGGAGGGGGAGGCTATAAATATAATTTTTATTATCTGCCCAAATTACTCTAGGATGTGTCACTATTTCACTCCAGCCTACACTAACCTACTGTATCTCACTTCCTATTCAAAGTTCCATGTAATTGTGGTGCTTGAACAAATTGACTGTAGAGTTGTACCATTTAGAAAATTTAGATCCTGTACCAAATAGATATCTATTCCCTTGGTCTCATATGAAAGTTGAAGTTTTAAAACACAATCAGTTTCAACCTTTACCCTTTGGCCTGGCTTGCCCTGGTCTTAACCAGACCTGCTTCATTCATATCACTAATTGAAGTCTGGGGTCTTTTTCAGCTTTTTTTTTTTTTTTTTTTTTTTTTTTTTGGCAGTGGCTGTATGCACTAATAGAGACATTCATATCTGCCAAGCTCTAGCTCTGAGTTTCAGGTGTCTCAGAGATATGCATTGTTCCAGAGACCAATCAGGTTATACGCTAGGGGATCAGCATCTCAAAGTTTAGAGATAGGTCTTACAATTCAGGGATAGAGTTAACTGCTGTAAGAGCTTACAATCTAGGGACTATTACCATTATTGTGTCCATGTTAGGCTATGTTCTAAGATTCAATTCTGAGTTTACACATTGTAGTTAGTCCATATTGGTGAGGCATCATCCCTCTCACCATGTTTTCTCCAACACTTTTACACCTATATATATATTTTTCCTACAATTTTATAGAGTTATGTTCACATACCATACATTTATCCACAGTGTACAATCAGTTGTTCATGGTATCATCATAAAGTTGTACATTTATCACCACAATCAGCACTTGAACATACTGATTACTAAAAGAAAAAAAATTTTTTTTAGCAATAGGAAAAAATGATAAAAAGAAAAATAACATGTCATACAATACAATATACTACTAAGGACAGCAAATAACACCACTACCAAGAATCCCATATTACTCCCCTATATCCCCCGCTCATATACACTTAGCATTGGCATATTGCCTTTGTTACATTTAATGGAGGTATATTACAATGTTACTGTTGACCATAGACTCCAGTTTGCTTTGATTATGTTTTTTCCTGAGTACCATCCCTTTTTCAAATTTCTACATGGTTGACATTCATTTGCTTTCCCACATGCAAAAACATTTTTATATTTGTATATTTAGTAACAGTCATTGGCCACTCCAGTTTTTGCCACGTTATACAGTCCCAGTCTTTATCATCTATCTTTACCTCTGGTGTCATACATTCTCCTATCCCACCTCTTTCAGCTTTACTCACAGACATCTTTGTTCAGTGTACTTACAATACCGTGCTACCATCATGCAGTATTATGCTATCTATTTCTAGATCTATGCAATCAATCCTAAGCA
This sequence comes from Choloepus didactylus, assembly GCF_015220235.1. NCBI lineage: Eukaryota > Metazoa > Chordata > Mammalia > Pilosa > Megalonychidae > Choloepus > Choloepus didactylus. Next base: position 194,527,395 of record NC_051310.1, read on the forward strand.
TTCTGTAGTCCTTCAGCATCAAATGGCTGATCTCTGCCCTCTTTCTGTCTCCTGGTTGCCTGTGTTGTCAGCTTTTAACTCCCAAAGTTTGTTCATTAATGTCTGTTCATATTAGTGAGACCATACAGAATCTGTCCTTTTGTTTCTGGCTAACTTCACTCAACATAATGTCCTCAAGGTTCATCCACATTATTACATGATCCATGTCTTTGTTCTGTCTTACAGCTGCATAATATTCCATCATGTGTATATACCACAGTTTGTTTATCCACTCATTTTCTGTTTTTTGGATAATGGCCATTCTGGTAGGTGTGAGATGATATCTCATTGTGGTTTTGATTTGCATTTTCTTAATAGCCAGTGAAGTTGAACATTTTTTCATATGCTTTTGAGCCATTTGTATTTCCTCTTCAGAAAAATGTCTGTTCATGCCTTTGCCCATTTTTTAATTGGATTGCTTGTCTTTCTGTTATTGAGATGTAGGATTCCTTTATATATTTGGGATATTAAACCCTTATCTGATATGTGGTTTTCAAATATCATCTCCCATTGTGTAGGTTGCCTTTTTACTTTTCTGACAAAGTCCTTTGATGTACAAAAGAGTTTAATTTTGAGGAGATCCCATTTGTCTATTTGTTCTTTGGTTGCTCATGCCTTGGATGTAAGGTCTAAGAAACCACCTCCTTTCACAAGATCTTTAAGATATTGCCCTACATTTTCTTCTAAGAGTTTTATGGTCTTGGTGCTAATGTTTAGGTCTTTGATCCACTTTGAGTTAATTTTGATATAAGGTGTGAGATGGACATCCTGTTTCATTCTTTTGCAAATGGATATCCAGTTCTCCAAACACTATTTATTGAACAGGCTGCTCTTTCTCAGTTGCTTCGGCTTCACTGCCTTATCAAAGATCAGTTGTCCATAGATGTAAGGGTCTACTACTGAACACTCAATTCGATTCCATTGATCAGTATATCTGTCCTTATGCCAGTACCATGCTGTTTGGAGCACTGTAGCTTTGTAATATGCTTCAAAGTCAGGTAGTGTGAGACCTCCCATTTCATTCCTCTTTCTCAAGACATTTTTGGCTATTCAGGGCACCTTACCCTTCCAAATAAATTTAGTTATTGGTTTTTCTATTTCTGTAAAGTAAATTGTTGGGATTTGAATTGGTATTGCACTGATCTGTAAATCAGTTTAGGTAAAATTGCCATCTTAACTATATTTAGTCTTCCAATCCATGAACATGGTATGTTCTTCCATTTTTTTCAGCTCTTGTTCAATTTCTTTTAGCAGTTTCTTATAGTTTTCTTTTTTTATCATCATTTTAATGAGATATATTCACATACCACGCAGTCATACAAAACAAATTGTACTTTCGATTGTTTACAGTACCATTACATAGTTGTACATTCATCACCTAAATCAATCCCTGACACCTTCATTAGCACACACACAAAAATAACAAGAATAATAATTAGAGTGAAAAAGTGCTATTGAAGTAAAAAAGAACACTGGGTTCCTTTGTCTGTTTGTTTCCTTCCCCTACTTTTCTACACATCCATCCATAAACTAGACAAAGTGGAGTTTGGTCCTTATGGCTTTCCCATTCCCATTGCCACCCCTCATAAGCTACATTTTTATACAACTGTCTTCGAGATTCATGGGTTCTGGGTTGTAGTTTGATGGTTTCAGGTATCCACCACCAGCTACCCCAATTCTTTAGAACCTAAAAAGGGTTGTCTAAAGTGTGCGTAAGAGTGCCCACCAGAGTGATCTCTCAGCTCGTTTTGGAATCTCTCCGCCACTGAAGCTTATTTCATTTCCTTTCACATCCCCCTTTTGGTCAAGAAGATGTTCTCCGTCCCACGATGCCAGGTCTACATTCCTCCCCGGGAGTCATATTCCACGTTGCCAGGGAAATTCACTCCCCTGGGTGTCTGATCCCACGTAGGGGGGAGGGCAGTGATTTCACCTTTCAAGTTGGCTTAGCCAGAGAGAGAGGGCCACATCTGAGCAACAAAGAGGCATTCAGGAGGAGACTCTTAGGCACAAATATAGGGTATGTAAAGGTCTTTTGTGTCCTTGGTTAAGTTTATTCCTAAATACTTGATTCTTTTGGTTGCTATTGTAAATGGGATTTTTTTCTTGATTTCCTCCTCTTGTTGCACATTACTTGTGTATAGGAACACTACAGATTTTTGCGTGTTGATCTTGTAGCCTGCTACTTTGCTGTATTCATTGACTAGTTCTAATAGCTTTGCTGTAGATTTTTCTGGATTTCCTACATATAGAATCATGTCATCTGCAATAGTGAAAGTTTTACTTCTTCCTCTCCAGTTTGGATGCCTTTTATTTCTTTTTCTTGCCTAATTGCTCTAGCTAGAACTTGCAGCACAATGTTGAATAACAATGGTGATAGTGGGCATCCCTGTCTTGTTCCTGATCTTAGAGGAAAAGCTTTCAGTCTCTCCCCATTGAGTGTGATGTTAGCTGTGGGTTTTTCATATATTGCCTTTATCATATTGAAAAAGTTCCCTTCTATTCCTATCCTTTGAAGTGTTTTCATCAGGAAAGGATGTTGAATTTTTTCAAATGCCTTTTCTGCATCAATCAAGATGATCATGTGGTTCTTCTGCTTTGATTTATTGACGTGGTGTATTACATTAATTGATTTTCTTGTGTTGAAACAGCCTTGCATACCTGGAATAAATCCTACCTGGTCATGGTGTATAATTCTTTTAATGTGCTGCTGGATTCGATTTGTGAGTATTTTGTTGAGAATTTTTGCATCTATATCCATTAAAGAAATTGGTCTATAATTTTCTTTTTCTGTAGTATCTTTGCCTGGTTTTGGTATTAGAGTGATGATGGCTTCATAGAAATAGTTAGGTAGCTTTCCTTCTTCTTCAATTTTTTTGAAGAGATTGAGCAGGATTGGTACTAATTCATTCTTGAATGTTTGGTAGAATTCACGTGTGAAACCATCTGGTCCTGGGCTTTTCCTTTTTGGGAGCTTTTTGATGACTGACTCAATCTCTTTACTTGTGATTGGTTTGTTGAGGTTATCTATTTCTTCTTGAGTTAATGTTGGTTGTTTATGCTTTTCTAGGAAGTTGTCCATTTCATCTAAGTTGTCTAGTTTATTAGCATATAGTTGCTCATAGTATCTTCTCATTATCTCCTTAATTTCTGCAGGGTCAGTAGTTATATTTCCTTTCCCATTTCTGATTGCATTTATTTGCATCTGCTCTCTCTTTTTTTTTGTTAGCCTAGCCAGTTGTCCATCGATTTTATTGATTTTTTCAAAGAACCAACTTCTGGTTTTGTTGATTCTCTCTATTGTTTTCCTGTTCTCAATTGCATTTATTTCCACTCTGATCTTTGTTATTTCTTCCCTTCTGCTTGCTTTGGGGTTAGTTTGCTGTTCTTTCTCTAATTCCACCAGATGAGCAGTTAACTCTTCAATTTTTGCTCTCTCTTCTCTTTTAATATAGGCATTTAGGGCAAGAAATTTCCCTCCCAGCACTGCCTTTGCTGCATCCCATAAGTTTTAATAAGTTGTGTTTTCATTGTCATTTGCCTCGAGGTATTTACTAATTTCTCTTGTAATTTCTTCCTTTACCCGCTGGTTTTCTAAGAGGGTGTTGTTTAGCCTCCATATGTTTTTGAATTTTATGACCTTCTGCCTTTTATTTATTTCCAACTTCATTCCATTGTGGTCTGAGAAAGTGTTTTGCATAATATCAATATTTTTAAATTTGTTGAGACTTGGTTTGTGACCCAACATGTGGTCTATCCTAGAGAATGTTCCATGAGCACTTGAGAAAAAAGTGTATCCTGCTGTTGTTGGATGTAGTGTTCTATAAATGTCTGTCAAGTCTAGTTCATTCATCATACAATTTAACATCTCTGTTTCTTTAGTGATCCTCTGTCTAGATGTTCTATCCATTGATGAGAGTGGTGTATTGAAGTCTCCAACTATTATTGTAGAGGTATCTATTTCTCCTTTCAGTGATCGCAGTGTTTGCCTCATGAATTTTGGGGCATTCTAGCTTGGTGCATAAATATTTATGACTGTTATGTTTTCTTGATGAATTGACCCTTTTATTAATATATAGTGTCCTTCTTTGTCTCTTTTAATTGTTTCATTTTTGAAGTCTAACTTGTCTGATATTAATATAGCTATTCCAGCTTTTTTCTGGTTGTTGTTTACATGAAATATCTTTTTTCAACCTTTCACTTTCAGTCTATGTTTGTCCTTGTGTCTAAAGTGAGTTTCTTGTAGACAACATATAGATGGGTCCTGTTTTTTTTAATCCATTTTGCCAGTCTGTGTCTTTTTATTGGGGAGTTTAATCCATTTACATTTAGTGTTATTACTGTAAGGGCAGTACTTTCTACTACCATTTTGTTTTTTGGAATTTATATGTCATATCTTATTTTTTCCTCTCCTTTTACCTTTCCTGATAATCTTCATTTCCGCACTCTTCTCCATCTCTCTCTCTCCTGTCTTTTCCTATCAGCCTGTAGCACTCCCTTTAGTATTTCTTGTAGTGCCAGTCTCTTATTCACAAACTCTCTCAGTGTCTGTTTGTCTGAAAATGTTTTAATCTCTGCCTCATTTTTGAAGGAAAGTTTTGCTGGATATAGAATTCTTGGTTGGCAGTTTTTCTCTTTCAGTATCTTAAATATATCATGCCACTGTCTTCTTGCCTCCATGGTTTCTGCAGAGAAATCTGTACATAGCCTTATTGACCTTCCCTTGTATGTGATGGATTGCTTTTCTCTTGCTGCTTTCAGAATCCTCTCTTTGTCTTTGACATTGGACAATCTGACCAGTAAGTGTCTTGGAGTAGGTCTATTGGGATTTATTCTATTTGGGGTATGTTGTACTTCTTGAATCTCTAATTTTCTGTCTTTTATAAGAGTTGGGAAATTTTCAGTGAATATGTCTTCTATTACTCTTTCTGCCCCTTTTCCCCTCTCTTCTCCTTCTGGGATACCCATAACACGTATATTTGTGTGTTTCATATTGTTACTCAGCTCCCTAAGACCCTGCTCATATTTTTCCATTTTTTTCACCATCTGTTCTTTTGTGTGTATGAATTCGAATGACCTGTCTTCCAGTTCACTGATCCTTTCTTCTGCCTGTTCAAATCTACTGTTGTGTCCCTCCATTGTGTTTTTCATCTCCTCCATTGTGACCTTCATTCCCATGAGTTCTGCCATTTGTTTTTTTAAGTTTATGAATTCTTTATGGTCAGCCAGTGTCTTCTTTATATCCTTCAGCTCTTTTGCTATATCTTCCTTCATTTCATCAAATTTATTTAGCATTAGTTGCCTCCACTCCTGTGTCCAGCTGAGCTATTAGTTTGTTCCTTTGGCTGGTCCATGTTTTCATGTTTCTTTGTATGGCTTGTTATCTTAAGTTGCCTAGGCATCTGATTTTCTTGATTAGTTTATTTTGGAGCTTGTTTTCTGTCTTTTGGTTGGCTTTGTTTTCTGGCCTCTGTTATTCAGTTCAACTTATTCTAGACCTCTAACTTAGGTTCTATTTAGTTGATCAGAATTTTTCCCCTCTTGTTTTTTCTGTTTCTTGCTCTGCCTGTATGTAACCTTTTTGTGAGTGGGTCTCCTCAGATATGGTTGACCCTAGTCAGATTTTCCCAGTCTAGTGAGGCCCAGGTCTCATTGGGAGGGTATGGAGTTTTCCTGAGAATGAGACCCTCCTATGAAGCCTTTCGAATTGGTGCTTTTCCTCTCCTGTCCAGCAGGTGGCACTGGCCAGCCCGCAGCTCCCCCACCAGTGTAAGGAGATGTGCAGACTTTAGTTCTCCTGGTGACTCTGATCCTGTCAGGGGCGTGGCTGACTGAAGCTGGAATCTGAATTCCAGCCCCTGGGGTCTGAATTCCCAGAAGGAGGACTGCCAGTTGAGCTGGACCTCCCTCCACTCTCCCAATCCTCAGAACTCCAGTTGTTTCTCAGGTGTACTATTCCCTTCTCCCCTCTCCTCTTTGGGGCCTCTCCAGGTAGATTCCTTGGTCAGCCTGAGTTGCCAATTAAAGACAGGGGTGGAGGCCTTCAGTAGTGAACATGGAACTCAAAGACACTGTGGGCATTCCGTCTCCCCCAAGCCCAGCCTAGTCCCCCAACCTGGGCCTTCCGACAGAAAATAACGACATATATTACTTTTAGATTTAAAAAAAAAAATAGAAGAGAAATCAAGAAGAAGAAAAAAGGAAAAAAAAAAAAGTCTCTTTTAGAAATCTTTCCCCAGCCTGGAAGTTTTGTCAGTGTCAGAATAGAGCATTTAAAGATATGCTTTAGGCTATTGGCTGATAATTACTCTCCAACAGCTTCAGTTCCACACCTGCTGGGGGCTATTGAAATGCAAAAGGATAAGGGATCAGTGAGAAGCCAGAAGGGACAAAATGTAGGAGAAAAAAATGGCTCTTTTGGAGTCTAGGAATGGGTGCCTGCTTTTACGTGCCCCCCACTTCTCAGAGCCCAGCCCTTCTTTAGCACTCCAGCTCCCAAAGTTAGTTAATTAATTTGTTAATTAATTCTGCAGTTGAGGCTGGGTTGAGCCTCCCTTTTTGTCCTCAGCAGATTGCTGTTTTTTTGTTTTTTTCCCCCCCTTTCAGGGAGCTGGCAGCAAGACAGTCTGTGAGGTCTGGGTGGGGAGGGGCGCCAGACCCCTGGTCCAGGGAACTTACAATGTTCGCTGCAATCTCAGCTTTTCTTCCAATTCCAAACTTGTGTCCAATGTGTGACTGGTTACTGGAGATCCCGAAAACATTGTTTCATATAGTTCTTGGGTAATTGCCAGCTGCTCTAGGGGAGAGATGAAATTCCGCTCCTCCTTTCTTCCTTTTTAATGTATTTATTTAGTGCTATAAATTTCCCCCTCAGTACCACTTTTGCTGCATCCTATAAGTTTTGGTATGTTGTGTTCTCATTTTCATTCATCTCTATATATTTAGAATTCTCTTGCTATTTCTTCTTGAACTCACTGATTGTTTAGGAGTGTGTTGTTTAACCTCCAGGTATTTGTGAATTTTCTAAGTCTCTGATGTTTATTGAATTCTAATTGTATTCCACAGCAGTGAGAGAATGTGCTTTGAAAATTTTTAATTTTTTAAATTTGTTGAGGCTTGTTTGATGTCCCAGAATGTGATCTATTCTGGGGAAAGTTTCATGAGCACTAGAGGAGAATGTGTATTCCAGTGATTTGGGATGCAATGTTCTATATATGTCTATTAAATCCAATTCATTTATCAGATTGTTTAGATTTTCAGTTTCCTTATTGGTCTTCTGTCTGGTTGATCTGTATATAGGAGAGAATGATGTATTGAAGCCTCCCACAATTATTGTGGAAACATCAATTGTTTCCTTTGGTTTTGCCAGTGTTTGTCTCATATATTTTGTGGCACCTTGATTGGGTGTATAAACATCTTTGATTTGGAAAATCTAAGATGGCAGCTAGGTGACATAGGGCAATAAAACATCTCCATCAAAATACTAGATAAAAACCAGAAAGTGACCCAGGACTCCAATTCCAGTGATGTACCAGCTGGACAAGTTCTGCTAAAACCACAGGGACCATGCACTTGGTGAAACTGGGAGTCTGCATTCTGAAATGAGTGAGTAAGCTGTCTGAAAGTCCCATGGCCATGCTGCAGTGTGGGGAAATTGTGGGTTGGCATTTGGAGATGGACTAGCTCTTTAAAAAAAAAAAACCCAGGAGTGGCTACAGATATGGCAGTGAGAACTGTGCAGCGAAGCACTGTAGGAGCACACTGTACTAATACCTTGGTTTCTGGCATGGTGGATAGCCCTCCCCACACCAACTGCTGATTGTCCTGGGGCCAGAGGGACAAAGGGGAGAGCCAAAAAGAGAAAGAAACCACAACCCTTGCAGCTGGCTTCCCAGTATGCTGGTGACACTCCTGCCCAGGGCCAGACCCACAGCCCAGAGCTGTGCCAGGAAACCCAGTCTGATGGGGAGTGCATCCCATGGCACCACACACATGCCATAATATCAGCCATGGACAATGGACTTGGGTGCACCCACAGCTAGTTGTCCTGGAGCTGGGAAGTTGGAGCTGTGTGAAAAGGAGGGGTTGAAGCCACATTCAGCCATTTTTGCATCAGGCTGGGAGTGTCCCTGCACAGCCCAGTGGCTAGGGGCTTCCCTTGAGGGAAGGTGCACTCTTCTGACATAGCACAGCCTTCCCTCAGCAGAGGTTCTGGAAGATCACAGCTACCAAGCAAAGCAAATGCGAAGAGACCAAAAACAACAGAAAATCTTAAAGCATTTCATAAAACCAGATGATATGAAGAACCCAATCCCAAACACCCAAATCAAAATATCAGAAGAGACACAGTATTTGTGGAACTAATCAAAGGACTACAGTCAACGAATGAGAGCATCACACAGGATAAAAAGGACATGAGGAAGAACATGGCACAGGATATAAAGGACATAAAGAAGACCATAGAAGAGCATAAAGAAGAAATTGCAAGAGTCAATAAAAAAATAGAAGATCTTATGGAAATAAAAGAAACTGTTGGCCAAATTAAAAAGATTCTCAATACTCATAATACAAGATTAGAGGAAGTTGAACAAATGACTCAATGTCCTAGAGGAACACAGAACCAAAAATGAAAGAACAAAAGAAAGAATGGAGAAAAAATTGAAAAAATCAAAATGGATCACAGGGATATGATAGATAAAATAAAACATCCAAACTTAAGTTTCATTGGTGTTCCAGAAGGGGAAGAGAAGAGTAAAGGTCTAGAAAGAGTATTCAAAGAAATTGTTGGGGAAAACTTCCCAAACCTTCTACACAACATAAATACACAAAGCACAAATGCCCAGCAAACTCCAAATAGAATAAATCCAAATAAACCCACTCCAAGACATATTCTGATCAGACTGTCAAATACTGAAGAGAAGGAGCAAGTTCTGAAAGCAGCAAGAGAAAAGCAATTCACCACATACAAAGGAAACAACATAAAACTAAGTAGTGACTACTGATTGGCCACCATAGAGACAAGAAGGCAGTGGCATAACATATTTAAAATTCTGAGAGAGAAAAAATTCCAACCAAGAATACTTCATCCAGCAAAACTCTCCTTCAAATTTGAGGGAGAGCTTAAATTTTTTACAGACAAACAAATTCTGAGAGATTTTGCCAATAAAAGACCTGCCCTACTTCAGATTCTAAAGGGATCCCTACTGACAGAGAAACAAAGAAAGGAAAGAGAGATATAGAGAATCTTAACAGACATATATAGAACCTTACATCCCAAATCACCAGGACACTCATTTTTCTCTAGTGATCACAGATCTTTCTCCAGAATAGACCATACTCTGGGACATAAAACAAGGCTCAATATATTAAAAAAAAGAATTGAATATATTCAAAGCATATTCTCTGACCACAATGGAATACAAATAGAAGTCAATAATTTTTGATCTGCAACTACACTGTTTACTTCCTACAGGATATAAAATACATAAACTCTAATGACAAATCAGTAGTTTTGAACTCAATGTAAAATATGTAATTTTTGACAAGAACTATATAAAGGCAGGGCAATGGAGGAGTATAGGGTCATAGTTTATGGGTCCTATTGAAGTTGAGTTGGTATCAAAGAAAATCAAGATAGTTATGGATTTAAGAGTTTCAATTTAAACCCCACAGTAAACATAAAGAAATTATCAAAGAATATGACCAAAGAGATGAAAAGTAGAGTATGGGTTATGAGAAGTGGGGGAAGGGGCAATGGGGAGTTAAGAAATGAGTGTAGTGTTGCTGTTTGAGGTGAAGGGGAATTTCTAGTAATGGATGTTGTGAAGGAGATAGCATTACAACATTCTGAATGTGATTAATCCCACTAATGGAATGTTAGGGAGAGGGTGGAATGGGAAGATTTAGGCTGTATGTATGTTTCCACAATTGAAAAACAAAAGTCTGGGTAGATGACAGTTGAATGCCAGGGATGATCCAGGATGGGATCTGAGGATGGAGGACAGGAGGATTAAAGGGACACAGTTGGGACATAAGAAATAATAAAGGAAATATAGAATGTAAGCTTTGTATCAATGTTGAATTTCTTGAACTTCTTAGCTGCACTTAATAGGATTGCACAAAAGAATGTTCTTGTTCATAGGAATTGTATATGTGAATTATAGTGTTTGTTCAAGGATGTGTGCAGCTTGCTCTCATATGATCAGAAGACAGAGCAACAGATGATGGATGATAGGGAGGGAGGGAATGAGGTAGGTAGGGAAAGAAATGGTATGACAGCATGTTAAAGTTGATGGATTTGGGTATTGGGGGAGGGGGGTAAGAGTATCCTGTTTATGGGGTTTGTATTGTTTTTGCAACTTTTCCTGTATCTTTGAATTTATTTCAAAATAAGATTTAAAAAAATTGATTTTGATGACAAATGCACAATTATATGATGATACTGTGAGCCATTGATCATACACTTTGGATAGATTATATAGTGTGTGAATATATTTCAATAAAATTACATAAAAAAAAGAAAAAACATCTTTGTTGTTTCTTATTGTTGATTTGCCCCTTTTATTAGTATGTAGTGGTCTTCTTTGCCTCTCATAGCATCCTTGCATTTAAAGCCTATTTTATCTGAGATTAATATTGCTACTCCTGCTTTCTTTTGGCTGTAGCTTGCGTGAAATATTTTCTCCATCCTTTCACTTTCAGTTTCTTTGTGTTCCTGTGTCTAAGATGAGTCTCTTGTATGCAACATATTGATGGTTCATGTTTTTGATCCATTCTGCCAATCTATATCTTCTGATTGGGGAGTTTATTCCATTTACATTCAACATTATTACTGCAAGGCATTTCTTGAAACAGCCATCTTATCCTTTGGTTTATGTTTTTCTGATATATTTTTTTCCTCTCTCTCTTAATGTCCTTTGATATACCTATAATATATCTTAGTACTGTACCTTTCTCCATCTCTCTCTCTCCTTTCTTTGTTTCTCTGTCAGTAAGGCTGCCTTTTGTATCTCAAGAAGTTCAGGTCTCTTTTTAGCAAATTGTCTCAGCATTTGTTTTCTGTGAAAAATTTAAGCTATCCTTAAAATTTGAAGGAGAACTTTGCTAGATAAAGACTCCTTGGTTGGCAATTTTTTCTCTCAGAATGTTAAATATGTCATTCAACTGCCTTCTAGCTCCATGGTGGCTGCTGAGTAGTCACTACTTAGCCTTATGCTGTTTCCTTTGTATGTGGTGAATTTCTTTTCTCCTGCTGCTTTCAGAACTTGCTCCTTCTCTTCAGTATTTGACAGTCTGATCAGAATGTGTTTCAGTTTGGGTTTATTTGTATTTATTCTATTTGGAGTTCACTGGGCATTTATGATTTGTGTATTTATGGTGTTTAGATTTTGGAAGTTTTCCCCAATTTCTTTGAATACTCTTCCAAGACCTTTATCCTACTCTTCTCCTTCTGGAACACCAATGAGACTTATACTTGGAGGTTTTATCTTATGTATCATATCCCTGATGACCATTTCAATTTTTTTTATTTTTTCCCCATTCTTTATTTTGTACTTTCATTTTCCATTCTGTTATCCTCCAGGTCACTAATTCACTGTCCATCTTCCTCTAGTCTTGTACTATCGGTATCCAGGAACTTTTTAATTTGGTCAACAGTTTCTTTTATTTCCATAAGATCATCTATTTTTTTTTATTTACCACTGTAATTTCCTCTTTGTGCTCTTCTGGGGTCTTCTTCAAGTCCTTTATATCCTGTGCCACACTCTCATTGTTCATCTTAAGTTCTATGATTAATTGCTCCAAGTACTGTCTCCTCTGATATCTAAATTTGGATGTTTGTGCTTGGGTTATACATATCAAATGGTTTTTTCATATGGTTTGAAATTTTCTGTTGTTTTTGTCCTCTTGGCAATTGCTTAACTTGATAGGGTTCTTTTAGGACATGTGGACCAATTCAAACCCTTTTCTCTAATTTATCAGATCTACAGCTTCATGGAGTACTCTTTAACTAATCAGAAGTTTGCATCCATGAGACACCTATTCCCACTGAGCCAATTCTTTCCCACTTTGTCTATGTGTTGTATGGGGGTGTGAGTCTTGTGTGGTCCAATTTGTGCACCAAGCTTCTGTGTGTATTTGGTGCTGCCTGCCCTGCATATGGGGCATGTTTCTGAGTGGTTGGGTGGGGACAGCTTTAATAATCAAATCTCCCAGGTGTTCCTGGAGATTTAACACTGTTGCAATAGTCTACACTTTCAGTACAATCTTGTGACAGTTTGTTTCACCTGCTGACCCACAGGTCCTTGGTATTTGCATATGGTCCCTGGGACTTGCAACTGGGTCCCTCTTCAAAGCTGTGCATTCCTAGGTCTTCTACTGAGCACCATCCCCCAAGGGAATTTCTGAGCTGCAGGGCTGTGGGGGGGGGGGCATTCCCAGTCTGCTGAAAGTGTGGCTGAATGGGGCATGTTAATTTCCCCCTTTTCACACAGAACTGCTTTCACAGCTCCAAGACAATTAACTGAGAGTACAGGAAAGGCTCTTGTCCATGTCCAATATTGGTTTGTGTGTCTGTGTTGGAAACACTTCCCATCACACTGGGTTGTTTGGGCTGTGGCACTGAGACTGGGCAGGAGTGTTCCCTGCCCACTGGGAAGATGGCTGTAAGGTGATGCCCCCTTTTCTTAGGAAGTTGTGTTTTTTATTGAATTTTCTCAGCCACTGGACTTATTGCCTTTTGTCTAGAGCTCTCTTAGCTCTGCTCTTGTCTCAGCCCAATTTGCAAGTCTTTGAGGCTTTCTGTAATGAGCTTCTTTGAGTAATTGTTTTAGAAAAAGAGAAAAAAAGATTAAAAAAAAGAGAAGGGCCCCCCTTGCAGATCTAATGGGCTATTGAAATGCAGAGAAACAAGGAGACTATGGCCATTAAGGAACAATCAGGAGAGCAGAGAAACCAGTTCTTCAGACAAGGAAACTCCCCTTCTGGATTTGCATATGTGCCTGATTCTGCCTGAGCCCTGCCCTTCCCTGATATATGTTTGACAGAACTCCAAAAAGGCTCTGCTTTTATTTTGGGGTTGTCTTTGCTGTTTTTGCTAGCCTTATCTCCTCCCCACCAGGCTGACTGCTCCTGGATTCTCCATTGTCTGGTCTCAGTCTGTCTATGTTTGGAGTTTGGATCAGTAGCCTTAGGTTTCAATAAGAGCCCAAACTGCAGTTCCCCCTCCTGGTTCCCAGCACCAAAGTCCCCTCCCTCCTGAGCCTGGCAGGAAGGGGCATGGTTCTCCTGGCCACAAGAACTTACAGATTTCACTGATTTCAGCTGTTCCACACATTCATGAGTGTTGTATCAAGTTTGCCCAAAGTCTAATTGCTCTCCAGTGTCTGGTCCATGCAGTTCCTGGCTTTCTACCTACTGCCCTGGAGGAGTTACTAAATCCTACACCTCACCACTCTGCCATCTTCCATCTTCTCCAGTACAATGCTGTTTTGATAACTGTGGCTTTATAACAAGCTTCAAATTCTGGGAGTGTAAGCCCTCCTACTTTATTTGTCTTTTTAGAGTGTATTTAGCAATTCAAGGCATCTTCCCTTTCCAAATAAATTTGATAACCAGCTTTTCCAAGTCTGCAAAGTAGGTTGTTGGAAGTTTGATTGGGATTGAATTGAATCTGGAAATGAGTTTGAGTAGAATTGACATCTTAATGACATTTAGCCTTCCTAATCATGAACATGGAATATTTTTCCAACTTTTAAGTCTCTTATTTCTTTTAGTAGAGCTATGTAGTTTTCTTTGTATAGGTCTTTTACATCTTCGGTTAAGTTTATTCCTAGGTACTTGATATTTTTAGTTGCTATTGAAAACGGTGTCTTTTTCTTGATTGTCTCTTCAATTTGTTCATTTTTACCATATAAAAACATGACTGATTATGTGCATTAATCTTGTATCCTGCTACTTTGCTAATTTTTTTATTAGCTCTAGTAGCTCTATCATTGATTTCTCTGGGTTTTCCAGATATAAGATCATATCATCTGCAAACAATGACAGTTTTACTTCTTCCTTTCCAATTTGGATGCCTTTTATTTCTTTGTCTTGCTGTATTGCCCTGGCTAGCACTCCCAGCACAATGTTGAATAACAGTGGTAACCATGGGCATCCTTCTCTTGTTCCTGATCTTAGAGGGAAGGCTTTCAGTCTCTCAGCATTGAGTACTATGCTGACTGTGGGTGCATCATATACACTCTTTTTCATATTGATGTAGTTTCCTTCAATTCCTATCTTTTGAGGTGATTTTATCAAAAAGGGTTGTTGAATTTTGTTGAATGCTTTTTCAGCATCTATCAAGATGATCATTTGATTTTTCTCTTTTGATTCGTTAATGTGCTGTAATGCACTGATTGATTTTCTTATGTTGAAGCACCCTTATATGCCCGGAATGAACCCCACTTGGTCACGGTGTATGATTTTTTTTAATGTGTCTTTGGATTCAATTTGCAAGTGTTTTGTTGAGAACTTTTGCATCTATACTCATTAGGGAGATGGGCCTGTAGTTTTCCTTTTTTTGTAGCATCTTTGCTTGGTTTTGATACTAGATTGAGGTTAGCTTCATAAAATGTGTTAGGTAGGGTTCCATTTTCTTTGATATTTTGAAAGAGTATATGTAAGATTGGTGTCAGTTCTTTTGGAAAGTTTGGTAGAATTCCCCTGTGAAGCCATCTGGTCCTGGGCATTTATTTTTGTGAAGCTTTTTGATGACTGATTGGATCTCCTTGCTTGTGATTTGTTGGTTGATGTCTTCTATTTCTTCTCTGGTAGCCTGGGTTGTTCATATGTTCCCAGGAAATTGACCATTTCATCAGCATTATCCAGTTTGTTGGCATAGAGTTGTTCATAGTATCCTCTTAAAATTTCTTTAATCTCTTTGGGATCCACAGTAATGTCAGCTTTCTCATTCAATATTTTGTTTATATGGGTCTTCTGTCTTTTTTATTTTGTCAGTCTAGCTTGGGGCTTCTCTATCTTGATCTTCTCAAAAAACCAACTTTTGGTGTTATTTATTCTCTCTACTGGTTTTATTCTCTATGTCATTTATTCCTACTTTAATCCTTGTTATTTGTTTTCTTCTACTTGGTTTATGATTGGTTTGCTGTTCATTTTCTAGCTTCTTCAGTTGATCCATTCGTTGTTTGATTTTAGCTCTTTCTTCCTTTTTAATGTATGCATTTAGTGCTATAAATTTCCCTCTCAGTACCACTTTTGCTGCATCCCATAGGTTTTGGTATGTTGTGTTCTCATTTTCTTTTGTCTCTATATATTTAGCAATTTCTCTTGCTAATTCTTCCTTAAACCACTGATTGTTTAGGAACGTGTTGTTTAACCCCCAGGTATTTGTGAATTTTCTAAGTCTCTGAAGGTTATTGAGCTCTAGTTGTATTCCATTTTGGTCAGAGAATAAGCTTTGAATAATTTCAATTTTTCTAAATTTATTGAAGCTTGTTTTATGTCCCAGCTTATGCTCTATTCTGGAGAAAGTTCCATGAGCACTAGAGAAGAATGTGCACCCTGGTTATTTTGGATATAATGTCCTATATATGTCTGTTAAATCCAATTGAGATTGTTTACATATTCAATTCCCTTTTGGTCTTCATCTGGTTGATCAGTCTACAGAAGAGTGATGAGTTGATATCTCCCACAGTTACTGTGGAAATATCCATTGCTTCCTTTAGTTTTGCCAGTGTTTATCTCATGTATTTTGTGGCATCTTGATTTGGTGCATAAACATTTATGATTGTTATTTCTTCTTGTTGATTTGCCCCTTTTATTAGTATGCAATGGTCTTCTTTGTCTCTCATAGCATCCTTGCATTTAAAGCCTATTTTATCTGAGATTAATATTGCTACTCCTGCTTTCTTTTGGCTGCAGTTTTCATGGAATATATTTTTCCATCCTTTCACTTTCAATTTCTTTGTGTCCCTGTGTATAAGATGAGTCTCTCACATGCAACATATTGATGGTTCATTTTTTTATCCACTCTGCCAATCTATATCTTCTGATTGGGGAGTTTATTCCATTTACATTCAACATTATTACTGTGAAGGCATTTCTTGAATCAGCCATCTTATCCTTTGATTTATGTTTCTCTGATATATTTTTTCCCTCTCTCTCTGAATGTCCTTTAATGTACCTATAATATATCTCTTTAGAACTGTACCTTTCCCATCTCTCTCTCTCCTTTCTTTGTTTCTCTGTCAGTATGGCTGCCTTTTGTATCTCAAGTAGTTCAGGTCTCATTTTAGCAAATTCTCTCAGCATTTGTTTGTATGTGAAAAATTTAAGCTCTCCCTCAAATTTGAAGGAGAACTTTGCTGAATGAAGACTTCTTGGTTGGCAATTTTTTTCTATCAGAATGTTAAATATGTTATGTCCTTGCCTTTTATCTCCATGATGGCTGCTGAGTAGTCACTACTTAGTCTTATGCTGTTTCCTTTGCATGTGTTGAATTGCTTTTCTCTTGATGCTTTCAGAATTTGCTCCTGCTCTTCAGTATTTGACAGTCTGATCAGAATAAGTTTCAGTTTGGGTTTATTTGGATTTATTCTATTTGTAGTTCACTGGACATTTATGATTTGTGCATTTATGGTGTTTAGATTTTGGAAGTTTTCACCAACAATTTCTTTGAATACTCTTCCTAGACTTTAACCCGTCTCTTCCCCCTTCTAGAACACCAATGACTCTTATATTTGGATGTTTTATATTTTCTGTCATGTCCCTGAGGTCCATTTTGATTTTTTCCCCATTCTTTCATTCTTTCATTTTCCATTCTGTTGTGTTCTACATCACTGATTCACTGTTCATCTTCCTCTTGTCTTGTATTATCAGTATCCAGAATCTTGTTAATTTCATTGACACTTTCTTTTATTTCCATAATGTCATCTACTTTTTTTTATTTACTCTTGCAATTTATTCTTTAATTTCTTCTATGTTCTTCATGTCCTTTTTATTCTGTACCATTCTCTTATTCATTTCCTTTATAAACTGTGCCATGCTCCCATTGTTTGTCTTTGGTTTTTTGTTTAATTGCTCCATGTTCTGTGTCTCCTCTAACCTTTTGATTTGGGTTTTTGTCTTTGGTTATCCATATCATCTGGTTTTTCTATATGCTTTAAAATTTTCTGTTGTTTTTGGCCTCTTGGCATTTGCTTAACATGAAAGGGTTATTTTAGGATATGTTGACTGATTCACGATCTTATCTCCAATTTGTCAGATCTACAGATTTGTGGAGTACTCTTTCTCTAATTAACCAGCAGGTGCTGTCCACAAGCCACCTATTATCCTCAAGGCAGTTCTCCCTCACTTTGTCTTTGTGGTGAGTGGGGGTGTGAATCTTGTGGGATCCAATTGGTGCACCAAACTTGCATGTGTAGTTGGTGGTGCCCACCCTACCTATGAGGTGAGTGTCTGAGTGGTTAGGGATGGGTCAGCTTTAATAATCAAATCTTACAGGTGTTCCTTTAGATTTAAAGCTGTTGCCATCATCTAATCTTTCAGTTCAGTCTTGCCACAGTTTGTCTCTGCTGCCTACCCCAATGTCCTTGGTATTGGTGTATGGTCCCTAGGACTTGTGATTTTTTCCCACTTCCAAGCTGTGCACTACTAGTTCCTCTGCTGAAGGACAACTGTTCTACCTCAGATGTGGGCACCATCCCCCAGTGGAGGTTGTCAGCTGCAGGGCTGTATATGGGTATTCCCAGTCTGCTGAAAGGATGGCTGAATGTGGCATGTTAATTTTCCCCTTTTCAGACTGTTCCAACTTCCCAGATCCAGAACAATTAGCTGAGGGTGCAGGAAAGGCTATTGTCCATGCCCAACAGTGTGGTTTGTGCATGTGTTGTTGGAAACACTTCCCATCACACTGGGTCATTTGGGGCAGCTCTGGGCTGTGGTGCTGGTGCTGGGCAGAAGCATTCCCAGCCCACTGGGGACATGTCTGTAAGGGGGCACTCCCATTTTCTTGTGAAGTTATGGTGTTTAGCAAATTTTCTCAGCCATTGGTCTTATTCCTTTGTGTCTCAGAGCTCTTTTAGCTGTGCTCTTCTCTGGGCCTAAATTGCAAGTCTTCGATGCTTAGTGTAATGGGCTTATTAGAGTAATTGTTTTAGGAAAAAAAGAAAAAAATTAAAAAAAGATCCCTTTCAGATCTAATGAGCTATTGAAATGTTAAGACAAGGTGATTAAGGCCATTAATGAACAATGAAGAAAGCAGAGAAACTGGCTCTTAAGACAAGGACAATCACCCTCTGGATTTGCATATGAGCCTGAATCTCTTTGAGCCCTGCTCTTCTCCATTCTATGTTCAACAGAACTCCAAAAAGTCTCTGCTTTTATTTTTGAGTTTTTGTTTTGCTGTTTCAGCTAGACCTATCCCCTCTCCCACAGGCTGACTGCTCCCAGATACTTTGGCATCTGGTCTCAGTTTATCTATGTGTGGAGTTTGGATTAGCAGCCTGAGTTTTCAATAAAAGCTGCAACTGCAGTTCTCCCTCTGCATTACCAGCACCAAAGGCCCCTCCTCCCATGGGACTGAGACTGGCAGAAAGGGGCATGAGTCCTCTGACAATGAGAAGTTAGAGATTTCACTGATCTCAGATGTTCCATGCATTTGTGAGTGTTGTATGAAGTATATCTTAAGTCAAATTGCTCTCTGGTGTACAGTCCATGCAGTTTCTGGCTTCTACCTATGGCTCTGGAGGACTAACCAAAACTTAAAGCTCACCACTCTGCCATCTTGTCCCACTTCACCTCTGCTCAACCTTACATGCAGAATCAGCTACATTCCACACCAAGTGTTACTGGATCTTTTCCAATACTGCAATTAAGAATCCCTCTACCCAGAGATGCAAAAAATACAGCAGGAAATCCAAGCTAAGAAACCTCAGTAAATTATCTCACTTGGTTTAGAACCTGTGGAGAGGAGAGTGTCAGCCCAGGTTCCCAAAGCAGACAAGAATTCTGGTGGGCCATTGGTGTGTGCATGCACATGTTACACTGACCCTCACCTGCCTCACAATGAGCATTAGGTTGTTAAGTGCCAGGCCTGTAACCCAATGGCTTCCCTGAGGTCTGAAAATGTAAAGGGCACTCCAAGTATGTTGGAGATTTGTGAAGTGTTGTGGCCAATGCAGGCTGAAGTAGGTACATGAGGATACTTCTGCAGCACACAGGATCACCTGCACACCCAGTGAATGGTGAGCTTTGGCTCTCCCAAAATGATCCTATACCAGAAGACTCAAGGGCAAATTCCAGGTTGGTGTGTCATAGGTGGGGATTTAAGTGAAGTGTCCCTGGCCAAGCATGGTTCCACCTTATTCAGTGGCACAGATATTACCACTGTATCTGAGACATGGAGCTAGCATCCTGGGTGCTCATTTACCTGTGCTCACCATGAGTCATGCCCATGTGCAGTATACAAACCTGCTTGAAAATTTGGACACCTGGGATGCATCTGCCCAGTCTCCAGGTTCTAGCTGACATGATGTTTGTTTCATGGCTGTCTTAGTGGTGGTATTTCCTTCTCTATTTTTGCTTGCCAGAAATCTCATTATTTGTCTAAATGTTGAGTAACTGTCAAGGGGTTCCTGTTATGCAGAGCCAACTTAATGATGACTGGCTGTTGTTTTTGAGTAGACTGGGTTGGATGAATGACTGGGGACAAGGATGGAGACTCCCAGAGGGCAGACACGATAGTGTACACTGAATATTGTTTGGTCCAGGAATTACCATTGTGCTGAGGGAAATCCCTGATCTGGGAGCCAGCCTATCCTGGCCCTGACAGTGAATGTGTTCTCCAGGGGGGCTTGGCATAATTTTTCATTTTTTTTCATATTATATCATCTGGATATATTTGAAAACTGCTGAACCATCCTCTTAAAGAATTTTGAACAAATTGTGTTCATCTAGGGTTTCTTCATGATGAGATTGAATTTATGAATTTTAGGCAGTAATGGCAGAAAATTATTGTGCCCTCAGGGTGATTAGTTTTTAAGTGTTACATTTTATTTTTATTTCATTTCTCTGTATTTATTTTATTTTAAACTTTATCTATAAACTAAAACAATGCACAAACATCAAAAATCACCACTTTATAACAAAAAAGCAGAGTTCCAGGAAAGCAAATAACCTGAAATAACTACTCTGCTTCCACCATTGTCCGTGTTTGCATTAATGTGTTATCTTCAATGCAGTTGGTTAAAGATTTGTAATATCTATTAACACTACTCTTCATACAGTCCATGTATTTTCTTAGGGGTCTTGTTTATTGTGGCACAGTCCTGTTTCTTATTTCCCTCTCTTGACATCTAATTCCATTAGACTGCTTTGTATCTCTCATATCCACTTTCAAATATAGACTTCTCTGCCGATCCTTACATGTAGAATCAGCTACACTCCACAGCAAGTGTTACTGAATCTTTCCAATTACTGCAAATAGGAATCCC